>NC_064922.1:627722075-628045825 GCF_023897955.1 Schistocerca gregaria
TTCGTGTAAACATATCCCACACTATTATGGAGCCACCTGAAGGTTGCACAGTGCCTTGTTTACAATTTAGGTCCATGGCTTCGTGGGGTTTGTCCCACACTCGAACCCTACCATCAGCTCTTACCAGTTGGAATCGGGACTGGTTTGACCAGCCCACGGTTTTGCTAGGATACAATCGATATGGTCACTGGCCAGTAAAGGCGCTACAGGCGATGTCTTGTGCTGCTAGCAAAGGACTCGCGTTGGTCGTCTGGTGCCCTAGACAATTAACGCCAAATTTCACCGCACTGTCCTAACGGACGCGTTCGACGTACGTCCCACATCGATTTCCGAGTTTGTTTCACGCCGTGTTGCTTGTCCGTTAGCATTCTACGCAAACCCAGCTGCTCTCGGTCGTTAAGCGAACGCCATCGGACGTTGCTTAGTGCCTGTAACTTGATATTCCCGACACAGTGTTGACACTGTGGATCTCGGAATATGAAATTCCCTAACGGCTTCCGAAATGGAATGTCCCATGCGTCTGGCTCTAACTAGCATTCTGCGATCACATCTGTTAATTCCCGTTGTGCGGCCATGATCACGACGGAAACCTTTTCACACGAATCATGTGACTACCAAAGACAGCTTTGCCAATGCACTGCCACTTTGCACCATGTCTACGCGACACTACCACCATCTGTATACGTGCATATCGCTATCCCATGAGTTTTGTCTCCTCAGTGCAGTTTATTGTATATACATCACCTAGTACTAATCGTTTAGGGTTCTGCATAAAACTTTAATCAAATCTTTATGTATTTTTTCTTCATTCTGTATTTTTTTCCTTCTTTTCTGTTAAAGTTGGTTATCTTGTATCGTAATGACTTTCAGCATACAGATGCAATGTAACGTGTTATGCCAAATCAGTATTGTTATTCATCGTGTAATGTTATTTCCATGTATGTATGTAATTTCGTTGTAATTTTAGGAGCTTGGGCACGTTACGAAAATTAATGTCTGTGGATAATGTCGTATAATAGAAATGTTTGTACGTGATCATTGAGTTGCGCGCATGTTGTCAGCATTAAGCTGGGACAGTAAGTGATCTCGGGACAACGCTGTTTGTTTAAGGCCAATTCACATTGACCCTCTCGTCTCGTCAAAACATTCCACAATCCATTTCAGACTGCGGAATTCACACAAGTCTTCAATGGTCACTCACGTTACAACACGGCACGTCAAGGCTTCTCGGGCAGAAAGTTTTAACAATGTCGTCGTCTGCTAACATCGTCAGTTAACCTATATTCGCCGAGCTCATGCTTGTAGTGAACTTTGTGCTTTTTTGTCGTCGTAATCTTCGTTTCCTTACCATACTTTATTTTAGTGGCAAATTTCAAATGTTCCACGACGGCTTGCATATATTTCCATTGAGTGTTCTTACACAAGCGAGGTCAAATATCTGAAAGCGAAAAATTACTTACATTTTACAATAACAGGACAGAACTGTTGCCCAAAATATAGATAACTAAGAACGTAAGTTGACGAAACAATTTTCATTACATAACATTTTAAGTATGAAGGTCAGCTTTAATGAAGGAAAAAATACAGTTGTTCATTACGTTTTCAGATATGTAAGAAAAAATGGATAAGGTAAACAGGCTCCATTTATTCCTTTATACTGTACCTGTGCCGGCCAGGGTGGCCGAGCGGTTCTAGGCGCTACAGTCTGGAACCGCGTGACCGCTACGGTCGCAGGTTCGAATCTTGCCTCGGGCATGGATGTGTGTGATGTCCTTGCGATAGTTAGGTTTAAGTAGTTCTAATTTTTAGGGGACTGATGGCCTCAGAAGTTAAGACCCATAGAGCTCAGAGCCATTTGAACTGTAACTATTGTTTGACGTGTTGTTTGTACGTATATATTTCACCCAACAAATTAATGTCGGTGTTTTGTAATGTTGTTTCACTTCTCAGCACTTTGGCCAACAAAACTCATCAGGAACACTCCTTATGAAGTGGCGTTCGCCATTAATAATCTGTGGTGATTATATGAGATTGCGCGCTTGACATGCACGATCAGCTGATCACCATCCAATGTCAAGAAGTTCGCGCACCTGTCTCATGGAGCGCTGCCTCCTGCTTATTCCTTGCCGCGGCGAGTGCACTCTGCGAAATCAGTGATTAACCAGTTAGCGGTTCTGTTGTTATTCACAAGTGACTAGTTGTTCCACTACTATTGAGGGAAATAAATGTTCATATTCTCTCCTCTATTCGAGTTTACAACACAAAACAGATAGAAAGAATGTATGTTAACTCAGAGCAGCGAATTGTTGAACGCAGTTAACTGCCGTCCGTAGTCCACGGGCCGAGCACGTCAAAATAAGCCTCGACCTCGTATCCCTACGAGATTGCGACACTATTGATCCAGGCGTGATTTTAACCTGAACAAGACACTGTGTCGCGCAACTGAAAAATGCCGGACAACGACGCACCCGTTACTTCAAGACTGGCAGTACGACTTCCACCGTTGTGGCCGAACAGTTCCGAGCTATGGTTTGCGCAGGTGGAGGCTAGTTTACTGTGTTTCGGACTAACGACAGATGCTACCAAATTTGCGCTAGTGGTTAGGCATGTTAGAACACAGGTAGGCAGAGGAGGTACAATATCTTATAACAGCGCCACCGGAGACAGAGAAGTACCTGAAGTTGAAAGTTGGACCATATGTCAAGGAAGAGGGGATACGACAAATGCTCGCTCTGGACGACATAGGTGACCTCGGTATGGAGCAGCACGCTGTCACCACAAGTTAAGGCCGTGATTGTATTGCAACCTGAAATGCCTCCGGACGACGCGGCCGATCTGGCCTACCGGACACAGGATGCCATCGTACTTACCTCCTGTTCCAACCCGACGGTAATGTGCAACAGCACTTCGACGACTGTCAGATCCAGTTGCGATAAGTTAACAAAGAAAGTCGCGCGCAGGAGCGGCAACTGAATGAGGAACAACTCTATGGTGGAGCGATGGCACAGTTCTCTTAAAACGGCGCTCTTGCGTTACGACTCCAAATGGACCGCAGCCTTACCATTTGTCCGACTTGGCTTGCGCACAGTAGATAAGTCTGATCTTGATGCGGCAACGGCAGAAATGCTATATGGCGAGACACTGCGGCTGCCAGGGGAGTTTGTCGATATAAGCGCCTCGACGGGGGACGATTTACACTTGCCAGATTTCATAGCGCAGCTGAGGGAGCACATTACGCAAGTCCGAGCCCGGCCAGCATCACATTACGGCTCACAACCAACATTTGTGCATAAGGAGTTGTCTACAATACCCCGCCGTGTCCTGTCTGACATTTCGAGGACTGGCAAGTGACGCACTGTTTCCATCGACCGCGTAAAGCTGTAACAACAATGACTCTGTACTATTGCACCTATAAGTAATTCTTGTCATGTGATTTTACGATAAACTTGTGTAATTGATGTTCTGATTTCATTTCTTTTTGTTTCATGCCATTATGTTAAGAAAACTATAAATAAGTTTCAATGCGAATATTAATGTTTATGTCAAATGTCAAGTAATATTGTAATAGAATTGAAATGTAACAAATGTTGAAACTGTTGTAAGATATTTAAAATTGCAACTGTGCGTCTGGTCCATACGTACGCAATGTGTTAGGATATGTAGAATTCAAAACCTCGGGTGAATACTCGGTCTGTCAGGGAGCGGTAAAAGGTGGATGGCAGGCGAGCGCGGGAAAATGCGTGCGGGCAGTGCACGGCACAACGGGCTCAACAGTAGTTGGAGTTTGGCACTGGTTTGAGTAACACCTTCTGGAGCGAGGAGGCTCTCCTGGGAGACATAGCTTCACTGAGCCTCGCGTATGCCGTTCCAACGCCCACACAGCATGACAAAATTTCATAGGCACTAAATGGGATTAGTATTGCGACGCTAAGAACAATTAAAGTGCCGATACGTCAAGAGCCATAGCTGTGGTTGAATGTGTGCTCTGTGCCTGGCCGTCTTGCCACTCGCCAACCGCCGCATCGATAATAGCAGGTTGAAACTTTTAGTACTGTATTCGTATGGATCAGAGAGTTAACTGTGTTTGTTTCGTGCAATAATAACCTAAATTTTACCAGAACTTTTCCATCAGTTAATTATCCTCACAACTAACCTAGACAGGGTCCTTTCCAAAAGTTGTGCAATCCGAGTGTCCCGAAATGAAAATTAAAAATTGTGTTAATAATAATTGTTTGCATAACTAGCTATATTAGAATGGTGTTTAAAGAAATGTTATGTTAATGAACCAGTAAATGGATAGCGAAGGTCTAACGAAGTCGAAAGATAACTGTAATGTTGATGTAGTAATGAAGTTTATTATTTCGAGACAGATTTCAAGGTATTTAAATGAGCAGTAAATAATATGAAAAGAGTAGTAATTTATATACTGGAAATCTTGAATGAATAATAAATTCAGTAATCATTTGTTTTTGTAAATTCAGCGATCATAACAGTTTCAGGGGTCCCCCCCCCCCCTTCATTCATTTGAATTTTGAAGTGTTCTAAATTGGTTTGACTAGCAAAAGTTAAAGTGAATATAAAAGTCAAAATTTATCTGTGTTTTATCTCTATCAAAATTGACATTTTGTATGCGATACCAAAGTACAATTTCTAGGGTAACCTATGCCCGATTTTAATCAGATTAATAGACAGTATACAGTTTTGTAGTAAACATAATAGTGTATTGTTACGTATTCATGATGTTCCATATCAGTACAGAATGTGAAACTATCAGTCCAATAGATTTTCTGGTTCTAAAATTCTACTGTATTATGCAGTGTTACAACTTGTTATTTTGCATGAATATATACCAACTTAAACAGGGAAGAAACTCAGTTAATGCCTAATTAGGCTGGCGACAGTATTATTGTCACATTGGTAGCATCTTCTGGAGTGGTTTTGATCCATCCTGACACGTGATTGCATTTCGAACCTACTTGACGTATCCTTGTTAAAACAGAGTGGATGTAAGTATGATTTGCCAACATTCAGGCACACGCGGTCGATATCTATGCGAAAATCTTTTCTCATAAGGTGAATCCCGCTCACTTACCATAGCACAGGCTTTAACGAGTACTGTGTCACGGAGGTTACAAAGCCTGCATATGTGTCACTCGATGGTCCCCAGCCATGTCACTCGCCTCTACTGTCGCCTAAAAGCGATCGGCCGCCCCGCTCCTCTCCAGTGCCATAGCCACTACGTCAGCGCGGTCTGGTCGTCATGTACATTTTCCTTGAAGATTCCGAGACGGCGCAGAGCCTGCTGGACGCTGACGACGCTCCGCATCTCCGCAAGGAACTGGTGCGTCGGTTACACGAGGTCGCGCGCTTGGCATGCGCGATCAGCTGGTAGCCGCTAAGAGCGCTGCCTCGCACTTATTCTTTGGCGCGGCGCGGACGCTCTGTGAATTCTGTGATCTACCAATAACTAGTAACTAATTCTTCCGCTACTGTTTAAGGAATTAAGCGTCCATATCCTCTCTCCTATTCGAGTTTATTACACAGAGTAGCTGGAAGCAACATGTGTGAACTTAGCGATAATCCGTGGCCTCGTATCCCTACGATATTAGTGACAAATCTTTGTCGTTGTTGGTTCCTCAATTCTGGTTCTGTTCTACGACATTTTGTATCACGGATGGTGTGGCCCATAAACTCCCTTTCACCGTTCGGCACAGGGGCAAAGCGAATCGATGTGACATGACGTGACGGACGGTATGCGTACACACAGACGTGACGGTGTGCTCCCTCAGTTGCGCTATGAAATCTGGCAAACGTGAATCGTCCCCCGTCGAGGCGCTTATATCGCCAAACTCCCCTGTCGCTGTCGCAAATCAAAGTTAAGAGCCCAATTCCAGGTATCAAATACAAATTTTATGGTGCCTATAAACACCTGTGCCAAATCACGGCACCTACGAACGGAATCTGTCTGTACTAGCAATATGATGACATTCAAAATTTATAGAATGCGTTGCGGACAAACCTACGCCGTCCCGAGATCACGTGACCACTGTGGCAATGTATGTTGACAACAGAAAATCAATTCGTCGTATCTCTATGCTCACTCCAGATATATTTGTGCTCTATGGATAATGTTACGAGGAAATCGTTGAGTAGCGATGGTCAGCTATGTTGCGTTACAACAACGAGTAAAGCTGAATAATACCACCTAAGCGAAAACTTCATTTGGGGCAGTGAACTGTCTATGGTCTGGTTTGGTATGCTCAAACCTGTACTGGGATCCGTGGGAAGAACGATCTTGTCAACAGCTTAATTCTGGTGAAGTGGAAAAATAAAACACAAAAACCGCAGAACGCGTCAGGGATGGTGGACGGTCGGCTGTCCATTGTTGTTACTGGAAATCTCCGTTCTTGGTATTAACTCGGTTTGTTTGGCTCTGTACTGCTTTTGGACCAGTGAATGTTTATGGTGCGTTCTGACGGACCGGCGATAGGCGAGACAGCGGCGCGCCAGCACCACAGTTCTTGGAACAGTCGTCCCAGGTCGCGCCTCAGTTGGACGATTCGCAAACACGTCCAGAACGTTGTCACACTTTCACATGGTGCAGCACTAGACGAAGACAAATAGGATACACAAAATCTGTCTTGGGAGGTGGGGTGAAATGAGGGGGGGGGGGGGAGGGGCGGCGGGAAGGGGCAGCACCAGGAAGAGCATTCCGCTACGCTCTACCATTAACATTTCCAAATACATTGTCCTGTTAGTAAGGTAATTTTGTTTCGATGCGTCGCAGTAGATGAGTGCTGTGGGTAAAAATCAGCGAAATACTGAGCAATAAATACTCTGAAATGAAGTTAAATTATATATGACTTACGAACTTGACCGAATATGTGAAAATGTGTTTGTTTTTCATTTATGATCTACATCTACATCTACATGCGTACTTCGCAAGCCACCGTACGATGCGTAGCGGAGGGTACCCTTCACCACAACCAATCGTTTCCTTTCCTGTTCCATTGCAGATAGAGCGAGGGAAAAATGACTGTCTATGTGCCTCCTTATGAGCTCGAATTCCTTGTATTTTATCTTCGCGGCCGCTACGCGAAATTTAATTTGACAGTCGGTAGGATCGTTCTGCAGTCAGCTTCAAATACCGGTTCTGTAAACATTCTGTTAGTGTTCTTCGAAACGAATATCTTGTTCCCTCCAGGGATTCCCACTTGAGCTCCCGAAACATATCTGTAACACTTGTATGTTGCTCGAATCTACAGGTACAAATCTAACAGCTCGCCTCTGAATTGTTACGATGTCTTCTTTCAATCCGATCTGGTGCCGATCCCAAACACTCGAGCAGTACTCAAGAATAGGTCGCACTAGCGTCCTACATGTTGTCTGCTTTACAGATGAACAACACTTTCCTAAAACTCTCCCAATAAACCCAAGTCGACTTTTCGCGTTCCCTTCACCATTTTCACATGCTCGTTCCATTTCATATTTCTTCGCAACGTTACTCCCAGATGTTTAAACGATGTGATTGTGTCACTGCTACTGCTGTATCCGAACATTACAGGCTTGTTTTTCCTGTTCATTCACATTCACTTACATTTGTCCACATTAACAGACAATTGCCATTCATCACACCAACCATAAATTTTGTGTAGGTCATCTTGTGTCAATCTATAGTCACTTATCTTCGATGGCTTCCTGTACACCACGGCATATCAGTGAACAACCGCACATTGCCGCCCACTCTGTCTGCCAGATCATTTATCTATGCAGAAAATGTCAACGGCCCTATCACACATCCCTGGGGCACCATTGATGCTACCCCTGTCTCCGATGCACACTCGCCGTCGAGGTCAGCGTACTGGGTTATATCACTTAAGAAGTCTTCAAGGCAGTCATATATCTGAGAGCCTGTTTCGTACGCTCGTACCTTCGCCAACAGTCTGCTGTGGGGTACCATGTTGAATACTTTCCGGAAATCTAGAAATATGGAATCCGCCTGCTGCCCTTCATCCATAATGCACATGATATCATGTGAGAAAGGAACACGCTGCGGTTCCTACGAGCTATGTTTTCTACAGCGGTGTTGATTCGTAGACATGACCTTTTCTGTCTCTAGAAAATTTATTAGATTCGAAATCAGAATATGCTCTAAAATTCTGCAGCAAACCGATGTTGAGGATACTGGTCTGTAATTTTACGGGTGGGTCCGTTCTTTTACCATTCTTAAATAGAGCAGTCACTGAGCTTTTTTACAGTCACTTGGCACTTTGCGTTGCTTGAGAGATTCGCGATACGTGCAAACAAAGTAAGGGGCAACGACATACATTACTCTTTGTGAAAGCGATTTGGAATTTCATCCGGACCTGGCAACTTACTTGTTGTCAACTCTTTCAGTTGTTTCTCTACGCCAGGGATGCTATGTAATGGTGACAGAGTCGTCAGCATGTTTCAACCATAATGTCGTGGTTGGAAGTGGGTGAGTGTGGTTGGCAGATATCCCAATATAATGCGCGATGTGATATTTATCTTAGAAATAGCTGTATTCTGTACGACTTTTGAATTTAACCCATTAGTGAATGTACTCCCCTGTACAATCGTCATCCTGTTCCGTCCATACTGGCTACGGAGAAATAGATAACCGTGTGAACACCGCGAGGCCAATGTGAAGTGAGTGACGAAAATGCGCTAAATTATAAAAAGGATTATACTCACAAAGAATAAGCGGAATTTTTATCCGGAATCACTGCAGTGTAACGTTCGATTATTCATTTGTTAGTGACGAGTATTTTTATCTTTGAACCTATATGTATTTTTCCCTTCGTGTCTCTGCTCTCCGTCATTACATAAAGTGAGATGGACAAAAACGTGCTGAGAGGTTAAAAACTGGTCTAGTTGATGTTAACATGTCGTTATGAATGACGAAACCTTGCAAGCACCGTAGTATGTCGGATGAATGAAACAATAAACGAATTTCGTAAGAATATTATTGCTCCATTTACTGAAATCTTTTACTGGTATTAAGCCAGTGAATTGATGCTGATATTATTTTCACAAGCATACTCTGACAATCACTATACCTTACAGAGGACATGAATTCTGATGATTATTAAATTTATTGGCATACTTGTGTGCACAGAACACTCTTCTGTTCTGCATCCAGCTCCTATTAGAAATAATGATGTAACTGTCAAAAATCGAATTTCATTTGCCGTACTTACGATATGTGATGCAAAACAGTATCTTGTCACTTCTCATAAAAATGCTTCTCAGTACACAGCTCGCGGTGTGCAATGCGAGTTTGCAAACAGTCATGAAAGTAAATGAACACAGGGAACTAATCTGAACGAATGATACATGAGAACAAAGACTCCAAGTTTAACTATACTTCACTAAGTCATGACAGCAGTACACACTTTCATAAAGTTCTCACACCAACAAAAATAAGCAACATATTTCTAAATAACTTCCTTGTGTAAAATTACCTTCCTTGACACTTATTTCAACCATCAGACAAGTCCAGGTTCTTCACTATAAAATTTCTACAGTAAACTTTAACCAGACGCAATATTCCAACAATAACAAATTACACAGTTGCAAACATGCAGGGTGATTTTTTGCACCGTGTACAAACTCAAGGGATTGATGGATGAGATGATAAGGAAAGAAAAAGGTCTAATGAACTCATGTCGGGAAATGCATGGTTTCCATGCTAGAGGGCATTCATTCAATCATACTTTGTTGCATAGACTGCGGTATAATATGCGTTGTACCATGCAGCCACAGTTACAGTATATGTTGAAAATGATTTCCTGTTATGCAACTAGTAGTACTGGAGTAATGGCTGTTGTGGCTCATGAGTATATCAGTATTTCATCTGATACCTTTCAGGATGCTATATGTCTAATTCTTGACCTAGGGATGAAGTAATTCATGCTTCAAACATATATATAAAGATGGCATAGCCAGAGTCTTGATGATTTTGTCATTTTGACTCTTGCTTTTTATTGAGACTTAAATGTACCATAGTATAGTAAACTAAGCTTCTCGGCTTTTGACAAGTTCAATGTGTAGTATGCATGGGGGGAACCCCCCTCCCGGGCCCCCCATATGCTACACATAATGTACATGCAGTAGCACAGTGCAGCTGCCGTGTAGAGCTGATAACATCTCCATGCTAAACTCGAATTTATTTTGCGCTACCAGCTATGGGTAATAAAACGTTCTCAGTGTTCAAGCTACGTCAATTCGAATAAAATCCCCGGCTTTTGATGACCATCTCCGTCATCGTCGTCAGGAGTTCACTGACTGCCAGGGCTCCAGCCCCAACAGTCAGAGTCCTGACAACGATGGCGAAGATGGTCATCGAAATTTCGAGGGTTTTATTCGAATTGACGCGGCTGGAAAACCGAGAATCTTTTATTCATGTATGCCATCGCGATAGACTCCGAGGGCACATGGATAATAAGTTGGTCAATGGCTTTATCCTTAGCAATAGTGATACCAATGAGCATGGTAATGGCTGGATCACTATTGCTCTAGTACATGGACCTTAAGTCGAAATGTTGCAGGTCTATAAAGTTTTAACAGTGACGTCATTGCTTATCGGACATTTCAGATTGGAGAGGTCTACAATGGGGATATGTGTAAATTGTGTTACCTGTCGTCGATGTCCTTGGTTCTCAGGACCAGGAATCATCGTAAAATAAGTGAATCTGAATCTGTGTCAGTGTGGGTTAAAGGTGTTGACAACGGTAAAAAAAATAACTAAACTCACTGGCGATCTCACGCATTATTGTAGAAATTAAATAAATTATTTCCACTCCTTTACCCTTACTAAAAAAAAAAACAAAAAAACTACACACTGATCTTGCCAAAAGGCGAGAAGCGATCCTTCTTAGTGTTTTAGCTCTCTAGGGCACTCTGGGATGCTCTCTGTGTGAGGCACCTCCGTGTGTGCAGTGATTCGCAAGTGTTTAGCAGCTGGCGGCTTTTAAATTTACTTTAGACGCTGGTAGCGAAGTGCCTTGTTATCTTAACACAGCGGGTGTAGTGCCAGGGCCTATTGGGCTACAGTGTAATACATTAGAAAACGACATCGCTACCGCCATAGCCAGCCCCGTTCACATCAGGCAGATTGCATCCGAAAAGTGTCAAAGGCAGCATGAATACGCTGCTCCAGTGTCTCCACACCTGGAACAGGCTCTGCATACACGACACTATTGAGATGGCCCCATGACCAGATATCGTAAGGGTTGAAATCCGGTGACGTGCAGGCCATGCAACTGGACCCCTCATACGACCCAATGACCAGGGAAGGCACGATTGAGGTGCGTCCGGACATTAACGGCCAAGTGAGCTGGAGCACCATCATGTAGCAACCATTTAACCCTTCGAATCATCAATGACACTTCTTCCAGCAGGTGAGGCAAAGTCACCCGCAAGAAACGCCGATAGTTCTGGCCCATTAAGTGACGTGAAAGATTGGTTCAAAAATACGGTCGCCACTTATCCCGGCCCACACATTCCAGCGGCATCGATGCTGATGACTCGCTGTCACCATACCATGGTGGTTCTACATGCTCTCCCACAGATGACTGCTATGAAAGCTGAAGATACCACTCTGTGTAAAGGTGGCCTCGTCTGTGAATAGACTGAATGACACAAATCTGACAAAACTGCTCTCATTGTGGAAAGTCTGTCGCTAGTAAGTCCTGCACATGCTGTAAGTGATAAGGGTAGTAACTATTGTCATGGTGAATGTTCCGCATGGTCGTCTGGCTTACCCTGTACTGGTGGGCCAACTTCCTGGTACTGACATGGCAGGAGCCTTATGCAGCATTAATCACATTTTCCTCTGCATCTGGTGTCCGAATATTTCGGGTACGTCCTTCATGATTTCCTGCTTCCTGAAACGACTCTGTCTCAGACAAACGGCGAAACACTGTTCCAAACGTCGAAAGCTGTGGTTGTTGCTGCGGTACAGGTTTCCTGATACACCCCTGCTGCCCGCCACCTGCCATGTTGGAAAGCTCTCGATTCGAGCGCAGAACCATTTTCTACAACACTGCATCACGTCCACTGCAAGGTGAGTCAGCAAGAGAAGTGAATCGGAGACAACATTACCAGTTACTATGTCAGGAGAGGGCGCCAGGGCATGGCGTATGAGGAACAGTACTAACCTCTATGAGGAAACCGTGCATTCTATAACTGTGGCTGCATAGTACAGCGCATTTTAGACCGCAGTCTCTGAAACAAAGCATGATTGAATAAATGATCTCTAGCATGGAAACCATCCATTTCCGGACATAAGTTCATTAGACATTTTTCGTTCCGTATCGTCTCATTGACCAATCCCTAGAGTTTGTACACAGTGGAAAAAATCACCGTGTACAAATATAACTGGATTAACTTAAAAATTTAGCTTTTCATACAATCTTGTCTATTTCCTTGAACCATATCAGTATAAAATCGTTTTAAAACAATGCTGCCTCCACTACACGGCAGGTCAGCTTCCATCCTTTTCAAACCAAGTACACTGCCAGACTGTCCAACACACATGACTGCTACACACCAGTTCTGTGATCTCAAGAACAGACTTACAAAGTATATGGTTACTTCGATACTACAGGGATTGAGTATATTTATCAGATTCGTAACTTCATTCACAATTATGGCCAAATCTTCTTGAAAATCGTTATGGGAAATCGAACAGTCCTCTTTCATCACCACTCCCCTATTAAACATTAATTTTGCTGATTAGTTTCGGCTGATACAATAGCAGGATCCACTCAAAAAAAATCTTCAAAATTAACAATCACAGAAGCATGGTACAAAAGTGTGGTTACAAATACCGTGGGTGTGCGACAATACATACAAAATATCGGTGAAGAAGTACAAAGTGACACTAATATGGTAAATAAGTTAAATGGAAGTAAAAGTAAATAAATGCTAACAAATGTATGGAGCTATCAGTAATTAGTCACTTTACATAGTTGTCATGATGCAAAATGCATGGCATAACAAGACGTTTGCTGTGGTAAATCAGCAATCAAGTTCACTCAAATACAGTGACATAAATAGGTAAAATCTTATAATAAGGTACAAAACATTACAATGTCCTCACAGTTAGCTGTACAAACGTTTAAAGAAATCTAGAATAATCAGTAAGAATTCCTATCAGTTAAAATAAAGTAAGAAAGATGCACATTTCATACAACATGGTACAAAACTTTACTAAGCTGTTATATCTCTTTGTTCAAATGTTTAAGAAAATTTTATGAAGGCAGTGAAAATTCTTGTCAGTTCAAACAAGCCAAGAAAATTACACACATATACAGTATCGTAAAAAAACGTGTACAATTGCCTGTTCAAAATTATTGAGAAAACCTATAAGGACAACATCATGCAATGGAAGAGAAAAAAAGTGACAACCACCTGTCACATGCATCACTTTTTTGTCATATACATGCTTATCACAGTTGGACCAGCGATGTAGCTTGAGTACATTCCTGGGGCAGACTCAGAGAGCATAGAACTTTGCCTTCAGTTTTCCACTGGCAACCCACAGGGATCAAAATAAATATGTTATCCAGACATACTCAGGAATAATGAAGTGTCTTGTCACAACCGCCACTGACAACACAGACTCTAAAGAGCTACAATGATTGCTGTAGAACTGCCATAGCGAGTATTGTTTCCATTGGTCCATGATTCATAAGCTGAGACGTGGTGTGACACTCAACTAACTGCCACAGTAAATTTCATGAAGCCGTACAGCCTAATCTGTCCAGTAAGCTTTGTGTGTGTGTGTGTGTGTGTGTTAACCAAGATCATCTCCTACACATGTCTATAGTACACTAAACAAATTTACAAAGGAATTAGATAACTAGTTACAGCCATCTTGATGGCATAATGAATTGTCCTGAAAAACATAATTTCAGGCACATGTGCCTTATTCAAATTCCTTATATGATATATACAATAGAAATGATTATCTCGTAATGTGAGCATCGCATGAATCATATATTTGTCTGTAAAATTCTCATGTCATTTTAACCACATTGCTTAAGCAAGTATACAGTTTATCATGACTCTGATATTAAATGATGATCTTGAATATGTATCTCCATCTTAAAGTACCTCAACTAAATAAAAAGACTTGGATCCAGTTTCTTAAGTTACAGAGATTTTTTTTTGTCTGGCCAGATATCTCATGTATAGTAAAATCAGGAATAAGTATGGAGAAAAACAAAATAGCTAATTATTGTACACACACTCTTAGAATAGAAAACTTTATAACATTAAAATTAATGTCAGTCATGTGTCAGTCAACACCTTTTACTATTGGAGCAAAAATGGTACTTGTAACATCATCTTAACATCTGTCAAATTCACTGGTATCATTACAACTACAAAACCATTGTCGTTAATGGTGATAAAAGAGTTAAATGTTAGTTATATTTTCATTAACAAGCTGGAAGTTCCTGGTAACCACAAAATAGCTCTATTATCTCTTGAATTAATTCCTCACAAAGCCACACATACAGAACACAGTTCTGAAAGAAAATGTTCATGTTTTCTTGTTTTCACTGCTACACAGTATAACTGTAAAGTTAATATTAAACTACATGCAACATCATTACCGAGACAAAAATCTTCCTTTACCCCTCACTGGATACCTGAATTGATAATCCATAAAAACATCCACATACATCACCAATACTGAAATAACATCATCTTACACTCCTCATTGGCTTCCTAAAATACTTATTCATAAAAATATCTCTTCACCTAGATACACATAATAATTCAATATATATTATTCCTTCATTACTGCTCAGCATTAGTACTAATTTACATTACTGCATAATATCAACGTATTTCGTCACACAAATACAGCTACATCATAAGCTCATCATTTCTTACCTTTTGGTGTCAGTAATTTTTTTACATAAATGTCATAATTTACCCTTTCTCTATCACTCTTTACACTGTGTACAGTTTCTCACAGTACACATATTCAGCTGGAATTTGCAATTCATACCTCTGTATTAACAGTGGTCAATAGCTGAGGACTGTTAGCTTTACAAAATTATTCTAAAATATATAAATGTAGCATCAGTACTGTTGACATATGAAATATTATTTACTAATCACCAAAAAGTCATAGCAAATTACATTCATCACCAGTTAGGAAAGTAATCTCTTGTAGTGGAAAGCCAACTAGTCTCAGAACCTACTTCACTATACTTACATTAGGATAGTAGGAGAGAGTTATTTACACTTATTAACGAAATAGAACAGTAGAAAAAATCGAGTTCACTATGAATTAAACAAAAGAATAATAGCACCCTTCTCATCAAGGCATCAGTCGCTTACTGATAAAAAAAAATTGCGGATGACGAGGGTCTCCCGTCGGGTAGACAGCTCGCCTGGTGCAAGTCTTTCGATTTGACGCTACTTCGGCGACTGATGAACCTATCATAGAGAGACGGATCCTCTACATACTTTGGATCTCGTTCTTTCCTCTCTGTGTGTCTATATTATCATAAGGTGGAAAGAAAAACTCCATATGTTCCTTGACTTTAAATGCATAAAGATAATACCTTACCGTACCAGGTTTGTTCACAAAGACTTCAGAATGCGACTGTAAGATATCAAATAATTTTTGCCTGCGTACTTCAGAAGCATCCTCTACAATTCTACTTTATCATGTGTAACTGCAGAGATATCAAAAGACTGTTCTATCTTCTGAGAAGTTCTTGATTTATGACCAACAGCTTCAGTGGAAGCTTGCGATTTTAATGAAGATAAAAATTTAGAACAGCTGATGTTTTCTTCCTCTTTTGAAATCCAATCCTCGAATTGCAAACAGACTAACTTTCCATCGACTTCGGCTTTCGTCTTGGCATTATTAATGTTTACATTATCATTGTATTCAGTCAAGAAATCAATGCCCTATACCATAGGTGTTGTAAGAAGGGGAACAGTTAAGAAGTTGGCAGAGCACTGATTAGCTTTGCAAATGAAATCTAAACGTGTCTGTTTCTTAACCTCTGTAGTTTTTCGAGCAATTACACTTGCAATTTTGATTTGTTTTCAATGTATATGTTGGAGAAACAGTTAATTCTTGACATTTACTGAAATCTGCCTCATTGATAAACGAAATAGGACTACCTGACACTAATACCACTGATAGAGAAACCTGTACAAAACATAAAATGATACTGTAGTATGGATTAAGATGTTCTGATTGTCTGCTTTCTCTTACAATAAGGTGTCTCTAATATCATCAAACTGCACAAAATTTGTTTGTCTCTCTTCAGAACCCATGTCACAAAATGTTTTTTGTTAAGATAGTGTTTCCAAAATCAACTACCACATCATTATGTTCCCTATTACTTTTGAATGTACAGTCGTGTTCAAAAGTATCCGAACGACTTGAAATGCATTTCGCGTGATTCGAATGCAACCCGCATAACGCAGCTGTCTAGTAGGTCCTCTAATCGCTCCTTGGTACAGTCGTTTCACTTATGAAAATGGTTCCAAAAAATCACCACCAGAAAACTCTGCTCTGTATCGCGAGAACTCAAGATGTAAAGTAATACCACGATACCACAAATATCACGGAACACCTTATCACAGATAAGACTGTTCTTAAGGCTTGTAAGCTCACATTTATTGCAATAAATGACACACCTGATTTGTTACCACTGTCATTATTACGTCAGATAGGTAATGCACGTAGCAAGTTCATCGTATTCATGATTTCCTCTTTAATGTAACATACCGTGCTTGTTATTTAACACAAAATGGCATTAAAAATTTAAGTTATTCACGAGCAGCTAGTTGAGAATATTTATGAACTTCAAACGTAACGGCGAACCGTCCCGTTCTGCATATGGATTCAAACCCAGGTCATGCAGACTAAGATTTCGTGACTAACGGAAACTAACAGTCATTCCTGACTAGGCATACAGAGAGTGATATACCGCGATTTTAGACAGTATAAGTTAGCATATACCAACTTTAAATTATGTAATGTAAACATTTTTAACGGACGCGAATTCCTACCCAGCATCTGCTGCCCCTGTTAACGAACTACGAGAAATGGTAAATATTCCTTCTTCACAAGTAACTTACTTGAAATGCCTTGACGTAAATCTTTGTGTTGGAGAGGGATTCGAACCCAGAACCCAAGCGGATTGTTATCGAAGCATAATCAACTGTGACATATCGGATTTTCTCGGCAGTAGCTAGATGTTTTAACTGAAATGACGAGACGAAACATTAATTTTTTCCTTCTCAGGACTCCAAGGAGGCACCTATCGCTGTTATATTCTAGAGAAAACGAAAGTAAAATATGGATTTGTTACACCGGCAGCGACATGTGAGCGTATTTGAACTAGAAGTAATACGACGAAAACTTCAGTGCTGACTGGGAAGATCTCTCAAATAGTTATGTGTCTCACTGTGAGTCAAAAACGTCCTATATCGTTAGTGTTGACAACGAATGAAAATGCAATAAAGATCAAAATTATTATCCACCAGCAGATAGGTGCTCTCATGCTAGAGCCTGATAATACATTATGAAAACTTTAGTGCCGGGCCAGGATTCGAACCCATTCACGCGCAATATGTGGACATTTTGAGGAATCTGCAGTTTTGAACAAACAACATATTGTAGTCGAGCTGTATTGTCGCGAAGGGATCAAATTCCGCGTTAAGGGTGGTCTGAGTTGCATTCCAAGCTCAGAACCAATTTCATTGACAAACAGAAGCTCAAATAAAAGATGGAATAAGTGTCCTGTGACCCTACATAGCGCTTGTTTCGTCAGTAGAAATAAATAAGGAGTATAAGAAAAGTTACTGGTGATGGACTTCCCACATTTCGCAACTCCTGACTTTATTGTAGTTCAGCGTAACGTATACTTGGTAGAGAAGGAATATCATGTTTAATGTGAATTTCATACCACAATGGCATTATACGTTCCTCATGAACTTACTACGTGCATTACCTATCTGACGTAATAATGACAGTGGTAACATATCAGGTGTGTCATTTATTGCAATAAATGTGAGCTTACAAGCCTTAAGAACAGTCTTATCTGTGATAAGGTGTTTCGTGATATTTGTGGTATCGTGGTATTACTTTACATCTTGAGTTCTCGCGATACAGAGCAGAGTTTTCTAGCGGTGAGTTGTTGGAACCATTTTCAATAGTCAAACGACTGTAGCAAGGAGCGATTAGAGGACCTACTAGACAGCTGCGTTATGCGGGTTGCATGCGAATCAGGCGAAGTGCAATTCAGGTCGTTCGGATACTTTTGAGCATAACTGTACATCAGTTTCACATTTACTGTCAACATCTGACGAAGGCTTGTAACTAGTTACCCAGTCAAAAAGAGTGATACCGGTATCCATTAAGTATAGTGCTTGATCCTCAGCAGTCTATGTTAACAGGATTATGGTCGGTTTCACCCAACACCTGCTCCTCATTTTCACTACTAATTCTCTCACACTGTTCATTTTGTTCACTAATGAGTTCACAATGTATGATTTCTGTGGATGAATTCCCTGTATCGACAAACGAGTCGTTTGCCGCATGTGTCGTCAGTCATCCTGTGATGGCCCGTCACGTCTAACATTATCACGAGGAATAGGTGGACTAATCTCAACTACTTCATCACTTTGTTCAGGAATATAATTTCCACGATCGTGCCTCTCCTGGTTATTTCTTTCGTAATAGTTGTTACAATCATGCAAACTGTCTCGTGTTCGGTTGTATTGATAGTCATGTGGTCTCAAATCAGTGTTCTCAGTTTCTCGATGTGAATTAAAATTTCGCTGTTAACGCCAATTGCTGTTATTTCTTTCATTATACTGATTTCTGTTGGAATCCCCATTGTTTCCATAACGTCTTTGGTTCCTAAAACCACGACCTCTGTTTCTATCTCTGAAATTGCCATGATTGTTAAACTGTTCAATCGGATGCCAATTGTAAGAATAATCGTGGTCATGGCTATTAGAAAACTGACTATCCTGTTCATACCTGTTGTTACGAGTTGCAGAATATCCTTCATCAGATCTGTTTCGTTCTGAATGGAAGTATTGTCTGTTGTCGTCTCTATGTTTCTTTCGCGAGTAAAATTTCTCATTGGCAGCTTCATCTTGTTGCAGTAAGTTTTGAAAATCCTCAATGTCGTCTTTTCAGCGTGCTGCCAAAATAATGTGTGGCAAACGCGCCTGCAGTTTAGTGTAACAAATTATTATTAATTCAGAGGGACTGTACGGATTCGATAGTAAGCGACTCATATCCTGAAAATGTCTTCGGGGCTGGCAAGATCTGATTGTTCAAAATTCTTTAGCATAATGATATTTAAATTACCACTGACAGAATTCAATGAGTAAATTCAAATGCAAACTGCTGGTGATATCACTGTGCAATGAAATACCTACACTTCAGTACAGGACGCAAAGTACCATACACCATGAAAAAATCGTTGTCTATCTAACCATTCAATAAACAATAAGTAACATTCAATAAAGAAGAATATTTTTCACTGGGAGTATATGATAAGCAATAGCAAAGATCAATACCAAAATCACTTATTCTAAACACAAAATAACACTAAAAATGAATAAAAATGAAAGAATATTACTTGGACGACAATTTGCAAAATTTTTGTCACAAATTGATACTCAGAAGTGCAGAAGACACACAAACCTCCATTTCTGCACAACTAAACTATAACTATTCTCTAGAAAATATGTCTTATAGTTGTTTGGTAATAAATATGCAGAACAAACTCTATTGCGGTAATGGCAAGTGATGTATAATTACTTCAATAGTTGCATCATAAATCTTGAAAGGTAATTCTATATCAAAGAGTATAATTTAAACTTCTAGAACAACCTTTATCTGACTGCAGAAATCAGCATACTAACTCATAATTACACATGCTGTCAGTGTCGCCATATGAAAGTAATGTTTTAATTTCTAAACTAGTGTTTGTAAGTATTTGGTTGGTATCTGAGAAATATATAAAACATATTTTGACATCGAAATACATAAATCTCAGTGCATTGCAACAGAACTGTGTTAAAATAAAGTTTTGAATGGAAAAATGTGAAGCTCATGCTACATAATGTAAAATCGACGCTAGCTGGTACAGCAAACAGTTTGTCTGCAAGAGAGCAATTCGTTTTCAATGGAAGTTACATGTGCTCTCTGATTGTACGACAAATCACTCAGATAAAAATATTAGTCCTAAATATAGCTAATCCTTATCTTAAGTCATGGAATCACTGTATCAGAGCTCTTATTCCAATTGCACAGCAAATGAACATAAAATTTAGCACGGCTGACTTTCTGATAACACTGCCTGGAAACTCACAAGATAACAGTTTACTGAAATCTTTTATTGGTATTAAGCCTGTGAACTGATACTGATATTATTTACACAATTGCACTCTGACAATCACTGTACCTTACAGCAATTCAAGTTGGTATCTTATCCCTTTTCATAAAAAACGCTTCTCAGTACACAACTCGTGATGTGCAATGCGAATATGCAAGTAATCATGAAAGTAAATGAAAATGGGAAATTATTCGTAACGACTGATGAATGAGAACAAAGGCTCCAAGTTTAACTATATTTCATTAATCCATGACAACTATACACCTTTTCATAAAGCTCTTATACCTAGACAAATTAGCAAAATATTTCTTAATAACTGTCTTGTGTATAACTACCTTCCTTGACACTTATTTCAATTATCAGACATGTCCATGTGCTTCACTATAAACTTTCTACAGCAAATTGTAACCGTACACAATGCTACAACAATAAGAAACTACAAAATTTTAAACTGGATTGCGTTAAAATTTCCTCTTTTGACAATCTTCTATTGATATAATATCGTTTACTTTCCTCAAAACATGTTAGTACAAAATTGTTCATAAATAATGCTGCCTCCACTACATGGCAGGCCGGCTTTCATCCTTTTCAAACCGAGTAAATTGACAGACTGACCAACATACACTACTAGTACTTCGTCAACTAAGTAACCTCTATGAAGAACATCTGTGGTCTCAAGAACAGAGTTACAACGGATATAGTTCATCGATACTGCAGAGATTGGGTACATTTATCAGATTCGGAACCTCATTCACAATAATGGCCAAACCTTCTTGAAAATGGAAGTGGCAAATCGGACAGACCCCTATCAATTTCTATTTATTTATCTCTCTGGAAGGTGCTGGTTTACATCTCATGTCAGTCTTAATGTTTGTATATGTGTAGGATAAGAGCTGGAAAGAGTGTTAGCATAGCAGTATGCTTTTGTTGATTATGATAGTTCGTCGCCACAAGCAAAAACCTCTAGCCAAAGAGCAAGATAGCCACACTTCCGGTCACATGATCTCCTGGCCACACCTTCTAAATGTAATTTGACTTGCGATCAAATAGTTAACTCGTTGCCCAGTTACACTATTTTATATGCACAGCCCCACTGGCAGTGTGCGGGAGTGGACCAGTCATGTGGCTATGTTTTTGTATAGTGTTCCTCTGCTACTAAGGGAGGAAATTTGTTGGCATCTGTTCATTAAGGTGTCAGGCTCGATATCTATACATCCCAAGCGTGACAATTGTGCCAGACATCAGTCCCAAGTGACTAGTACACCCCAACTCCTGACAACTATATGACAGAATGAGGTAATGTTAACACTGGAAGTTACCGTAGCATGAAGGGGAGTCACAACGTATGGATGACTGATATCATTTTAAGTAGATCTAATACGATTATTTTGACTAAATCATACGGAAAATATAGACTTTGGCCCTCAATCCTTACCTAACCCGCCTTATGATTCCCCTACAGTAATAAACATCGCAGAATAGTTTATTTTACTAGTATACCAACAGTACGAGTTTATATAGTCGATTTTCATGTTAAATAATTTAAACCACAGGCAGACAAAAATAAGTATTTTGCATTAGATATTCACCTGTCAAACACAGTTTAGCTACAATGTAGCTTTATGAACCGTGGTGTGTGTGGCTTACGCTTTTTTTAATAATAATATATCACTTATGGATAATACGTATGTCGTCTACAAGAAGCTGTTACAATATTTCATTAGAACACTCATTTTGTTGAACGACATCCAGTCCCAGTTCATAGCAAGAGGGTATTTGTTTATTCGTGTGGGACAGTCTGAGGATGACGAAGAGGTGACGGCTTCGTGACCAGAGCAAGGAGTGGTACCGACAGGCCTTACATGTTCTTCCCTTGTGTCTCGCTGGAGGAAGGCTGTATAACAGGAAAGACACTACGCCAAAAATAGGGAGTGTAGAAAAAACATTATTCTTTCTTTTGGTTACGTTTCATTGTGTTCAGTTAAAACACGTTGAAGTAAAGAAGTGCAGTGTGTTACTCTCTGGGTGACTCTCGCATATCTCTGCCAAACGAGATATGCCTGGTCTTAGTTGAAGGTTCCAACAACAAAGCTGTCTAAATGATTTAGTTCGAGATGATTTATAGACTGATTGTTACGTACCTTACTGGACATAATACATGCACAAACGCAAAAACAAGAGTATTTTATCTACCTCTTGTAAAAACAACCACTAAATTCCCGGAATCACTGGGGAAAAGTGCGTGTATCATTCGTGAAAGAGGCACCGTCTATGGCAACTGACTCATTAACGTGACTCGCAGCTTATTGCACTCGGTTCCGGGAAGGCAGCGAGGTTTGCCTCGGACGGCACCGGCCGACTCCCACACCGCAGGAATCCTTAGAGCCCGGGGGCCACGTCAGGCTTCACACATGTGAGGCAGACAGACGGCAGTGGAATGTTTGGCTCTAGATGCACTGTCACATTCATTAGTTCTAGTCATTACAATATCTTTCAAATGAAAATGAATATTGCGTTACGCTAACAGTAATCCTTCTAGTCCGACTAAAACACCCTTTGTGTTTGCAAAGCATTACACCAGAAATCTAAGGCATAGCACAGAACGTCCGATTTGTAAACTCATTGTCATCATTTCTTCACGTTGTAATAGTTGAAAGTTCAGAATTATATTCCTACAATATGTAAGAGGACCATGACTAAGGAATTTATTGCTAACGCACTTGAGCAGATGTAATTTCGATGGATTGCTCATGCGCTGGCTGCGGAATGTAAGCTGTAAGAGAATCTCAGACCAGAGATCAGTGTTGTATGCTGTAGGAACTGTGTAGCAGTTGTTGCTAGCAGTCGTCGTGTGTATGGATTGGCTGGGCCGGTCGTAGGGAGTGATGGCGGTGCCTGAGCGATGTTGTTGTTGTTGTTGTTGTCTTCAGTCCTGAGACTGGTTTGATGCATCTCTCCATGCTACTCTCTCCTGTGCAAGCTTCTTCATCTCCCAGTACCTACTGCAACCTACCTTCTGAATCTGCTTAGTGTATTCATCTCTTGGTCTCCCTCTATGATTTTTACTCTCCAAGTTGCCCTCCAATACTAAATTGGCGATCCCTTGATGCCTCAGAACATGCCCTACCAACCCATCCCTTCTTCTGGTCAAGTTGTTCCACAAACTTCTCCCCAATTCTATTCAATACCTCCTCATTAGTTATGTGATCTACCCATCTAATCTTCAGCATTCTTCTGTAGCACCACATTTCGAAAGCTTCTATTCTCTTCTTGTCCGAACTATTTATCGTCCATGTTTCACTTCCATACATGGCTACATTCCATACAAATACTTTCAGAAATGACGTCCTGACACTTAAATCTATACTCGATGTTAACAAATTTCTCTTCTTCAGAAACGCTTTCCTTGCCATTGCCAGTCTACATTTTATATCCTCTCTACTTCGACCATCATCAGTTATTTTGCTCCCCAAATAGCAAAACTCCTTTACTACTTTAAGTGTCTCATTTCCTAATCTAATTCCCTCAGCATCACCCGACTTAATTCGACTACATTCCATTATCCTCGTTTTGCTTTAGTTGATGTTCATCTTATATCCTCCTTTCAAGACACTGTCCATTCCATTCAACTGGTCTTCCAAGTCCTTTGCTGTCTCTGACAGAATTACAATGTCATCGGCGAACCTCAAAGTTTTTATTTCTTCTCCATGGATTTTAATATCTACTCCAAACTTTTCTTTTGTTTCCTTTACTGCTTGCTCAATATACAGATTGAATAACATCTGTGAGAGGCTACAGCCATGTCTTACTCCCTTCCCAACCACTGCTTCCCTTTCATGCCCCTCGACTCTTATAACTGCCATTTGGTTTCTGTACAAATTGTAAAGAGCCTTTCGCTCCCTGTATTTTACCCCTGCCACCTTTAGAATGTGAAAGAGAGTATTCCTGTCAACATTGTCAAAAGCTTTCTCTAAGTCTACAAATGCTAGGAATGTAGGTTTGCCTTCCCTTAATCTTTCTCCTAAGATAAGTCGTAAGGTCATTATTGCCTCACGTGTTCCAGTATTTCTACGGAATCCAAACTGATCTTCCCCGAGGACGGCTTCTACTAGTTTTTTCATTTGTCTGTAAGGAATTCGTGTTAGTATTTTGCAGCTGTGGCTTATTAAACTGATTGTTCGGTAATTTTCACATCTGTCAACTCCTGCTTTGTTTGGTATTGGAATTATTATATTCTTCTTGAAGTCTGAGGGTATATCGCCTGTTTCATACATCTTGCTCACCAGATGGTAGAGTTTTGTCAGGACTGGCTCTCCCAAGGCAGTCAGTAGTTCCAATGGAATGTTGTCTACTCCGGGGGCCTTGTTTCGACTCAGGTCTTTCAGTGCTCTGTCAAACTCTTCACGCAGTATCGTATCTCCCATTTCATCTTCATCTATATCCTCTTCCATTTCCATTATATAGTCCTCAAGTATATCGCCCTTCTACAGACCCTTTATATACTCCTTCCACCTTTCTGCTTTCCCTTCTTCTCTTAGAACTGGGTTTCCATCTGAGCTCTTGATATTCATACAAGTGGTTCTCTTTTCTCCAAAGGTCTCTCTAATTTTCCTGTAGGCAGTATCTATCTCACCTCTAGTGAGATAAGCCTCTACATCCTTACATTTTTCCTCTAGCCATCCCTGCTTAGCCATTTTGCACTTCCTATCGATCTCATTTTTGAGACGTTTGTATTCCTTTTTGCCTGCTTCATTTACTACATTTTTATATTTTCTCCTTTGATCAATTAAATTCAATATTTCTTCTGTTACCCAAAGATTTCTACTAGCCCTCGTCTTTTTACCTACTTGATCCTCTGCTGCCTTCACTACTTCATCGCCGGCCGCAGTGGTCTCGCGGTTAAGGGCGCTCAGTCCGGAACCGCGCGACTGCTACAGTCACAGGTTCGAATCCTGCCTCGGGCATGGATGTGTGTGATGTCCTTAGGTTAGTTAGGTTTAAGTAGTTCTAAGTTCTAGGGGACTGATGACCACAGATGTTAAGTCCCATAGTGCTCAGAGCCATTTGAACTACTTCATCCCCCAAAGCTACCCATTCTTCTTCTCCTGTATTTGTTTCCCCCATTTCTGTGAATTGTTCCCTTATGCTCTCCCTGAAACTTTGTACAACCTCTGGTTCTTTCAGTTTATCCAGGTCCCATCTCCTTAAATTCCCACCTTTTTGCACTTTCTTCAGTTTTAATCTACAGTTCATAACCAATAAGTTGTGATCAGAGTCCACATCTGCCCCTGGAAATGTCTTACAATTTAAAACCTGGTTCCTAAATCTCTGTCTTACCACTATATAATCTATCTGATACCTTTTAGTATCTCCAGGGTTCTTCCATGTATACAACCTTCTTTCACGATTCTTGAACCAAGTGTTAGCTATGATTAAGTTATGCTCTGTGCAAAATTCTACCAGGCGGCTTCCTCTTTCATTTCTTAGCCCCCAATCCATATTCACCTACTACGTTACCTTCTCCGCCTTTTCCTACACTCGAATTCCATTCACCCATAACTATTAAATTTTCGGCTCCCTTCACTATCTGAATAATTTCTTTTATTTTATCATACATTTCTTCAATTTCTTCGTCATCTGCAGTGCTAGTTGGCATATAAACTTGTACTACTGTAGTAGGTGTGGGCTTCGTATCTATCTTGGCCACAATAATGCATTCACTATGCTGTTTGTAGTAGCTTACCCGTATTCCTATTCTCCTATTCATTATTAAGCCTACTCCTGCATTCCCCCCATTTGATTTTGTGTTTATAACCCTGTAGTTACCTGACCAGAAGTCTTGTTCCTCCTGCCACCGAACTTCACTAATTCCCACTTAGAAAAAGTACACAAGACTATGCTTAAACTGACAGTCAGTATTTTTAGCGCAACGCAATCTGACTTTCAATAATCCCTACAAAAGAATACCCCTGACTAACATTAACCTATACCTTTCACAAATCACTTACCTCACAAAAATATTCGTTACTCTAACTACTGCAACACAGCGAGCGCCACTACTGTCAGCTAAATAAAAGATTCAAACTACTGAAGGCACTAACTACTGATAGGCACAGGTAGTAAATGAAAGGTTTTAATAGAGGACAAACAATGTATTTACCTCAATAGTGTTCAAAAGTCATAATGTATATAGCAGTTCATGACATGCAGTCTTACAAATTTCAACACTCCGCCATCTCTTTCCCCACATCCAGCACTGCTGGCGGCTCACCTCCAACTGCGCAACGCTACTCGCTGTTATCATCCATCTGCCCAACACTACAATGGCAGACAACAATGCAAACTAGCCACAGACTGCGCACAGCACAGCTAGTGATTTTTCATACAGAGCGCTATGTAGAGTTACCAATAAGAAAACCTAAACAGCCCACTTACATAGGCCCCATGCTCCCCACAATAAATTTTACAAATTGTGTTGGGCACTGGCCAATAATGATTTGAAAATTTTTTCATAATTACAGTAAGAAAGATATAAAATACATACACTTATTAATACAATGTTGGTCAAAAGCTAATATTTTCTCACAGTCCATAAAGACAGTCCTGATCATTCATCAACTAAAATTGCACTGGTTTTTTTTTTCTCAAAGTCTGAGCAGTAAAAGAGAATGCACACGGAAGTAGCGGATTTCCATGCAGTCTTGAAGAAGTAGTGTTGTCCTTCCAACGGAAAGGCAGTGCTGACCCTTGACATGCAGGCAGGTAATGGGCCACAACAGAGCAAACCCACAGCAGAGTCAGTCGAAGTTTTGAAGAATATTGGTAGGTAGACCCACTGTAGTCCTGGTAGAGAGTATGTTAGTGGTGGGTCATCACAGGTGCAGACCCACTTCATTCCTTGTAAAAATAATGGTATTGGTTGGTCATCAAACGTGCAGACCCACTCTAGTCCTCGTAGAAATAATGGTATTGGTTGGTCATCAAAGGTGCAGACCCACTGTAATCCTTGTACAGACAGCCAGCAGCCATCTGTTGCGACTGTGCAGGTGCACAATCACCATCGAAGAGTCTTGCGGAGAATATAGCATGTCCACAAAACAGCACTTGTCCATTCACAAAAAATTTGTTTGAAATATCCTTAGAACCAGCAGTGCTGTTATCCAGTCCCTTGCTGAATTATTAACACACGTGCAAACACTATCAGTCGCTACTTCTCACATATTGTCCATATGCTATGACCAACAGAAATGTGTGCAGTGAAATGTAACTTACAAGTTACTTAATTTGGTGAACTGGTGTCAATTACAATTTTATAGCATAAGAATACAATAACAAAGGTAAAAAATACATCATTAAAGAACATAACAATACAGATAACATTTGTAGTAAAACAGGCTTTACAAAAGAATAGAAATAAACATATACATCAGTGTTACAGGAATTATGACATGAGTAAATATATAAAAGGTCTGAATAACTTTCGAAACATCAACTTCACAAGTCAGCATTAAAACAAAACAGAACAAATAATGGCTAAACATCTTTACAAAGTAAATAACATATTATGAATGCGAATTATATTTGAGGATAACAGTATTCCTCATCATAGTGAATGTAGCTTAGTATTAGAAGAAAAAAAATCTATGAAACAGTACACAGAGACAGGAAGAAAACAAGTACACAAGGGTACACAAATACATAGTGGGATAACACAAAAGGAAAGGACAGGATTTGTTTTCAGTGTAGCATTTGGTACTGCAGTCCAACCCAAAACTTCATTCCATAGATCGTCCCTCTTATTTCAACATTTGCTCCAGCCAAAAAAAAAATCCTATCTATCCTTTCTGTATTTATATGTTCACATATTTCTTACCTCAGAATTTACTTTCCATCATCATACCTCATCATTTAGTTCCAAGAAAATCCTACCTAAACCTGTTGTCCCTAAGGTCGTGCGGTAGCCTTCTCACTTCCCACACCCGGGTTACTGGGTTCGATTCCCGGCGGGGCCAGGGGTTTTCTCTGGCTGGGTGTTATGTGATGTCCTTAGGTTAGTTAGGTTTAAGTAGTTCTAAGTTCTAGGGGACTGAAGACCATAGATGTTAAGTCCCATAGTGCTCAGAGCCATTTTGTTGTCCCTAAACCCTACTTTTTTTGTTCCTATCCTCTTTCAAAATACTTGTTTTGGCCAAACCATTTTCTTATAGCTTCTCAATGCATTCCTTCCAATTCATCGCAACTCATTCTCTTATATAGTCTACCCCCTCTTAAGCTAACTGAGCTCAGATGCTAAACTAAGGGATGAGGCAATGCAGCAGCACAAAATAATTAACACAAACAGCAATGACAAAAATTCAAATTGGCAAAGCAAGCAGCAATATTACAACTAATATAAGGCAATGAGCAGCAAACAAGAAAAATAAATCAGTAGTAAAACTGGCTTAACAGAGTAATGTAAAATGAAGCTTAGTAGCACTATGCCAGGCAAACAGTAGCAGCAAATGCAATAACTTATATCTAAACATGACGTAGCTCAAGCAGAAAAAATATTACAGTAGAAATGGCCATGTTTAATACCTATGTCAAATCTTAACACTAGGGTAATACATCACGAGAACTTACGCTAGCAGATAAGTTACCAAATCGTAAAAAAATTATTTATGCAATTCCTGTGAAGGGAAATGTCTATATATGTGCCATTGTTTTCTTGGAAGTAGATCATAAATTTATTATTGACTGGATCTGTAGGCATAAAATAACTATATTAGTACATCTATTAAATTTTATTTTAACCTATGCTGCAGTGCAGCTAGAAACTAGATATTAAACAAAATGAGTAAATAAATACATAAAGCAAGCCATATGGCATTTCTCTCAACTAACAAGACAATAGCCGTGAAATGTTTCTCATCGTTTCATTAGGCATTTTAGTAAATATCATAAATTAAGAGCTCCACAGTATCATGATATGTTTTCAAGTTTGAGCGTGTCGTATTTGCGATTCTTTCTACATAGGAATGTCAATAGCGAGGATAATGGCCTCTTTTATTTTCTCTACCTGTGCCTCTGAAAAACACACACTAATGCTTTTTTCCAGGCACCTGTCGCGCAGCTGGGTGCCCACGCCGCATTACGTGCAGGTGGTCACTTAACTTTCTTACTGAAAAATTTACGACAGCAGTTTCCGCTACAGTGACTGTCTCATATAAAAATATTTTCACAGGTTGAGAATTTTCGTTACAAATGTGTAGAAAATAAAGTCCTACAAATATAACAGCGTCCAAAAAAATGTCGTCGGCATTGTAATACATTCATGCATTTACATACATTTCATAACTCTTAAAGTACGATTCTTGGTTTCCAACAACCTTTTTCACAAACCAGAGTCCCTAACAACTACTCATTATTCCTTACCTTATTCGTCGACACTTCTTCAATATTTCATCATAACAGATACGTAGCATAATCAAATAACTCATATAGCATCATCTTATTGATCATAAACATACCACAACAGCGATATGCACATCGTCATCATAACATTATAAAACCTCAGCCAAATCTCAAAATCGTCGTAGCTTCCTCCAATAATTTCAAAACCTAAAAAAAATTCTCTGCTCATGTCAAAAGTGTCATCTACCTCAAACGTACTTTAAAAATCATGATCCATAACCAAATACATCATTCAAAGCTCTCATAGTATCACAACGGTTCCGAAAAAATATGTAAATTTCAAAAAGTACAGACAAAATACAATTTCATAAGTCTGAAATTATCCAACTGTGTAATTACGTAAACATCTGTCACTGATGTAGTAAAATAAATATTTGTCTCTCTCAGTTAAATGATCACATAGCTGTGTAATTCTGTGTTAGAGAAATATGGTACTAATGTGTAAAGTTGTATAAGCAAATACCATATTAGCTAGGGCTCCTTGTGCTTGTCACACACATGGTACACAAAGTAAGCGTGTACCCCCCTGAGGATTAATGTAATTATACCTTCTGGTGTTACAGATTATAGCAGTGGAATGAAATGTATCACGGAAAACCTTTTTATCATTGTAATCCAAAAATCTTTAAAAATAAATGTTTTAAGTACAAAATTAATCACTCAAATACGTGTACTGTAACGCTAAACAGTGCGTCTTGTTGTAAGGTCATCTCTGTGGAAGTGTCGTAGTTATCGTCCTCCGAAAGCTAAGTTCTGCAGAAGTCATTGTATGTACCTCATGATAAACAAAAGTGAAATGCTTTGTGTACAGACATGTTAGTTATTACGCTTATTGCCGTGATGAAGAAAGTACTGTGCTGTAACGTATTGTTGCGCTACGGAAAAGGCTGTCTCATTGTGCCTATACCACAAAAGTTACTACTAAAACATGTTTTACTTTCCAGAATATTTCAGAAAAACTGTGCAGATATAAAACAGATACACCGCAAAAAAACATTGTAAATGGTCACTCATTAGTAGCGTCGTGATAAAATCGTGTAATTGTCACATAAACAAACCACTGTGTCATCTGGTATCTCACAGAAAGTACTTTAAATCCAGAATGTATCTTCAAGTAAACCAAAATGTTGCATTAAAATCTCATTAGCAGTACCAGTATGTGTCCTAAGTATGTAAGCCTGATGGTCGTTACGTAATCGTGCAACTAACAAGCAAGAATGTACAAATACAACACTGTGTCGTCTGTTCACTAGAACAATGCATTCGTAATTTCTGTTTAAAAATGTTCCCTAGGTTCTAGACTAGATATTTAACTTCAAACACTGTTGCATGTTGAACAGATTCTAAGTCTGACAAAGCATACTGGTAACGTGAAGTGATAAGTTGTATGGCAAAGACAAAGTTAAAAAGCAGATTATCTCTCAATAAATGGTTTTTTATGCGAAATGTGGTGCAAGCCTTTACTCTTCCTACTATGCAGACCTCCAGCTTCAACGGAATGTGGTATATCGTACATCGGTAAAGAATGCTCAAATTTTTCTCAAGGTTAGCGTCTATGTTATTTTTCTCTGAGCCAGCCGGCGCACGTGGCTGCCTGCGGTGCGTGTCATTGTCTGTCTCTTTGTTGGCGCGCGTCATTATTGGGATTAGGAGACCTAACTTCTACAAATTCACCTTGATGAGAAGCCCCTGCCATGTTTGAAGCTCACCAGTTCTGATGCAATTCAGGTCTGTCGTTACGATCATATCGTCTGTCGTCATGTCAGTAGATTCCATAGTTTCTTTCTTGTCTGTTACGCGGTGGAGAATTTCTCCCTGAGTCGTAACTGCGCGCTGGACCGTTGCGTCTAAAGTTATTCTGTCTCCCTTGATAATAATTATTTTGGTTCCCATATTGTCTGTTTCTCTGAGTGTCTCTGTGATAGTCATTACCGCAGAGAGGTGATCTTTCCCTGTAATTATTACTATTCTGCCTACGGTTGTAATACGGGGGGGTGTCTGTTTTGGTCACGATTTGTGTTGTGAGAATAGACTTGTCGTGTCCACTTATTATTTCTTTCATCGCGGAACTGCGCGGAATGTTGACCTGTAATTGTTGTGTTCCTGTTTTCGCGTTCCGCGATTGTCAGTATCAATTTCTAACTGTTGTAAGAGTCCCTGAAAAGCTTCAATGTCGTCTTTGCAACGTCCTGCCAAAATAATATGTCATAAATGTTCAGGAAATTTGATTAAGCAAATGCGGATGAGTTCTGGGGGGCTGTATGGGTTTGACAGGTACTTACTTGTGCAACATGTCTTCAAAATATTTCACAAGACTGGACAATTCAGATTGTTCGAAACGTTTCATCATTATGATGCTATGTTTTACTCGGTCTTGTGTAGTTTGAGACCAATATGCTGAGAGGAACGCATGGTAAAATTCTCTTTCACTGTGGCAATCGTAAATGACCGATCGCTTTCTTACAGCTGGCTCATTCTCTAAGTAGCCGCACATAAATTCTAATCTGTGTTCTAATGGCCAGTTGGAAGGAAAACAATGAGAGAATTGATGAAGCCACGCTTGTGGATGAATGTCGTTGCCAGAATTCTTAAATTTTCTGAATTTACGTGTAGTAATGAACAGCTTATAGTCAAAATCATCATGCCGGCGAGTCGCATATCGGTCATTGTTACGTCGTGTCGGCGGTTCCATCTCAAAATTCGGTGCACCTTGGCAATTTCTTTCATAGTTTCCGAAATGCCCTCTGTTATTATTTTGTGGCTTTTTCGTATTTCTAAGTCCCTCTTCTCGTGTTGGAGTGTTCTCTGAAATATTTAATTTTTGTATTACCTGCATCAACTGATCTTGTACTTCCCGGATTCCTCTTTTGTACTGAGCATTGATTTGATTTTGATTTTGTTTGAATTTTCTAATTTGTTCATAGTCTACTGTGTCAGTGAAGGCTACAGGTCTTGTGTCATTCAGATCATCATCTAACTTTGTAGATAAGTTAGTGAACTGATCCGAAAGTTCGGCTACTCTCTCTGATAGTGAACACATTTCCTCAGTGTGTTTTTCTGAACCAAGTTTCAGAGTATCCATTTGTGTTGAAATCGAATCTACTGTGTCCTTTAAGTTTTCCTGAGTTCTTGCAAGTTGCGTAACCGAATTGGTGGATGCAACTGAGTCCATTTCAGCTTGCAAGGTGTCGTGATTTTCACGAACAATAGTTTGCATTTCTTTTATGGCTGCATCATTAATCTGTAATGCATTCTCATGCCGCGAAAAATAGGTTGAAAATGCTCACAAATTTGTGTTTTTACGTCATTACAGATTTTTGACATTTCGATTCAACGTTATGTAACTCAGTAGTAAAATCTTCACGTGTTTGTTCAAGTGTGGTGTCTAACTTCCAAAGATTTTGTTCCATTGTGTGTAACTGTTGCTGTGTTTGTCTCTGATTTTGTTTCATTTGTTGCATTAATTGCAATAATAATGTATTAGTGTCTGGAATCTATTCGTCTATGCTTTTTCCAGTGCATTTGCACTGGCAACATTCACATTTTGACAAGCAGAAAATGTGTCTTGACTTATTTGAGAAAACGGTGAGGACGCAAAACCTGAATGTACAGTATTTGCAAGATTGTGTCCTGTCATTTCGGATTCCTAAGGCGAGCTGTTGCCGGCCAATTGATCGATAATGCTTCCCTGTTCACTAATTGTTTCACTGCCTACACCATTATTTGCAGCCTGCTCCATTTCCCTATGCACAATTACCAAATTACTGCTTTGAACATTAGTTAATTCATTACATGGTGGCGCTAACACACTGCTTTCGTCTTCACAGTCATTTCTCAGTTTACTTTGGAGCGTAGTATTACGTTTTTCACACGCCATTATTGTCACAATATTTCACACAACAACACAGAAAAACACAATTTGAAGAGCAAAAATAAGAGAACACATTAACATAGCACTGAAAATAATATCTAGTTAATTGCAAGCGCAGCTGTGAAATACTTGGTGCAAATTGACATATGTGCCCCGCCTGTTTTACCATAGAACAATGAAAGACTGCAACTACAAAGGAGAGTCTCTCTACAATTACACGCTAGCAATAAACAAAATCTACACTAATTACACAAACTACAAGAAAAAAATCAGAATATTCCACTGAGGTATTCTTGTAGGGTCGCCAAATGAAACATCCTCTTAGAAAAATTATACAAGACTGTGCTTAAACTGACACTCAATATTTTTAAGCGCAACACAATCTGACTTTCAATAATCCCTACAAAAGAATGCCCCTGACTAACATTAACCTATACCTTTCACAAATCACTTACCTCACAAAAATCTTCGTTACTCGAACTACTGCAATACAGCGAGCGCCACTACTGCCAGCTAAATAAAAGATTCAAACTACTGAAGGCACTAACTACTGATAGGCACAGTTAGCAAATGAAAGGTTTTAATAGAGGACAAACAATGTATTTACCTCAATAGTGTTCAAAAGTCATTATGTATATAGCAGTTCATGACATACAGTCTTACAAATTTCAAAACTCCGCCATCTCTCTCCCCACATCCAACATTCCTGGCACCTCACCTCCAACTGCGCAACGCTACGCGCTATTGACATCCATCTGCCCAACACTACAATGGCAGACAACAATGCAAACCAGCCACAGACTGTGCACAGCACAGCCAGTGATTTTTCATACAGAGCGCTTTGTGGCGTTACCAATAAGAAAACCTAAACAGCCTACTTACATAAACTGTTGGGGGATCACGCTGAATGTGTATTATATACTTATTTTTCTTACTGTGGGGAGGTTATTATATAATTTTTCTGTTGGGAGGTTACGCTTGTCGACAACCGGCTAGGATTGTATTTTTGTGAATTTCTGAGAAGTAGTCATGTATCTGCTCTTATTTACTTAGTGTTAAATGTAGCTTTCATCTAGCGCAACACATTTACTAATTTGTCACTGTTTCTTTCACAGATCATCGGCAATTTATTTTTCTTTGTTGTCACTGGATTTTTTCCATTTTTGCTTTGTCTTTGTTTGATTTTGTGCTTATCTTTGACTTGTGAAAATGCCGCGAAATACTGCTAACAGTATATCGCGGTCTGTAATTAGTGACAAAGCCGACTTGAATAATTTGACTGATAATACTAGCGACACTCAGTGTCATAATAATAATCCTCTAATTACAGATAATCAGTGCGTAGCGACCAATAGTAATGATTTTAATCCTAATGATGAGCAAACAAATCAATTATGTCCACAGTAAATTTAACAATTGATGACACGGCACGTTCCGATTCAATGAACTCTGCCCAGTTTGACACACCTGATTTGCAAAATTTACACAGTGAACATATAAATGTTTCTAACAAAATTAACAATGTAGTGAAATATGTCAGATTTATTTGATTCCAATGTAGTGACCCACAGCGCACATCAAATTAGCAAACCTTTTCGTGAATCAGACAATGACCAAATGGTTACACAATACGTGACAAATGCAGATACGCGATCACACAGCACAGAAAATAGAGTCCCTAATTTTGGCATGGATCTAGTTATGGCATTATTGCTACAACTTAATGAATCGTACAAACAACTCAATGAAAAATACGACAGCCATTTCAAACAACTTAATGAATCGTGCAAACAACGTAATGAAAATCTCAAACAGTGGAATGAAAAACTAGACAACAATTTCAAACAACGTAATGAAAATCTCAAACAGTGGAATGAAAAACTAGACAACAATTTCAAACAACGTAATGAAAAACAAGAAAAGAATTATAGACAACTTAATGACAGTTTCAAACAGTCGAATGAAAACCCCGACAGGTCATTTAAACAAATTTACGAAAAACTTGACACCCCTATTGAACAGCTCAATGAACACATTACAGCCATTTCCTTGCAATGTCGTGATACTAAAGAACAATTATGAGAGGAAATTAAGGCTTGTGCTAGGAATAGTAGTGAAGAAATTAGATCCTTTGCACAAGAATTACATAATACATATGCAGACACAACAAAATTACTCAGAGATGAAATTAGTGCAGTTCCTAAACAATGTTCAGAAAACACAACACAGTTAGCGTCGAGTTTAAATTAATGTCAGCACAACTTTCACGCACTCTGGATGCAAAAGTCGATAAGAAATTTGAACAACAGAACACCCAAATTGACGAACGTTTTAAAGTGACAGAAATGAAAAATGTTTCAGTCTCTAACATGTCACAGCATAAGCCACATCTTGAACATTTGTCACACTCACACAGCCAGTGTAACTTAGTTAATTTACAGATGGTACGTGACTTGGATTCCGAACAGTCACAGACAAACAGGTTATCATACAATCCTGAACCTGCTTAGACATACAGAGACGATAATTTTGATTATAAGCAATTTTTATCCGTGAAAGAAGTTAATGTATTTAAGAATGACAGAACAGAGATACACTCCTTGGACTGGATACAACAATTTGCTTTTGAATTTTGACCGGCATCGCCTGTAACGCACAAACTAAAATTTATTTGCAGCGTGTAAGTGACCTCAGGGGATTCGTTACACTTCGATGAATGTGTGCCGTAGCGTGCACAGGGTCCCGAGCCGCAGCAGTGCTATTCCGTCTTTAGCTTTCTGCACTGCTGCCTACTCTTTTACTATCCTTTATAACTATCAAAACAGCTCTTCAGCTATCGATCTCTATCTAGGACTAGGAATGAATAAAGAAAACTTGATATGACAAGTTTTACTTGAAGCGACAGTTACCATTATACGCTCCAGAAATGACAACCACGAGAACTTTAATACCAGACAGAAGTTTAATCATCAGTACGTACAAAATTATCAGCAATCGCAAACACATTTTGGTAACAATAGAAGTTTTTCACCACAACAGCAACAAAACCATCCGGTTAATATACCTAACAAACAATGTGGTTTACAAGGTCAACCAAGCTTTAATGTTTCGCCGCCTACACGTATAGCGCCGGCTCCGACAAATACTAACGCACAGCAACAAGGAAATCAGTACGTACAGAGAACGCACCATTTCAACTCATATCGCAATGCGCCGTATAGCAACGATTATTATGACAGACGTAAAAGTAATGAGCACAGTTTTCAGCGTAGCAGTCGGTCTTACCAGCAGCAGAATCATCGGCAACAACAGATTATCATGAATGAACCAGACAGTAGATATCATCCCGAAAGTAATACGTCAGGGAGAAATAACAGAACAGTACAAATAGTGGAAATGCCACAGCATCCTCCCGTAAATAACAGCACGTCAGATAGAATTTGACTAGATACAGCACAGATTGAACCTTCCAGCGATGTAAGCAATACGTTTGAGACACAGATTCTTGTTCACGAAAATGTTATTACTTTTGACGACATCCGAGACACTCTTTTGCATGAAAAACCAGTTATTCAAAAAACCATTTCCCACCCTGTCATTGAAGTAAAGACTGGATGATCCACATTTTCAGCAGTAATCTATTGTGGATCACCTACGTCAGTTATAAATGAAGACACTTTCAACGAATGTAACAAAGAGAACACCTATCCTACATTACCGTTAGGCAAAACTAAAGTAAAAGGAGCGGTATCTGGTAAAGGAGTACATGTAAAATTACAGACACACTTATCATTTTGTATTGCAGGTCATACGTTCCACTCAAATTTTTTGATTGTTCCATTATTTACAACAGACGTTTTTCCGCTAAATTTACACATGACAGATTAAGCAGATGGTAACTGTATTTACAGTAATTTAATTTTTACAGTTTTTCGCATTCCCGGTACACAAAATATTGCAGCAGACGCACTATCCCATTCTCTCAGCAACACTCAGCAAGACATCGCAACCAACTTCTGCCAAACAAATTCTAGCGTCATGTATATTCAACAAGCTGCATTTGAAAATTTCATTTCGTCGTCATTACGAGACACAGCACAAGAACAGAGCAAAGACAACGCGTGGAAAAAATTGAACACCTTTGGCAAGATAGGAATAACGTTACCATTAGAAAACATTACACTGTGCGCAAGAACATTCTGTTTCTCCGCTCTCACCCTGACAGCAACAACTGGTTATTATGTATTCCTCACGAACTTGTTAACAAATTCATTTGGTATACTCATTTAAGTTACGCACATTATGGAGACAGAAAATGTTTTCTTATACTGAGACACAACTGCTATTTTTACCAACATGGAGAAACGTAATCGACGAGTTTTAGCGTCATGTAAAATCTGCCAGAAAGCTAAAGCAGACACGTCTTCACATATTCCACCGTTACATCCCATTGTACCTGTTAAATTGAGACACATGGCCGCTGTAGACACTTTTGGTCCGATTCCCAGATCCAATAGAGGTTTTTGTTATATCTTTGTCGCTGTTGAACTCACTTCGAAATTTGTTACCTTCACTCCGTTACGCAAAGGTACTGCTAATCTATTTCGAATGCATTTGTAAAACATTTTCTATTTCATGTAGGGCATGTATTGAATGCAATTTCCGACAATGGATCACAATTTCGATCTGTAATATGGACGCGTGTGTTACGAGCTAGAAACATCTCTCCGATCTATATATCCAAGAATCAGGCTTCTTCGAACCCTTCTGAACGACTGATGAAAGAAATTGGTAAGCTATGTAGAATATACTGCCATAAAAGACATATTTTTTGGGATACACACATACTCTCATTCCAGGATGTAATTAACTTCATACCAAATGAATCTACTATGTTATCTCCGACTGTTATATTGAAAAATATTGAACCACCTAACAAAATTAAAGAATTAGTATCCTTTCCTACATCTCGTTGACTACGCCACCATGAAATAACTGACATTGCGCTCAACAACATCAAGCGTGCCGCATAGCGCCGGAGAAGACAGCAAAAACAGGTTTGTACACGCCGTGACTTTTACATAGTACAGAAGATATAAGTATGCACACATTATTTATCCAACAGAGGAAAGATAAGATGCAGTAAATTTGAGGTTCTATACGCAGGTCCATACAGAATTCGCAGCATTCCTCACACCAATGTAGTACACGTCGAAACTTTGAGAGCCAGAAAAAGGAAGGGCAATCACCATATTTCCAATACTAAACCCTTTATTGAATGAACATACTTCATGATTTATCACACTGTAATGCCATTTCCTGACATTTGTATGACCACTTCTGCAATTATATATATGTGACTACTTACTGATGATGATCATATTTTTCTTGGCAAGTGCCCGGCAAGGTAATGCTAGCAGGTCGCTTTTCTTGTCGTTATATATCAGACCGTGCACATTTTCCATTTTTTTTGTGTATGTATGATTGTTTTCCTATCGAAAGTCGAATTTTTGTCTGTATGCACTATGAAATCTTTAAGATGTAACAAACCAGTTGACGTAAGCATTTTTGCCTAATAATATCTCAATGTCTTGATTATTCTAGATTTTTTTTTGCTACTACATATGATATTGTGTGTACAATTTTGCACTCGAAAATTTCTATGATTTTGACCTAATACGTTTTCTATCATGCTACACTGCAAGCTTAATCATATCACTAGAAACATGTTTTTATTTAATGGGTATGTGATTTAAATGCAAGATATTAATCCTTATTCATCATTTTCAGAAAGCTATAATGTGTAAAAGAAATAAATTAAGCAAACCAGAGTGGTTTACTAAGAAATGGAAATTTCACCAGCAGAATGAACGAAAGAGAATGCAATACCTTGTCATGAAGAGTAAACGGATCAGAATTAACAAGCATTAACAAGAATATACTGTACACACTGTATAATAGCAGTCTTAACTAATTTTTTTTTTTTTCAGAATACCAGGCGATTAATTCAGGCTCTCAGACTGAACTACTCATGCTAATTTTAGTGTTGAAATATGCTAGAAGTAAAAAACTCTATACTATGAATAGTTCTATGAAGTAAATGATAGTATGAATATGAATAATAAAGTGTCTATTTTTTGTATATGATAATAAATGATGATGAATAGTTGTATGAAGTATATGGTAATATCAGTAATGAAATTTTTGTCTTTGCAGATGATGATAATGATGGAATTTATATATTTTCTTTTAGTTAAGAAATGCTATGTAGTTATTTAAGTATGTGTTGCAGTTCCTTTTGGCAGTATGTTTAATGTTGCATAGTATAACGACAATGTTTTGGGAAAGACAGCTAGAGTACATACATATCAAGTACAAGTTTCATTACCTGTTATTTTGAAGTTTACTGCTTTTCAGCATAATATATATTTTTTATTCAGGTCAATAATCAATTTGAAACATCCCCTTGGAATAATTATAAACGACTGTGCTTAAACTGAAACACAATATTTTCGGCGCAACGCAATCTGACTTCCAAAAATCCCTACGAAAGAATGGCACTGACTAACATTAACCTATACGTTTCACAAAACACTTACCTCACAAAAATCTTCGTTACTCAAGCTACTGCAATACAGCGAGCGCCACTACTAACAGCTAAATAAAAGATTCAAACTACTGAAGGCACTAACTACTGATAGGCACAGTTAGCAAATGAAAGATTTTAATACAGAACAAACAATGTATTTACCTTAATAGTCATAATATATATAGCAGTTCATGACATTCAGTCTTACCAATTTCAAAACTCTGCCATCTCTCTCCCCACGTCCACCTGCGCAACACTACGCGCTGTTAACAGCCAGCTGCCCAACACTACAATGGCGAGTATTACAACAATGCCAACCAGCCACTGACTGCACACAGCACAGCCAGTGATTTTTCATACAGAGCGCTATGTGGCGTTACCAATAAAAAAACATAAACAGCCTACTTACATAGCCCCCATGCTCAACACAAAAAATTTTACAAATTGTTTTGGGCAGTGGCCAATAATGATTTGATAAAATTTTTCATAATTACAATAACAAAGATATCAAATGCACACACTTATTGATACAATGTTGGTCAAAAGCTAAAATTTTCTCACAGTCCATAAAGACAGCCCTGATCGTTCATGACAGTAAAATTGCAGTGTTTTTCTCAAAGTCTGAGCAATAAACGTAATTGCACTTGGAAGTAGTGGATTTCTAAGCAGTCTTGAAGAAGTAGTGTTGTTCTTCCAACGGAAAGACATTGCTGACTCTTGACATGCAGACAGGTAATGGGCCACAGCAGAGTCAGTCGATGTTGAAGACTATCGGTAGGTAGGTAATCACAGAGCAGACCCACTGAAGTCCTGATAGAGATTACTACTGGTGGGCCACCAGAGTTGCAGACCCACTGCAGTCCTTGTAGAAATAATGGTATTGGTGGGTCGTCAAAGGTGTTGACTCACTGTAGTCCACGTAGAGACGGCCAGCAGCCATCTTTTGCGCCTGGGCAGGTGCACAATCACCATCAAAGAGTCTTGCTGACAATATGGCAAGTCCAAAAACCACCACTTGTGCACTCAAAAAAAATTTTTTTGTTTTGAAATATCCTTAGAACCAGCAAGGCTGTTATCCAGTCCCTTACTGAATTATTAACACACGTGCAAATACTATCAGTCCCTACTTCTCACATATTGTCCATATACTATGACCAACAGAAACGTGTGCAGTGAATTGTAACTTACAAGTTACTTAATTCGATGAACTGGTGCCAACTACAATTTTATAACATAAGAATACAATTACAAAGATACAGAAAACATCATTAAAGAACATAATAGAACAGATAACATTTGCAGTAATACAGGCTTTACAAAAGAATCGAAATAACAAATACATCAGTGTTACAAAAATTATGACATAAGTACATACATAAAAGATCAGAATAACTTTTGAAACATCAACTTCACACATGAGCATTAGAACAAAACAGAATAAATAATGTGTAAACATCTTTATGAAGTAAATAACATGTTATTAATGCAAATTATATTTGAGGATAACAGTATTCCTCATTATAGTGAATGTAACTTAGTATTAGAAGAGAAAAAATTCTATGAAACAGTACACAGAGACAGGAAGAAAATAAATCCACAAGGGTACACAAACACATAGTGGGATAACACAAAAGGAAAGGACAGGGTTTGTTTTCAGGGTAACATTTGGTACTGCAGTCCAACCCAAAACTTCATTCTGTAGATCTTTTGTTGTATCTCAACATTTGTTTCCACCAAAAATATTGTATCCAAGCATGCTTTCTGTATTTATATGTTCACATATTTCTTACCTCATCATTTATTTTCCAGTGTCTTACCTCATCATTTATTTCCTAGAAAATCCTACCTATACCTGCTTTCTGTCCGTTTTTCGTATAACTTCTCAATGCATTTATTCTTATTCATCACAACTCGTTCTCTCATATAGTCTACCCCCTCTTAAGGTAACTTAAATCTACTGAGCTCAGATGCTAAACTAAGTGATGAGGTAATGCAGCAGCACAAAACAATTAACACAAACAGCAATGATAAAAAAATGGAAATTGGCAAAAAAAGGCAGCAATATTACAACTAATATAAGGCAATGTGCAGCAAACAAGAAAGATAAATCAGTAATAAAATTGGCTGAACCTAGTAATACAAAGTGACATTCAGTAGCGCTATGCATGGCAAACAGCAGCAGCAAATGCTATAACTTATACCTAAACATGACAAAGCTCAAGCAGAAAATATATATCGCTAAAGACAACAATGCAGATAAGGACAATGTCTATTCACATCTTAATGTCTTTGTAATTAAAATGGTGCACCACAAAAACTTATTGTACAAAAATATTACCATGTACTTGAAAAGAAAATTATGTATTCAGTTACTGTTATTAATCCCTTCTTATTGTTCTTTCTATTCAAAGTGCTCCTTTTTCGAAGAATATGGATCATAAAATTATTATTTAATAGATCTGTTGGCAGAAAGTGTTCACATAAGCAAATGCATTTAATTTTATTGTATAAAATCAATGATGCCACACAGCTGGGAAACAGATATTAAATTAAATAAGCAACCATGAAAAGCAAAGCACAAAAATATCATTCAATAGTCATGTGACATTTCATAAGTTAGTAGAAATTCTCACAACTCTCCTAGAAAGACGTTTGTCATAATCAAGTGTGCAGATGTAAGTATCTTCCCAAGTAATGAGCGTGTCGTATTTACGATGCTTTCTACAAAGGACTGTCAATAGCGTGGAATAATGGCCTCTCTTTTTTCACCTAATGGCTTTCTTTTGTCAGGTGACTGTCGCGCAGCTGGGTGCCCACGACGTATTACGTGCAGGTGGTCACTTAACTGTCTTACCGAAATATTTACGACACCAGTTTCCGCTACAGTGGCAGTCTCATATAAAAAATTTGACAGGTCAAGAATTTGCATTACATATCTGTAGAAACAAAATCCTATTGATATAACAGGGTCCAAAAAATTTTCGTCGGCATTGTAATACATTCATGCATTTACATACATTTCATAACTCTTAAAGTACGATTCTTGGTTTCCAACAACCTTTTTCACAAACCAGAGTCCCTAACCAATACTCATGATTCGTTGCTTTATTACACATATACATATTCGTAAACACTTCTTCAATATTTCATAATAATAAATATGTAGCATAATTAAATTCCTCATATAGCATCAGCTTATTGATCATAAACATACCGCAACAGCGTAATACACATCGTCATCATAACATCATAAAACCTCAGCCAAATCTCAAAATCGTCGTAGCTTCCTCCAATAATTTCAAAACCTAAAAAAATTCTCTGCTCATGTCAAATGTGTCATCTACCTCAAACATACTTTAAAATCATGATCCCATACCAAATATGTCATTCAAAGCTCTCATAGTATCACAATCGTTCTGAAAAAATATGAACAGTTCACAAAGTAGAGACAAAATACAATTTCATAAGTCTGAAGTCATCTTAATGTAATTATATCCTCAGGTGTTACAGATTACAGCAATGGAATGAAATGTATCATGGAAAACCTTTGTATCATTGTACTTCAAATATCTTTAAAAATAAATGTTTAAGTACAAAATTAATCACTCAAATACCTGTACGGTAGCGCTAAACTGTGCGTCTTGTTGTAAGATAATCTCTGTGGTAGTGTCATAGTTATCGTCCTCCGAAAGTTAAGTTGAGCAGAAGTCAATGTACTTACCTCATGATAAACAAAAGTGAAATGCTTTGTGTATAGATATCGTAGTTCTTACGTGCCTTATCGTGATCAAGAAAGTGCTATAATGTAACGTGCTATAATGTACGGAAAAGGCTGTCTCATTGTAGCTATACCACAAAAGTTATTAGTAAAACATGTTTTACCCTTCAGAAAAAGTCCGAAAAACTGTGCAGATATAAAACAGATACACCGCAAAAGCAACATTGTAAATTGTCACTCATTAGTAGCGCCGTGATATAATCGTGTAGCTGTCACATATGCTAACCACTGTGTCATCTGGTATCTCACAGAAAGTACTTTAATTCCAGAATGTATTTTCAAGTAACCAAAATGTTGCATTAAAACCTCATTAACAGTATATGTTCTACGTATGTAAGCCTTATAGTCGTTAAATAATCGTGCAACTAAGAAGCAAGAATGTACAAATAACAACACTGTGTCGTCTGTTCACTATAACAATGCATTCGTAATTTCTGTTTAAAAATGTTCCCTCGGTTCTAGACTGGATAGTTAACTTCAAAACATTGTTGCATGTTAACAGTTTCTCAGTGTGACAAAGCATACTAGAAATGTGAAGTGAAATGTTTTATGGCAAAGACAAAGTTAAAAAGCAGATTGTCTTTCAATAAACGGTTTTACATGTGAAATGTGGTGTAAACCTTTACTCTTCCTAGTACGCAGAGTTTCAACTTCAACGCAATTATCATATGGTATACGTCGGATTCTGTTAGGTCCATTGTAAACTAGAAAGAATTTGTGACTCAAGTGTTTCTTCTTATGTGACAATGAATGAGCTTTAATGAGAACTTTCTGACCAATATATAATTTCTTTGCATTTGCTATACCGTGTAATTTTCTTCTTTTGTCTGCAACAGAATTTATATTTTTAATAGCCAAGTCAATTATGTCTTTGTGTCGAAGTTTACGTGTATTCGGAAAAGGTACAAGCTCTCTGATTCTGTTCGGTGGTTCTTTATTCTTCAGTACAAAAACAGGTGGTAAAGCAGTGGAGTCATGAGGCATTTCATTCAGCACGTTTTGAAATAAGTGTAAATATCTGTCCCAGTGCTGATGCTTTCTGTGACAATAAAGTCTGCAAAGCTTATTGATTTCTTTCATTATCCGTTCAGACGGGTTACAATGTGGTGAGTACAATAAAATAAAAACAAATTTGATTTTATGGTTAAGAAGCATGCGTGACCAAACAGCAGATCTGAATTGCGGTCCGTTATCTGAAATGACTTTACTAACGTGTCCATCTTCACGTAAGAAATTTTTAACAAAGGCGATGGATACAACCGTCCAGTGGCTTTACGTAACGGAGTGAAAGAAACAGATTTTGAAGTAAGTTCAACAGCGACTAGAACGTACGAAAATCCATTAGATGTTCTGACAAGCGGTCCCAAGAGATCAACAGCAGCAAATTCTTTTAATTTAGAAGGAATGATAGGAAACAATGGAGCACGATGAGAGACAGTAGATGGTTTCGCCTTTTGACAAAATTTACAAATAGACAAGACTCTTCGAATTCTCTTTTCCATATTGTTAAAATAACAAGTCGTTCGAAGAATATGATAACATTTCCATGGACCAAAATGTGCATAGTTGGAATGAATGTACCAAATGAGCTTATTAACAAAATCGTCTGGAATGCAAAGTACCCATAGCTTGTCATCAACAGAGCAGCGTTTGAACAGTATGTTGTTTCTAACCAGATAATAATGCCGAATCTGTGTGTGTGTCTTTTCATGCTGTTTACTTTTGATGTATTTCCAAATCGGATCTTTATCTTGTTCATGAGCAATGTCCTTTAAAGATGTGGTGTTGAAGTTTTCAAAGGCGACTTTCTGAATGTAAAGAATACTGAAATTTTTCTCGAGGTTGCTTTCTGTGTTACTTTTCTCAAGCCCAGCCGGTGCGCGTGACAGTGCGTCCTTAACAATGTTCTCCTTGCCGGGAATGTAGACTGTTGTGAAGTGGAATTCTTGCAGAAACAATGCCCAACGTTTTAACCTTAATTTTGAAGACATAAGAAATTGTAATGCACGATGATCACTGCATACTTTTAGGTGCTTACCATAAAGAAAGAAACGGAATTTGTTAAATGCCCAAACGATAGCTAAAGCTTCTAATTCAGTAACGGAATAATTTTTTTCAGATTTTGTTAGCACTTGGCTAGCAAAAGCAATGGTTTTCTGAACGGTAGTGTCATTTTCTATGGCTTCTTGAAATAAATGGGCACCAAGACCGACTTTAGAAGAATCCGTGCTAAGGCAGAAATCTTGTGACAGATCTGGATGAGCTAGTATTGGCGCGTTAAGTAGCGATTCTTTCAAAGAATTGAATTCCAACTGTGTTTGTTCGTCCCTGTTCCAAATAGTATTTTTTCCAGTGAGAGAACAAAGTTTTGGTGTAACTAGAACTAACGACGGTAAAAATTTACGAGACCTAGAAAACTGCGGACTTGTTTTTTTGTGGATGGAACTGGAATGGCTCTGATTGCTTCTAACGTTTCAGGATCCGGCTGAATGCCTTCGGAAGAAATAATATGTCCCAAAAACTTCACTTTTGTCCTACCGAATTCAGACTTTTCCAAGTTAACTGTAATTCCAGATTCTGCAAAAATATGTAACACGCTGTTGAGGATGCGATTATGTTGTTCCCATGAGGCTTCTGCTATCAGAATATCGTACACATATAAGGTGATGTGACGTTTTAAGAGCTCAGGTAATATGGAATTTAGCCCGCGAATGAATGCTGCCGAGGAAATGTTCAAACCAAAAGGAAGTTTCCGAAACTGATAACAAACGCCGAAACAAAGGAAAGCAGTGTATTTTCTACATTCTGGATGAAGTTCGATCTGATAAAAGCTGGATCTGAGATCAATGGAAGACGACACTTTTACACCATTAAAATTTTGAAGAAGTTCTTCCAACGTTTGCGGCCTGTCTGTTTCAGGAATAATGATAGTATTGATTTGTCTCGAATCTAAGACAAGTCTGATCGATCCATTTTTCTTCTCAACAACATGTAACGGATTGTTGTATGAGCTTACTGCAGGCTCAATAATGCCCTCGTTAAGCATAGATTGTATTTCTGTTCTAACACGGTCCCTATAATGTGCTGGAATTACGTATGGTCTAACACAAAATTTAGTATGCTCACGAACACAAAATTGGTATTGAAATCCCTTGATTGTTCCTGTTTTGTGAGTAAAAACTGTGGAATGTGCTAGTAAAATCTCAAAAAGGTCCTGTCTATCAGTGTCATTACAATTCTCAATTGTTTGAATTTTATTCTGAATTAACTCATTAGTTTCAAATATGCCGTCGATATCATCCCTGTCAGTACTTGTAGAGCGATTGTTAGTGTCTACTTCCGTAGAAAATTCCGAATTATTGTCTAACAGAAGGTAAAGCCGATTAATTTCCTCGTCATGGTTTGAGAGCTAATCTTCAAATTTCAAAGCTATTGACTTACCTTCTTCCTCTAAACTTATTTCATCATCGTGATAGTTTAAGATTGCTTTGTATTCATTCAAAAAGTCTACTCCCAGTATAATTTCCGTCGACAATAATAGCACAATAAGAAAGTTCATAGAGAAGCTGTGGCTTTGACAAAAGAATTCGAAGTTGGTTTGTTGGCGAACATCTACACTTTTTCCAATGACTGCACCTTGTAATTTAATCTGGCGTAACGGAAGTGTGGGGCAATCGTTCGATTTGTTGCATTTGCTAAAAGCTGTTTCACTAATTACTGAAATGGGACTGCCTGAGTCAAGTACTGCCGTAAATATTCACAGGATATGCAATGTTGTTATGTTTTACGTCGTGTTCCTGGAGTAAGATGTCCCTAATGTCTTCCATTTTAACGTAATTACTGGCTACGGCAGCTGCGTCATCAGTTTCCTAAGTACGTTTTGTGGCTGTCAGCGGTATGAGTCATTGCCTATTGTGTCTTTGTTGGCGCGCGTCGTTATTGGGATTTGGAGACCTAACTTCCACAAATTCACTTTGTCGAGAGGGCCCTGCTCTGTTTGAATCCCGCCGGTTCTGCTGCAATTCAGGTCTGTCGTTACGATCATATCGTGTGTCGTCATGTAGGTAGATTCCATAGTTTCTTTATTGTCGGTCAAGTGGTGGAGAATTTCTCTCTGAATCGTAACTGCGCGCTAGACCGTTGCGTCCTAAGTTATTCTGTCTCCCTTGATAATAATTATTTTGGTTCCCATATTGTCTGTTTCTCTGATTGTCTCTGTGATAGTCCCTACTGCGGAGAGGTGATCTTTCCCTGTAATTATTACTAATTCTTGTAAGAGTCCCTGAGAAGCTTCAATGTCGTCTTTGCAATGTCCTGCCAAAATAATACACTCCTGGAAATGGAAAAAAGATCACATTGACACCGGTGTGTCAGACCCACCATACATGCTCCGGACACTGCGAGAGGGCTGTACAAGCAATGATCACACGCACGGCACAGCGGACACACCAGGAATCGCGGTGTTGGCCGTCTAATGGCGCTAGCTGCGCAGCATTTGTGCACCGCCGCCGTCAGTGTCAGCCAGTTTGCCGTGGCATACGGAGCTCCATCGCAGTCTTTAACACTGGTAGCATGCCGCGACAGCGTGGACGTGAACCGTATGTGCAGTTGACGGACTTTGAGCGAGAGCGTATAGTGGGCATGCGGGAGGCCGGGTGGACGTACCGCCGAATTGCTCAACACGTGGGGCGTGAGGTCTCCACAGTACATCGATGTTGTCGCCAGTGGTCGGCGGAAGGTGCACGTGCCCGTCGACCTGGGACCGGACCGCAGCGACGCAAGGATGCACGCCAAGACCGTAGGATCCTACGCAGTGCCGTAGGGGACCGCACCGCCACTTCCCAGCAAATTAGGGACACTGTTGCTCCTGGGGTATCGGCGAGGACCATTCGCAACCGTCTCCATGCAGCTGGGCTACGGTCCCGCACACCGTTAGGCCGTCTTCCGCTCACGCCCCAACATCGTGCAGCCCGCCTCCAGTGGTGTCGCGACAGGCGTGAATGGAGGGACGAATGGAGACGTGTCGTCTTCAGCGATGAGAGTCGCTTCTGCCTTGGTGCCAATGATGGTCGTATGCGTGTTTGGCTTTGTGCAGGTGAGCGCCACAATCAGGACTGCATACGACCGAGGCACACAGGGCCAACACCCGGCATCATGGTGTGGGGAGCGATCTCTTACACTGGCCGTACACCTCTGGTGATCGTCGAGGGGACACTGAATAGTGCACGGTACATCCAAATCGTCATCGAACCCATCGTTCTACCATTAATAGACCGGCAATGGAACTTGCTGTTCCAACAGGACAATGCACGTCCGCATGTATCCTATGCCACCCAACGTGCTCTAGAAGGTGTAAGTCAACTAACCTGGCCATCAAGATCTCCGGATCTGTCCCCCATTGAGCATGTTTGGGACTGGATGAAGCGTCGTCTCACGCGGTCTGCACGTCCAGCACGAACGCTGGTCCAACTGAGGCGCCAGGTGGAAATGGCATGGCAAGCCGTTTCACAGGACTACATCCAGCATCTCTACGATCGTCTCCATGGGAGAATAGCAGCCTGCATTGCTGCGAAAGGTGGATATACACTGTACTAGTGCCGACATTGTGCTCTGTTGCCTGTGTCTATGTGCCTGTGGTTCTGTCAGTGTGATCATGTGATGTTTGTGACCCCAGGAATGTGTCAATAAAGTTTCCCCTTCCTGGGACAATGAATTCACGGTGTTCTTATTTCACTTTCCAGGAGTGTATGTCGTGAATGTTCAGGTAATTTGATTAAGCAAATGCGGATGAGTTCTGAGGGGCTGTATGGGTTTGAAAGATACTGATTCTTACGTAACATGTCTTCGAAATATTTCACAAGACTGGAAAATTCAGATTGTTCGAAATGTTTCATCATTATGATGCCATGTTTTACTCGGTCTTGTGTGGCTTGAGGAAGGCATGGTAAAATTCTCCTTCACTGTGGCAATCGTGAATGACCGATCGCATTCTTACAGCTGGCTCATTCTCTAAGTAGCCACACATAAATTCTAATCTGTGCTCTAATGACCAGTTGGGAGGGGGGGGGGGGACAATGAAAGATTTGATGAAGCCACGCTTGTGGATGAATGTCGTTGCCAGAATTTTTAAATGTTTTGAGTTTACGTGTAGTAATGAACAACTTATAGTCATGTCGGCGAGTCGCATGTCGGTCATTGTTACGTCGTTTCGGCGGTTCCATCTCAAAATTCGGTGTACTTTGCCAATTTCTTTCATAATCTCCAAAGTGCCCTGTGTTATTATTTTGTGGCAGTTCCGTACTTTTATGTCCCTCTTCCCGTATTGGTGTGCGAGAGTCCTCTGAAATACGTAATTCTTGTATTACCTGTGTCAGCTGATCTTGTACTTCCCGAATTTCTCTTTGGTGTTGCGTATTAATTTGATTCTGATTTTGTTTTAATTTCCTAGTTTGTTCGAACTCCTCTGTGTCATTAAAGACTACCGGTTTTGTGTCATTCAGATTATCATCTACCTTCATGGATAAATTATTTAGCTGATCCGAAAGTTCAACTACTTTCCCTGATAATGAACTAATGTCCTCCATGTGTCTTTCTGAACCAATTTTCAGAGTATCTACACTGTCCTTTAAGTTTTCTTGAGTTTTTGCAAGTTGCGTAACCGAATCGGTAGATGCAACTGAGTCAATTTTAGCTTGCAAGGTCTCATGATTTTCATGAACAATAGTTTGCAGTTCTTTTATGGTTGCTTCGTGATTCTGTAATGTATTTTCATGCCGCGAAAAAATAGGTTGGAAATGCTCAGAAATTTGTGTTTTTACGTCATTACAGACTTTTTGACATTTCGATTCGATTTTACGTAATTCAGTAGTTAAATCTTCACGTGTTTGTTCAAGCGTATGTTCCACTGAGTTTAACTTTTGAAGTTTTTGTTCCATTGCGTCTAACTTTTGCTGTGTTTGTCTCTGATTTTGTTCCATTGTGTCTAACTTTTGAAGATTTTGTCCCATTTGTTTCTGATTTTGTTCAAGCGTTATGTCTAACTTTTGTAGCCTTTGTCCCATTTGTTGCATTAACTATAATAACAGTGCACTGGTGTCTGAAACATGTTCTTCAGTGCTATTCGGCAGTGCATTTGAACCGGCGATATTCGCATTTTGAAAAGCAGAAAATGTGCCTTGATTTATTTGAGAAAACGGTGAGGACGCAAAATCTGAATCTATAGTATTTGCAACATTGTGTCCTGTCATTTCGGATTCCTAAGGCGAGATGTTGCCGACCGATCGATCGATAATGCTTCCCTGTTCACTAATTGTTTCACTGCCTACACCATTATTTGCAGCCTGCTCCATTTCCCTATGCACTATTTACAAATTACTACTTTGAACATTAGTTAATTCATTACATGTTGGCGCTAACACACTGCTTTTGTCTTCACTGTCATTTCTCAGTTTACTTTGGAGCCTAGTATTACACTTTTCACACGCCATTATTGTCACAGTATTTCACATGATAACATAGAAAAGCACAATTTGAAGAGCAAAATAAGAAAACACATTAACGTAGCACTCAAAATAATATCTAGTTAATTGCAAGCGCAGCTGCGAAATACTTGGTGCAAATCTACATGCATGCCACAACTGTTTTACAGTACAACAGTGAAAGACTACAACTACAAAGGAGATTCTCTCTACGATTACGCGCTAGCAATAAACAAAATCTTCACTTATTACACAAACTACAAGAAAAAAATCAGAAGATTCCAGTGAGGTGTCCTCGGCTAAGGGTCGACATATGAAACGTCCCCTTAGAAAAATTATACACGACTGTGCTTAAACTGAAACACAATATTTTTGGCGCAACGCAATCTGACTTCCAAAACCCCTACGAAAGAATGGCTCTGACTAACATTAACCTATACGTTTCACAAATCACTTACCTCACAAAAATCTTCGTTACTCAAGCTAAATAAAAGATTCAAACTACTGAAGGCATTAACTACTGATAGGCATGAAAGATTTTAATAGAGAAGAAACAATGTATTTACCTTAATAGTCATAATATATATATCAGTTCATGACATCCATTCTTACAAATTTCAAAATTTTGCCATCTCTCTCCCCACGTCCACCACTGCTGGCGGCTCACCTCCAACTGCTCAACGCTACGGGCTGTTAACAGCCAACTGCCCAACACTACAATGGCGAGTATTACAACAATGCCAATAAAAAAACCTAAACAGCCTACTTACAAATTTTGTATTTTTTTCAGGCGAAGCTTTTCATCATATTAATATGCTGTAAGCAGTTAGTTATTAAACCTGTTGTAGAACCTACTTTTTTCCCCAGTTGTGTCTATAATTTATGAATGTGATGACATATACTCTACTTGTTTCATAACCTTGCTACACCTGACTCATGACGAATGACGTTATTAATCCTTATTTCCAGCAATAAGTCAAAAACAAATATTTTCATGCCCCAGCAATTAATTATCGTTCCCAACGCAATGCATTGCCAACACAAAAAAAATTGTAACCAGTCCCAACTATTGCCAATATACGACTAAATAATGCTACCAGTGTAAGATCTATTTCTAGTCCTAAATAAAATGAAAATTTCTTCCATTATGTCTATGTATTATTGGTCTACAGACCTTGGGTAATAGGTCCAATGTCTTATGTTTTAAATATGTCTTATGTCACTTACATGATATCATATATAAACACCAGTAGCTTGATGCTACACTCAATAATTCTTGTTTTGAATGATGACTTGTGACTAATACTGTATAATGTTTTGTAAAAACATATGAATACTTTGTAACTGGCCAATGAGTGCCAATAATTACTGCAGTCAGATGAGTTATGAATAGTGTTTTGTAATACTCCATACTTACTACATAAACGCTTTATAACTGGCCAATGAGTGCCAATAAATACTGCAATGACATGAGTTCTTAATAATATTTTGTTATACTCTATAAATGAATGCCAATAATTACTTCAGTAAGATGAGTTATGAATAGTATTTTGTAATACTCAATACTTGCTACATGTTTAGTAACTGGCCAATGAATGCCAATGATTACAGTCATGACATGACTTATGCATAAATGCTATGCCAACGATTACTGTAATGAGATGACATATGCATAATGCTATGCCAATAATTACTGTAATGAGATGACTTATTAATAATGTTTTGTTACATTACATAAAAGCTATGCCAAAAATTACTGTAATGAGATGACTTATTATGTTTAGTAACTAGCCAATGAGTGACAATAATTATTCAGATCGGTTGATACACTATTGTAATTCTGAATGAAGACTAGCGTAATACTTAATGTATCCTTCACCTTCTGACCTAATCACCATCAATTACTTTCCTAGTTCTTGTAAAATGTTAAAGACTTTTACAGTGTGTGTGCACTTCATTTTATTTGTTAATATGATCAGTTCTCCTAAATATGCTAAAGACTTATACAGTGCTTGTGCACTTGATTTCATTTCTCAATATGTTTAAATTCTTGTAAAATGATAAAGACTTATACAGTGTGTGTGTACTTTATGTCATTTGTTTATATATTTTGTACTCATTGCTTTTACACTTTGTCATTTCTTAATATGTTCTATACTCAGTGCGTGTGCACTCTACTTCATTTCTTAATGTATTCTGTACTCTGTGTTTGTGCACTCTATTTCATTTCTTAATATGTTCTGTATTTATATTATTTATCAATAATGTTATATGTATGTAAATACTCTGTGACTGTAGTCTTAGTAAATTAAATAGATTATAGAAAAATTTGTTGCTCATGGCAAGTCCGACTGACTCACCAACGCTGCCAAATTTTTGCCCCCCCCCCCCCCCCCCCCAGTGGAGGGTTATGAACGAGGTCCATGACTAAGGAATTTATTGCTAGCGCACTCGAGCAGATGTAATTTCGATGGATTGCTCACGCGCTGCCTGCGATATGTAAGCTGTAAGAGAATCTCAGACCAGATATCAGTGTTGTATGCTGTAGGAACTGTGTGGCAGTAGGAGTAAGTTGTTGCTAGCAGTCGTCGTGTGTATGGATTGGCTGGACCGGTCGTGGGGAGCGATGGCGGTGCCTGAGCGATGTAGTATAAGGTAAAAGCAGCCTCGCGCATATGTACTATTGTTATGTCAAGTCTCATGTGTGTGTTTGAAGAAAAATCTCTTAATAATAACCTTTCTTATAAAAATCACCTTTTGACAATCATTCATCTCAATTTAAAGAATTTACTAATTCCTCCAATCCATGGTCATCTACATCTACATCTACATCTACATGACTACTCTGCAATTCACATTTAAGTGCTTGGCAGAGGGTTCATCGAACCACAATCATACTATCTCTCTACTATTCCACTCCCGAACAGCGAGCGGGAAAAACGAACACATAAACCTTTTTGTTCGAGCTCTGATTTCTCTTATTTTATTTGGATGATCATTCCTACCTATGTAGGTTGGGCTCAACAAAATATTTTCGCATTCGGAAGAGAAAGTTGGTGACTGAAATTTCGTAAAAAGGTCTCGCCACGACGAAAAACGTCTATGCTGTAATGACTTCCATCCCAACTCGTGTATCATATCTGCCACACTCTCTCCCCTATAACGTGATAATACAAAACAAGCTGCCCTTTTTTGCACCCTTTCGATGTCCTCCGTCAATCCCACCTGGTAAGGATCCCGCACCGCGCAGCAATATTCTAACAGAGGACGAACGAGTGTAGTGTAAGCTGTCTCTTTAGTGGACTTGTTACATCTTCTATGTGTCCTGCCAATGAAACGCAACCTTTGGCTCGCCTTCCCGACAATATTATCTATGTGGTCCTTCCAACTGAAGTTGTTCGTAATTTTAACACCCAGTTACTTAGTTGAATTGACAGCCTTGAGAATTGTACTATTTATCGAGTAATCGAATTCCAACGGATTTCTTTTGGAACTCATGTGGATCACCTCACACGTTTCGTTATTTAGCGTCAACCCCTTGGTTGATAGAAGAGATAGAGAAGATCCAACGGAGAGCAGCGCGCTTCGTTACAGGATCATTTAGTAATTGCGAAAGCGTTACGGAGATGATAGATAAACTCCAGTGGAAGACTCTGCAGGAGAGACGCTCAGTAGCTCGGCACGGGCTTTTGTTAAAGTTTCGAGAACATACCTTCACCGAAGAGTCAAGCAGTATATTGCTCCCTCCTACGTATATCTCGCGAAGAGACCATGAGGATAAAATCAGAGAGATTAGAGCCCACACAGAAGCATACCGACAATCCTTCTTTCCACGTACAATACGAGACTGGAATAGAAGGGAGAACCGATAGAGGTACTCAGGGTACCCTCCGCCACACACCGTCAGGTGGCTTGCGGAGTATGGATGTAGATGTAGATGTAGAACTGCCACTTGGCACACCATACAGCATTCTTTTCTAAATCGCTTTGCAACTGATACTGGTCTTCGGATGACCTTACTAGACGGTAAATTACAGCTTCATCTGCGAACAGTCTAAGAGAACTGCTAAGATTGTCACCCAGGTCATTTATATAGATCAGGAACAGTAGAGGTCCCAGGACGCTTCCCTGGGGAACACCTGATATCACTTCAGTTTTACTCGATGATTTGCCGTCTATTACTACGAACTGCGACCTTCCTGACAGGAAATCACGAATCCAGTCGCACAACTGAGACGATACCCCATAGCTCCGCAGCTTGATTAGAAGTCGCTTATGAGGAACGGTGTCAAAAGCTTTCCGGAAATCTAGAAATCTAGAAATACGGAATCAACTTGAGATCCCCTGTCGATAGCGGCCATTACTTCGTACGAATAAAGAGCTAGCTGCGTTGCACAAGAGCGATGTTTTCTGAAGCCATGTTGATTACGTGTCAATAGATCGTTCCCTTCGAGGTGATTCATAATGTTTGAATACAGTATATGCTCCAAAACCCTACTGCAAACCGACGTCAATGATATAGGTCTGTAGTTAAATGGATTACTCCTACTACCCTTCTTGAACACTGGTGCGCCTGCGCAATTTTCCAATCTGTAGGTACAGATCTATAGGTGAGCGAGCGGTTGTATATGAGTGCTAAGTAGGGAGCTATAGTATCAGCGTAATCTGAAAGGAACCTAATCAGTATACAATCTGGACCTGAAGACTTGCCCGTATCAAGCGATTTGAGTTGCTTCGCAACCCCTAAGGTATCTACTTCTAAGAAACTCATGTTAGCAGATGTTCGTGTTTCAAATTCTGGAATATTCCATTCGTCTTCCCTGGTGAAGGAATTTCGGAAAACTGCGTTCAATAACTCCGCTTTAGCGGCACAGTCGTCGATAACAGTACCATCGGCACTGCACAGCGATGGTATTGACTGCGTCTTGCCGCTTGTGTACTTTACATACGACCAGAATTTCTTCGGATTTTCTACCAAATTTCGAGACAATGTTTCGTTGTGGAACCTATTAAAGGCATCTCGCATCGAAGTACGTGCCAAATTTCGCGCATCTGTAAATTTTAGCCCATCTTCGGGATTTCGCGTTCTTCTGAACTTCGCATGCTTTTTCCGTTGCCTCTGCAACAGTGTTCGGACCTTTTTTGTGTACCACGGGGGATCCGTTCCATCTCTTACCAATTTATGAGGTATGAATATCTCAATTGCTGTTGGTACTATATCTTTGAATTTGAGCCACATCTCGTCTACATTCGCATAGTCAGTTCGGAAGGAATGGAAATTGTCTTTTAGGAAGGCTTCTAGTGGCACTTTATCCGCTTTTTTAAATAAAATTATTTTGCGTTTGATTCTGATGGATTTGGAAGAAATGGTATTGAGCCTAGCTACAATGACCTTGTGATCACTAATCCCTGTATCAGTCATGATGCTCTCTATCAGCTCTGGATTGTTTGTGGCTAAGAGGTCAAGTGTGTTTTCGCAACCATTTACAATTCACGTGGGTTCGTGGACTAACTGCTCGAAATAATTTCCGGAGAAAGCATTTAGGACAATCTCGGAAGACTTCTACCTACCACCGGTTTTGAACAAGTATTTTTGCCAACATACCGAGGGTAGGTTGAAGTCCCCACCAACTATAACCGTATGAGTGGGGTATTTATTTGTTACGAGACTCAAAGTTTCTCTGAACTGTTCCGCAACTGTATCATCGGAGTCTGGGGGTCGGTAGAAGGAGCCAATTATTAACTTAATTCGGCTGTTAAGTATAACCTCCACCCATACCAATTCGCACGGAGTATCTACTTCGACTTCACTACAAGATAAACCACTACTGACAGACACAAACACTCCACCACCAATTCTGCCTAATCTATCTTTCCTGAACACCGTCTGAGACTTCGTAAAAATTTCTGCAGAACTTATTTCAGGCTTTAGCCAGCTTTCTGTACCTATAACGATATCAGCTTCTGTGCTTTCTATTAGCGCTTGAAGCTCAGGGACTTTTCCAGCGCAACTACAACAATTTACAACTATAATTCCGACTGTTCCTTGATCCAAGCACGTCCTGTAATTGCCAAGCACCCTTTGACATTGCAGCCCATCCCGCACTTTACCGAGGCCTTCTAACCTAAAAAACCGCTCAGTCCACGCCACACAGCCTCCGCTACCCGTGTAGCCGCCAGGTGAGTGTAGTGAACTCCTGACCTTTTCAGCGGAACCCGAAACCCCACCACCCTATGGCGCAAGTCAAGGAATCTGCAGCCAATACGGTCGCAAAACCGTCTGAGCCTCTGATTCAGACCCTCCACCCGGCTCTGCACCAAAGGTCCGCAGTTGGTTCTGTCAACGATGCTGCAGATGGTGAGCTCTGCCTTCATCTCGTAAGCAAGACCGGCAGCCTTCACCAAATCAGATAGCCGCTGGAATCCAGAGAGAATTTCCTCAGATCCAAAGCGACACACGTCATTAGTGCCGACATGTGCCACCACCTGCAGCTGGCTGCACCCTGTGCTCTTCATGGCATCCGGAAGGACCCTTTCCACATCAGGAATGACTCCTCCCGGAATGCACACGGAGAGCACACTGGATTTCTTCCCCTCCTTAGCCGCCGTATCCCTAAGGGGCCCCATTACACGACTAACATTGGAGCTCCCAACTACCAGTAAGCCCACCCTCTGCGATTGCCCGGACCTTGAAGGCTGAGAATGATCCTCTGAAACAGGGCAGGCAGCTGCATCTGACTCAGCCAGAGACAGTGCCTGAAACCGGTTTGTCAGACGCACCAGGGAGGCTTTCTGATCAGCCTCCGGGGACGCCTTTCGCTGCCTGCCACGCCTTGGAACGACCTCCCAATCAACCACAGGCGAGGGCTCAGCCCCACTGCGGGCAGCAACCGGGGCAACCACAGCGGCAGACCGATCTGGGGACAGACGGGACGAGGTTGACATCCCCGTGATACCCAAGTCCGGCTCCCCACAGTGGTGCCCATTGGCAACAGCCTCAAGCTGCGCGACCGAAGTCAGCGCCGATTGCAGCTGTGAGCGAAGGGATGCCAAGTCAGCCCTCATCCGAACACAGCAATCGCAGTCCCTGTCCATTCTGATGGATGTTGAACAACAGTTACCGAAACACGAGTCCGTGCCTAGATAACGCAAGCGAAACACGCAAAGAATGTATCAACTAACCTGTACAAATGCCTAACGACTGCGCTACAATCTGCTGAATTTACGATTACAGTAACTAAAACTCGAAATTGCACCTCCTATACAAAACTCACACGCAATTTAAATAAGAATCTACGAAGTAAACACTAAAGCGCGATGCTACAACTGTCAAATACTATAATACGCCCGAAATATATGAATTAAACAATGCAAGTACCCAAAAACACGCAAAGAAATTAATTAAGCTATCTAACAGACAAGTAAGCTAGGATTATACGACTTGCTGCTGCAGCTGCTTATCCAACGGCGGCAGGGAGCACACTGACTGACCAACCGATTATTGTAAAGAAAAATCAGTTGTTTCTTTTTATACATGACAAATCTATCGGCCAGCATCGCACAGGGTTGCGCCAGAAAAATTTCTTATAGGAGCAGATATATATGCGTTATCCGGCGACTTCATTGAGGTAAGATTTTTTAATTTATTCAGTATGAACGTTCAGGGCCATGACGCAGCACTGCTGACGTCCAAAAAGTTACCAGTTTACATTCACAGTCAGTTAATTATTGAAAGGTTATATACGTGAGCCACAATTTTATTGAGATATCAGTCACGTTATTATTGTGAGGTTACGGAATAATAAACTGTTGGGAGATTACGCTAAATGTGAATGTTACACCTATTTTTTTCTGTTGGTAGGTTACAAATATACTGGATGGAATACCTTGATGTCTAAGAATAAGAGGTTCGTTATCTATCAAGCAGAAGATGTACAATAACTACATTTATTAACACAAAACTTATTTCACGTGATATTCTCCAGCATAACAGCATGTAACAACATAACTGATAACAATATGTCAGGAAGTAAATCATCCACAGCTAGAGTGGACTTTATTTATATGTTTTGCCACAAGAAATTTCAGTTAACATCATCTTCATCATCATCACACAGAGTTGACAATTGTTAAGAGTATAGTGTTCATGATGAACATGTGTTAATGACGCGTTAAGCTCGAAACTAGTTACGACAGAATGAAGGCAGTCAGCAGTAGTTGGGGATGATTTATTACCTGTAAAAAAAATCCGTTTATTTTACTTGTCAAACACAGACGTAATGCAATACATAAATTAACAGCTACGTGTAATCTCACGTGACAGTAACAGCTTCTCAAAATGTTGTTGAACTTCATTAAGGAACTGCGCAAGGAATGCAGTTTTTATTTGCATCTGTCAATCGACACCTTCATAGGTGCTCTGGAGGCAAGTAATCAGAAGAAAAGGAAAGTATAATTTTAGTTACAAAAGGGAAATTATCAAACACATCGCTGACAGACGCGCAAGTCGCTGCAGTGGCGTCAGATCGGAAGACCTGCACACGGCGAACGGTCTACCCGACGGGTGGCCCTGGTCACACGACCTTGCATTCCCATACTGCTTTCGTATTATCACTACAGCGACAACTATAAACATGGCAGCTAAGATTTCAGTGAGGCTATTTCGAAATCTTTTCTCATTATTATTTGAACAAGCCCTGGTATGACAGCATATTGTCCACCTCGACGTTAGACATTGATTTAGATGTTAGATTTAAAGTTATCTGCTTAAGTTATTTTTAATGAAAGTGGATCTCTAAAGTTGTTTATCTTTTTAATGTTGGTCTATTAGATGTTAAACTTTGGGCTACCTCTTTTGAATGGTGCGCATAGCAAACCTTTAGATAAAAGGTTGTGTAACGCTAACTATCGGTGCCAAAGTACAACAGCGAGGATGCATAGCGAAATCTAACTGCCAGAATTCTAAGAATATCACGCCATGTCTGAAACTTGTTGTTATCACAAAATCTGACTATGGCGTGCGAACTGCTCTCCTAGCAGAGCTGCAAAATGTAACTACTGAGATACGCAAAGGTGAAATGAGTTCTCTAAAAACATTGCTATCCTTCTTGATTCATAGTTTTTGATAACAGTTTTAAATAAAGTGAATATTACTTGACTCTCGGGATGTGGACAAAGAACCTGAGTTAAACGAACTGAATAGCTATCTCATATCATTTGAGTTAGTGACATTTAATGAAATTTCAATAATACTTAAGTACTTTCTAAAATCAGGTAACAATAACCTATGAATTACAAGAATTAAAATTCGCACGTGTAATCTTCCCTTAAACAAAACTCCAAAATCTAATTCTTAAATTCATTTCTCTCACAATGATCGATAAATGCGTAAAAAAATGAAAGGCAAAAAAATTCCTGTTCTGGATGTCTGTCGAACAAAGAATGTTGCATTATCCAACTGCTGCCGCAAATAAAACTTATTTAATCATTACCTGTAATCCATTCTTCAGAAAGAGTATAATCGTACCAATGAAGAATCAGTTCTGTTTCTCTGCACTATAGATCTTCCATTAATCCATAATATTATTTCCAAAAATCTCCACTATTTGGTACTTACTGCTCCTAAATCAAAACTCAACTGTTCACGTCTGACACCAAAGCTCAACTGTGTGCCTCCTCTCCTCTCCTCGCGATCAACAGATAAATCTTGCGCTCACCTTTGTGGAGCAAAGATCACCTCTAATTCATATTCGTGCAACGCTTCTCCTTTGCCAACGCTACGCAAGCATCCAAAATAAAAAAAATTACTACCAGAATGTACACATTCCCCTTTCAAGGTCATCATGCTACTTCACCACTCTTCTGTATGGCCTTAATTTGCTAAAATGTTCTAATAATTTATATTCCGGCAATAACACTATTAAAATCTAAGTACCGTGTTTAAAATCTATTGAGACAGTGGCGCAGATTTTCAGGTATGTCTTTGCACAAGCATGTGACCAGACTGAGGATTTCCCTGTAGGAAGGACTCAGCATGTTATCTTGCATAGAAGATCACTGACAAAAGTAACATCAGACGTGCCCCAGGGATGTTTATTGGAGTCCTTACTGTTTAAGCTGTAGATTAAGGTTCTGGCCAACGATATTAAATGTAATCTCAGAGTTTTCGGTCATGATTCAGTTTTCTATAATAATGTGTGATCTGAAAAAAAGATGTGGGAACTCCATCACCAGTAACCTTCCTTATACCCGTTATTTATTTCTAGTGACGAAACAAACGCTATGTAGGGTCACAAGACACTTATTCTATCTTTTATTTGAGCTTCTGTTTGTCGATGAAATTGGTTCTGAGCTTGGAATGCAACTCAGACCGCCCTTAACGCGGAATTTGATCCCTTCGCGACAATACAGCTTGACTACAATATGTTGTTTGTTCAAAACTACAGATTCCTCAATATGTCCACATATTGCGCGTGAATGGTTTCGAATCCTGACCCGGCACTAATGTTTTCATTATGTATTATCAAGCTCTAGCATGAGAACACCTATCTGCTGGTGGATAATAATTTTGATCTTTAATGCATTTTCATTCGTTGTCAACACTAACGATATAGGACGTTTTTGACTCACAGTGAGACACAGAACTATTTGATAGATCTTCCCAGTCAGCACTGAACTATTCGTCATATTATTTCTAGTTCAAACATGCTCACATGTCGCTGCTGGTGTAAGAAACCCATATTTAACTTTCGTTTTCTCTAGAATATAACAGCGATAGGTGCCTCCTTGGAGTCCTGAGAAGGAAAAAATTAATGTTTCGTCTCATCATTTCAGTTAAAACATCTAGCTACTGCCGAGAAAATCCGATATGTCACAGTTGATTATACTTCGATAACAATCCGATTAGGTTCTGGGTTCAAATCCCTGTCCAACACAAAGATTTACGTCACGACATTTCCAGTAAGTTACTTGTGAAGAAGGAATATATACCATTTCTCATAGCTCGTTAACAGGGACAGTAGATGCTGGGTAGGAATTCGCGTCCGTTAAAAATGTTTACGCTACATAATTTAAAGTTGATATTTGCTAACTGATACTGTCTAAAGTCGAGGTATATCACTCTCTATATGCCTAGTCAGGAATGACTGTTAGTTTCCGTCAGTCACGAAATCTTAGTCTGCATGACCTAGGTTTGAATCCATATGCAGAACGGGACGGTTCGTCGTTGCATTTGAAGTTCATACATATTCTCAACTAGCTGCTCGTGAATAACTTAAATTTTTAATGTCATTTTGTGTTAAATAACAAGCACGGTATGTTACATTGAAGAGGAAATGCATGTTATCTTGCATAGAAGGTCACTGACAAAAGTAACATCAGACGGGCCCCAGGGAAGTTTATTGGAGTCCTTGCTATTTAAGCTGTAGATTAATGTTCTGGCCAACAATATTAAATGTAATCTCAGAGTTTTCGGTCATGATTCAGTTTTCTATAATAATGTGTGATCTGAAAAAAAGATTTCGAAGAGGTGTATTGGCAAAGTGCTTCAAATGTAACGAATGTAAAACAGCGCATTTCACAAAATACACAAAAGTAGTACATATTATGTCAGCAATATCAATAGAGTCAATCAATTCATGCAAATATCTCGGTGTAACAACCTTTATTGGTAAGAAAGTGAATGGTGATATCGACTCAGTTGTAGTTAAAGCAGGTGCCAGACTTCGGTTCACTGGCAGTATCCTGGAAAAATGCACTCTCACTACATAGGAGACGGCTTACAAAACATCTGTGCGTCCCATCCCAGAATTATCCTCAAGTGTGTAGGACCCACACCAGATAGGACGAAGAAAGTGTGTGGCGGCGGTAAATATATATGGTTTGTTATTTAGTTTTATGCGTTGAACTGTTTAGCAGTCTTTTTGGAGAGCATAGCGTTTTACAAGGGCCTGAAAACTATTCGTGTCACAAACAAGAAAGCGATGAAGAACGTACTGTTCGTAGCCTTCAGTCCACAGATCCATTATTCGGCTCGCCGAAACTAAAATGAAATGTTCGTACTCTCTAAGAATAAGGCAGAGAAGGTAGGAACCACGACGATAAATAAAAATCTACTGTTGTTAAACTGAGCATTACAATGAGACAAAGGTTCATATCCACAAGAAGTAGTATTATCAGTCACTGAACCTCATACTGCCGTTCTCAACGTTCGACACATCTCAGAGACGATTTCTACTACGTGGTCGTAATTACATAAAGTTAATTTCTCGACTTGAAATTGGAGAACAATGTCAACTACTGCTTTTTACTTAACAATTCAAAAAGAGGTATATTCATGAAAAATGACTTTTGAACACTAGTAAGGTAAATACATTGTTTGTTCTCTATCAAAATCTTTCATTTGCTAACTACGCCTATCAGTAGTTAGTGCCTTCAGTAGTTTGAATCTTTTATTTAGGTGGCAGTAGTGGCGCTCGCTGTATTGCAGTAGTTCGAGTAACCAAGATTTTTGTGAGGTGATTTGTGAAACGTGTAGGTTAATGTTAGTCAGGGCCATTCTTTTGCAGGGATTTCTGAAAGTCAGATTGTGTTGCGCTAAAAATATTGTGTGGCAGTTTAAGCACAGTCTTGTATAATGTTTCTAAGGGGGCGATTCAGATTTAATCTTTGTGACTTGTCCGTACAGTCTACACAGGGATGCCTTCCTGGAGAGCAGCAACAAAACTGAAACAAATCCGTCTAAAAATCTTATACCACTTGCTAGGGGCCGTGGTTTTGTCAGTAAAGATTGCGAGATTCGTGCATGATCCATTTCAGTAGCCTCGCAGGCGCATGAGCATAACAAGACAATAAGCTTACTGCTACTCGTTAGAATGGCTGCTTCTGGTTGTATAAAATTTGTTGTAACTGTACTACACATTACTAATAAATCACACAAATAGAGTACAAGATTAGCCTTACTTGATCTCTGAGCAACTTCTCCAGTCTCCTTCCAAGCACTGTTTTTCAGTTTTTGATCTTTATACACAGTACCGGCTACATCAAAAATACTCGTACATGGAAACTTCGACACCAGTTGTGCTAGTTTTTCGTCTTTTATAACTGTAGACGATACTTCTGTATCAGGCATTGTCAGTGGCTGGTTCGGTAAGAACGGTCCACTGCGAGCTGCGGCTGCTGCTAGACTACTCACCGAGCAGTGCAGTCGTAGGGCTGATGCGGGCCGCCTGTCGAAGCAGACGCTGCTGAAGAGCCGCTCGCATCACTTCCCGATTAGCGGGAAGCCAGCCGTATGATTTAGGGATGGGCTTCTCAGTTACCGACATCAGTTATCACGATCAAGTTATTTTTCGGCTGCTGTTATTTATAATGGTCCCATATTACCATCAATAATAACTTATTCTTACTACCATTACCAACAATATCCCTCCGCATCGTGTGTAAGTTAATGTAGTCACCGAACACGTTGCAGATCCTGTAGTTATTAGTACCAGGCAACAAAATCTGCTGAGCTGTGCCACATTGTCAAGCCGATCTTACTATATACACTATATTATCAAAAGTATCCGGACACCCACAAACACATACGTTTTTCATATTAGGTGCATTGTGCTGCCACCTACTGCCAGGTACTCCATATGAGCGACCTCAGTAGTCATTAGACATCATGAGAGAGCAGAATAGGGAGCTCTGCGAAACTCACGGTCTTCGAACGTGCTTAAGTGATAAGGTGTCACTTGTGTCGTACGTCTTTACGCGAGATTTCCACACTCCTAAACATCCCTAGGTCCAATGTTTCCGATGTGATAGTGAAGTGAAAACGTAAAGGGACACGTACAGCACAAAAGCGTACAGGTTGACCCTGTCCACTGACTAAAAGAGACCACCGACAATTGAAGAAAGTCGTGATGTGTAATAGGTAGACATTTATCCAAACGATCACACAGGAATTCCAGACTGCATCAGGATCCACTGCAAATACTATGACAGTTAGGCCGGAGGCGAGAAAACTTGGATTTCATGGTCGAACTGATGCTCATAAGCCACACATCGCGCCGGTAAATGCCAAACGACGCCTCGCTTGGTGTAAGGAGCGTAAACATTGGAAGATTGACAGTGGAAAAACGTTGTGTGGAGTGACGAATCACGGTAGACAATGTTGCGATCCGACGGCAGGGTGTGGTTATGACGAATGCCCGGTGAATATCATCTGCCAGCGCGTGTACTGCCAACAGTAAAATTCGGATTCGGTGATGTTATGGTGTGGTCGTGTTTTTCATGGAGGGGGCTTGCACCCCTTGTTGTTTGCGTGGCGCTATCACAGCACAGGCCTACATTGATGTTTTCAGCAGCCTGCGAGAGTGGAAGCTGTTATCACGGCTAAGGGTGGGCCGACACCATACTGAAGTCCATCATTACCGATGGAGGGCGCCACGAACTTGTTAGTCATTTTCAGCCAGGTGTCCGGATACTTTTGATCACATAACGTATATGTAGCAATCGTGAGGTGTCTAGGTATCCAGAATCTTTCAGTTAATGATGTTTCAGAAGATACTGGTTTTTTATATAATATGGGAATCGTGACCATAAAGTTAGTTTCAAAAATCTCATTGCTCTATTAGCAGTGAAATTTTTGATTAGGCTTTTCCAAGAATGATTATCATACTAATATATATATATGTGTGTGTGTGTGTGTGTGTAATACATAAAAGGGAAACCTCGATAGGTTCTTGATCGATTTATTTCAAATTTTTATATAATTTATTGAACATTAGTACCGATATATTATTTTATATGACAATGTACAGGTTTTCTATTGAAATCGACTGCGAGAAGGATACTACGCTGTGTCACGAAAACATGCGGTATCAATTTCTTTCTCGCGCTCTGTTTCATCTGGCCTGTAAACTATTACAGAAATCGTTTCTCCGTGTTATTCCTTCTTGTTATATACATTTTCAAACAAAAATTATACACGCAACAATGTGCTGTTTTGATTTCTTCTTTGCTTTCGGTTTTGCATAAAAACGGGGTAACTGCATTTATGGCTTAGCGGCTTACGGTTAGAGTACTACTACAGAATCTGAATCGTCTGAAATTTTGTAATCCAATCCATTCACAGATCAAAACTATGCGAAATATTGTCATTGAAGCTATTATCCTTACAGGTCCAGCAGCTGGAAAGGTCTGTCTCAAATCTGGTATACCAATGATCCCAGTCCATTTAGCCATTTATTTTAAAGCGCCATCAATTCCCAATCAACATTTCGTTTGCAATACGAGTAAACAAGGCTCAAGGTCAGAGGGAGTGGTAACAGGGCTGATTTGGGGGTGGAGAGGAAATCGACAAAGAGACGGAGAAGGAGGAAATCGACAGAGAGAGGCGGGGAAGGGGGGGGGGGGTGAAGCACAAGAGAGAAGAGGGAGGGGGAGGAGGCGGACTAAGACAGGAGGGAGGAGAAGAGCATAGAGAGAAGGGGAGGCACGAGTTCAGGAAGTAGAACCAATTCCCACACATATCTAGTAGTTCCCCCCCATGAACCATGGACCTTGCCGTTGGTGGGGAGCCTTGCGTGCCTCAGCGGTACAGATAGCCGTACCGTAGGTGCAACCACAACGGAGGGGTATCTGTTGAGAGGCCAGACAAACGTGTGGTTCCTGAAGAGGGGCAGCAGCCTTTTCAGTAGTTGCAGGGGCAACAGTCTGGATGATTGACTGATCTGGCCTTGTAACAATAACCAAAACGGCCTTGCTGTGCTGGTACTGCGAGCGGCTGAAAGCAAGGGGAAACTACGGCCGTAATTTTTCCCGAGGGCATGCAGCTTTACTGTATGATTAAATGATAATGGCGTCCTCTTGGGTAAAATATACCGGAGGTAAAATAGTCCCCCAAGCGGATCTCCGGGCGGGGACTACGCAAGAGGATGTCGTTATCAGGAGAAAGAAAACTGGCATTCTACGGATCGGAGCGTGGAATGTCAGATCCCTTAATCGGGCAGGTAGGTTAGAAAATTTAAAAAGGGAAATGGACAGGTTAAAGTTAGATATAATGGGAATTAGTGAAGTTCGGTGGCAGGAGGAACAAGACTTCTGGTCAGATGACTACAGGATTATAAACACAAAATGAAATAAGAGTAATGCAGGAGTAGGTTTAACAATGAATAGGAAAATAGGAATGCGGGTAAGCTACTACAAACAGCATAGTGAACGCATTATTGTGGTCAAGATAGATACAAAGCCCACACCTACTACAGTAGTACAAGTTTATATGGCAACTAGCTCTGCAGATGATGAAGAAATTGAAGAAATGTATGACCAAATAAAAGAAATTATTCAGATAGTGAAGGGTGACGAAAATTTAATAGTCATGGGTGACTGGAATTCGAGTGTAGGAAAAGGGAGAGAAGGGAACGTAGTAGGTGGATATGGATTGGGACTAAGAAATGAAAGAGGAACCCGGCTGGTAGAATTTTGCACAGATCACAACTTAGTCATAGCTAACACTTGGTTTAAGAATCATGAAAGAAGGTTGTATACATGGAAGAACCCTGGAGATACTAAAAGGTATCAGATAGATTATATAATGATAAGACAGAGATTTAGGAACCAGGTTTTAAATTGTAAGACATTTCCAGGGGCAGATGTGGACTCTGACCACAATCTATTGGTTATGATGTGTAGATTAAAACTGAAGAAACTGCAAAAAGGTGGGAATTTAAGGAGATGGGACCTGGATAAACTGAAAGAAGCAGAGGTTGTACAGAGTTTCAGGGAGAGCATAAGGGAACAATTGTCAGGAATGGGGGAAATAAATACAGTAGAAGAAGAATGGGTAGCTTTGAGGGATGAAGTAGTGAAGGCAGCAGAGGATCAAGTAGGTAAAAGTCGAGGGCTAGTAGAAATCCTTGGGTAACAGAAGAAATATTGAATTTAATTGATGAAAGGAGAAAATATAAAAATGCAGTAAATGAAGAAGGCAAAAAGGAATACAAACGTCTGAAAAATGAGATCGACAGGAAGTGTAAAATAGCTAAGCAGGGATGGCTAGAGGAAAAATGTAAGGATATAGAGGCTTATCTCACTAGGGGTAAGATAGATACTGCCTACAGGAAAATTAAAGAGACCTTTGGAGAAAAGAGAGCCACTTGTATGAATATCAAGAGATCATATGGAAACCCAGTTCTAAGAGAAGAAGGGGAAGCAGAAAGGTGGAAGGAGTATATAGAGGGTCTGTACAAGGGCGATATACTTGAGGACTATATAATGGAAATGGAAGAGGATGTAGATGAAGATGAAATGGGAGATACGATACTGCGTGAAGAGTTTGACAGAGCACTGAAAGACCTGAGTCGAAACAAGGCCCCCGTAGTAGACAACATTCCATTGGAACTACTGACGGCCTTGGGAGAGCCAGTCCGGACAAAACTCTACCATCTGGTGAGCAAGATGTATGAAACAGGCAAAATACCCTCAGACTTCAAGAAGAATATAATAATTCCAATCCCAAAGAATACAGATGTTGACAGATGTGAAAATTACCGAACAATCAGTTTAATAAGCCATAGCTGCAAAATATTAACACGAATTCTTTACAGACGAATGGAAAAACTGGTAGAAGCCGACCTCAGGGAAGATCAGTTTGGATTCCGTAGAAATGTTGGAACACGTGAGGCAATACTGACTTTACGACTTATCTTAGAAGAAAGATTAAGGAAAGGCAAACCTACATTTCTAGCATTTGTAGACTTAGTGAAAGCTTTTGACAATGTTGACTGGAATACTCTGTTTCAGATTCTGAAGGTGGCAGGGGTAAAATACAGGGAGCGAAAGGCTATTTACAATTTGTACAGAAACCAGATGGCAGTTATAAGAGTCGAGGGGCATGAAAGGGAAGCAGTGGTTGGGAAGGGAGTGAGACAGGGTTGTAGCCTCTCACCGATGTTATTCAATCTGTATATGGAGCAAGCAGTAAAGGAACCGAAAGAAAAATTCTGAGTAGATATTAAAATCCATGGAGAAGAAATAAAAACTTTAAGGTTCGCTGATGACATTGTAATTCTGTCATAGACAGCAAGGGACTTGGAAGAGCAGTTGAATGGAATGGACATTGTCTTGAGAGGAGTATATAAGATGAACATCAATAAAAGCAAAACGAGGATAATGGAATGTAGTCGAATTAAGTCGGGTGATGCTGAGTGAATTAGATTAGGAAATGAGACACTTAAAGTAGTAAAAGAGTTTTGCTATTTGGGGAGCAAAATAACTGATGATGGTCGAAGTAGAGAGGATATAAAATGTGGACTGGCAATGGCAAGGAAAGCGTTTCAGAAGAAGAGAAATTTGTTAACATCGAGTATAGATTTAAGTGTCAGGAAGTCTTTTCTGAAAGTATTTGTATGGAGTGTAGCCATGTATGGAAGTGAAACGTGGACGATAAATAGTTTAGACAAGAATAAAATAAAAGCTTTCGTATGTGGTGCTACAGAAGAATGCTGAAGGTAAGGTGGGTAGATCACATAACTAATAATTAATGAGGAAGTATTGAATAGGATTGGGGAGAAGAGAAGTTTGTGGCACAACTTGACCAGAAGAAGGGATCGGTTGGTAGGACATGTTCTGAGGCATCGAGGGATCACCAATTTAGTATTGGAGTGCACCGTGGAGGGTAAAAATCGTAGAGGGAGACCAAGAGATGAATAAACTAAGGTGATTCAGAAGGATGTAGGTTGCAGTAGGTACTGGGAGATGAAGAAGCTTGCACAGGATAGAGAGCATGGAGAGCTGCATCAAACCAGTCTCGGTACTGAAGACCACAACAACAACAACAACAACATGTAGTAGTTGCCAGGTACTGCTGGGTTCGCTAGTAAGTTATGTAGGCAAAATTCAAAGCCTATTGTCTGTGAAATATTGCACATGTCATAGTGGTAAGAGAAAGTAGAATCGTTTATTTCTACGCAAGGCTTACGTTTGAAAAAAACCTATGAGTACGGTGATAAAGGCTTGAATAGGGGTTTAAAAAATGCTTGCAAAATTATTCCAACTGACTACGTAGTAAATTTTAGTCTGATACCAGTCATTTATGCCTGTCGGTGTGGCAGAGCTGTTCTAAGTGCTTCAGTCAGGAACCCCGCGGGCGCTACGGTCGCAGGTTCGAATCCTGCCTCGGGCATGGATGTGTGTGATTCCTTAAGTTAGTTAGGTTTAAGTAGTTCTTAGTTCTAGGGATCTGATGACCTCAGATGTTAAGTCCCATACTGCTCTGAGCCATTTGCACCAGTCATTTCTGACACATTTATTATTTCCGGCCTTCGAAATGTCTCTCATTATGCTGTCCTGAAAACAAGATTTGTGGCATACTACCGTCGGTAGCGAAAGCAAACGAAAAGAATCTCTGAAGTGTCTTCGACAAACGAAAGCTGGATGATCTCGAGTTATCCAGTATTCTCGTTACCAATTATCTCTAGTTACCGATAATCTCTAGCATGTATTTATCTTTGTAAATAGCCAGTTTTTCCATCAGTAATGTTCCTAGAAGAACGAACTGCGTTATGTCACCACTATTCATCCATGGTCAGATAGAGGAGACAGAATTAAAAGTACATACATCGGTAAAAGGAGGCTGCGCGTTATTAGCAATTACGAGCTAACTGGCAGTTACTCACCACGTAGTACGGACGTCACAAGATCAACGTATTCATTATTCGAGGTAAGACAGCGAGACTTACGGAGGTACAAAAAGGGGAGACGCTGTACGCTGCTTTGAAGCCAGCTCCGACATGTTAGATGCCCCAAAACATTAGCAGAATACTGTTTTCGATTGCTTTTGTTATTAATTTCTGCCGTGTGCACGCGTCAGTTGTTTTAAACAAAATATATCACAGTGCTTTAGGAAGAAACGCCACATCAGAAAGGCATTTTCAGACTTTTTTTGGTCTTAAATGCTCTTTTCCTCCCGTAATACGATGCTTTTCGTCTCGTTAATGTAACTCTATTTTTGTCGTATGTTTAAAATAACTGAGAAGAAAAGTACGTGTTAATGAAAAGGCTGCTTTTTTAACCCAGAATTTTGCTTGATTCGGAACGCCGAATCTGATGTTCGATTTATGCACTGTTCCTGAAAGTACTGAGAACATATTTTGCTATGGTTCGTCGGTTTCCAATCTTTCGTTCCGCAAATGTACACCCAGAGGGCTTTTCAGGTTGAATTAATAGGAAGTCAAAAGTCAAATGACAGAAATAAAATCACTACAGTAAAAGTAAAAAGCGCAACCAAAATTCATGTATTGCTTGAACGAGCCTACTTACGAATGAGATATGATTTCTTTGTACCTTATACTGTAATCAGTATGGTCATTGGACCCGTAAACGACGCAAGCTGGCATTTTTTAATTAAAACACTTCCATCAGAAGCTAATGTTTGGGGCAGTTGACATGGTGGATATCAGCTTCAAATTTATGATATCATGGCGACTCCCCTTATTGTACCTCCTTAGCAAGACCTAAGCGGAAACAGTTAAGTACGATCAGACTGGCACAGCATATTCACTTGGTAAACAGATGACTCACGCTATTGGCAGTTATTGAAATAACTGCCTGATGCTGATAACCAGTTATTTCGCTGATTGTGAATACTCAGTAACCGGTTATTTATTCCAGTGAAGTTATTTTTTGCTACCTCTAATATGATCGGAACCGCACCTTAAGAATGAATTCAACAACCTGTGGCTTTATCTAATCGCGTTTGGGTAAGAAAGCCCTCATAAGGGGTGCTGAATTCCATGATGGAGTCACATAAGAGTAACACGAGATGTAGTCTTGATATCTCTGCCCATTTTCATAACATATTTCTTCCATTGGCACCGATAGTTAATAAACATGGTAGCAACAAAGTATATGAACGTAACCTGTATTCAAAAAAAGAGTTGTTTTGTTGACAATCGTTGTTCACGAAATAGCTTTGATATGAAGCTTCCTGCCAGATTAAAACTACGTGCCAGACTGAGACAAGAACATCGCCTTTCGCAGGCGATGCTGTTACCAACTGACCTATCAACGAATGACTCACGACCCTCGTCCCCTCACAACTTCAACCAGTCCGGCGCACAGTTTCGTCTGCCAGGAAGTTTGTAAAGCGTGCACACTTCGCCACAGATTGAAAGATTCATTCTGGATTTGATGTCCTCACAAGTATTTCACCCACACGCTGTTAAATAACTATTTTATGACGCCATTATTTATTTCATTGTTTACGCGGTGGTGTGTGATTTCATACTCCGTTTTACCTCAGCTTTGCCGTCTTAATACACATATTTTTACATTATTTGAGGTTATTAAAACCATGTTATTGGCAGGGTGATTATTTCATTTTGTCAAATATAGAAAAGTCCCGATTATTCAGGTGTGGATTTTCCTACTTGAGCATGTACATACACAATTTGAGTGATTTATGAACAAAACAAAAAAAGACTGAATTATTCTACCGTAATTAGAATGAACAGTTTTGATTAAATTGCATATTTGTGGTTGTGTAAACGCAGAGGACGAAAACATCCACGAGTGGTTAAACAGCGACGTCTATAAATCGAGATCTGAGCAGATAAGTGACGTAGATGTAGTGTTCAGTCCGAAGACTGGTTTGATGCAGCTCTCAGCGTACACTACCCTGTGTATGGCTCATCTCCAAACAACTACGGCAGCTCTCATCAATTTGTACCTGCTTAATGTATCCTTCTCTTGGTGGCTGTACAAATTTGATTCCCCACACTTCCCCCAGTACTAAACTAATGATTCATTAATGCCTCAAAAGTATTCTTCTCTTAGTCAACGTCTGAAACCAGTTCTGTTCAATACTTCCTCAGTAGTTCCGCTATCTAACCATCTAATTTTCAGCATTTTCCTGGGCACCACATTTCAAATGCTTCTATTCTCTTTTTGTCTGAACTTTTTATCGTTGAAGAAGACATAGACTGCGTTGGCTTCAGTCCTTTCGACTCCTCTATAAGGCAGCATCGCATGAAGGTACCTGGTGCAGATTACCAGCCTGTAGTGACTTCGGAGTTTGGGGCAAGAGCGGCTGCTCAGATATTCCATCACCAGTTGACGGTATCTCGGGGCGAGTCCGCGGACGATTGTGAAAAAGACTCTTTGCTCGTCGTGTTGGACACCACACGAGGGATTTCACCCCATCAGTGTTGGTTATTTTCCAGTGTCGGTGACCGCGATGAGACACCCTGACGTAACGAACCCACACCACGTATGGTGGTACTGATGACCAACACTGGTGCGATGGAAAGACTTCAGACTTACCGTGTTGTGACCATTAACATCAACACTATACGGACGCGCACTAAGTTATCCTTGCTCCAGGACATTCTGAACGCTGCTCCCATCGATACACTCTTTTTCCTGGACATATAGGCTAAGATGCATGAGTGTCCCATGCTTCTCCCACAGGCAGTGGACTAATGGTGGATAAAATTCACTATCCATTCGGTTCTTGAGGAATGGCGCCCACTGTGCTGGCTATAAGGCATGCCAATATCTATGCACCTGATGGCACAGATAGATGTCGCGATCGTTCATGTTTCTTTGCAGAAGAAGTCGCTCCGCTCTTCCAAGGCCGCTACGACCATATAATGCTCGGGGGTGATTTCAGTTGTGTACTGGCACATGAGGATCAGCTCCCGTGACATAATTCGTACCTGGAACTCCAGACGCTAATCCGGATCTTGCAGATGCTGGACACTTGGGAGCATATTCACGGCCATCGACCTTGGTTCACTCATCTCATGTGTCACTTTTCTAGTAGCACTGAGTGGATTTATGTTTCATATACTCTCACCACCGAGACACAGGAAGCAGAACTGCGGTCTGCCGCGTTCTCGGACCACTCGGCTTCCATATGGGACATCACTCTCGCCCCCAAGCACGGAGGATACCTGGCATTTGTGTGAAATCCGTCTACGTACCTTTCCTACGACGAAACGCTTTGGTTGGGCTGCGTCAGACTGGCCCTACGACGAATGTCGATAAACTGTGATTGAGACCACGTTGCTTGCCGCAGACATACGCTTGATTTATGTTACAAAGTACTGCGAGACTGCGATACTATGGCGCCATCTTCGGAACGACAAATGGCGGCTCACCATGCTAAGGCTTAGAAAGCGATGCCACCTAGTGGAGGTGGTAGTCCGATGGATGACGCGGGATAAGATAGCAAGTGAACACCCGTCTATGTTCCATGTAATTCGTGAACATAAGACGCCGAAGAATGCTGATACATTCAATCGACAGGAGGGCGGTTGTCGCCTCTCCTCACTGCACAACGTAGACATCGCATTTCATGACCATTGTTCTCAGCTTACTTCAGCTCAGACTCCTGTTCGACTGCACTGGAAAATGTTTCTCAGATGATTAACGCAGCATTACCCCGGCAATATAGGCGGCTTTGCTAGGAGAAATTTCGGAAGAGGAAGGGGCGGCAGACAAGTCTCCGGACCCTGGGGTCCTCCCTTTAGGATTTTACCGACTTTTCAATCCTTAGTACCCACCTTAAAGAAGCACATTTGCCGCGAAGTACAATCTACATACGAGCCGCTCGCCGCGACCTTTGTGCAAGTGATGATGTACCAATTCAAGAAACCATCCGGTGGCTCAGGGATATAAAATTAGTGCTAGCTGACGCTCCTCAGTTGTGACGTAAAGATCTTTTCCAGACCGTTGACGATACGTCTATGCCAGACCTCACACCATGTCATCTCAGCCGATCAAATGTTGCAGGAAATGACAACAGCGCTCACGGAATACTGAATACGTGGGTGTGATGTTGTCCGAAGGGCGAGTTCACCTCAGTTGATTTCAGCCAAGCTTCCATCGTGTGGACCATGACTACTTGGAAGCGGTCCTCCGACAAATGCTATACTCGTTGTCATTTATCACTTCGTGACGCTACTCTTCCGTGGCGGGAACTTGTGATATACCTTTTGCATTTCTTACTTTTATGTTTTCATCCTCTTTAAAAGCAAAGATAAAAGATGAGGTGGTAGTACCCCAGCGTAGAGCCTGTGCCTACCGTCAGGTATTTTTGACTTTCAGATGTTAAAGACAGAGCAGTTTTTGTTCTTGGACGAGTTGTTGGAAGGAAGGTTTCGCTCAGTGAGTGAACGAGTGAGAATCGCCATTTTTTAGCGAGTAATTGCAGACCGCCATTGTGTGTATTTTCTATGTGCATCGAACAGAAATATAGTAGGGTTTAGTAGAGTTATTATTATTTCAAGTAGTAATGCAATAAGAAGAACGGAAGCCCACCTGTGTACTTCGGAAAATTTACGAAGATCCGAATATAACAACACGGCCACAGTCAAGGAGACGGCGATCGGACATAATATTAATAATTGGTACGCATAAAATACTATGAAGACGATTTATTTATATAAATATAAACTAAAATGATTCCTTTCCCGTTACAGGCAATGCCTAGCTTATTGTGCTTGTCCTTCATGCCAAATAATTAATCTCTTTAATTCATCCATTAAAAAAAAAAAAGCCAACATTTTATTATCATTCATTCCCTATCCTATTATCTTATCATTTTATTATATTATAAACTCCAAGGTGGTTGTCAATGGACGACCTAGACCGCACATCAGTGTTTCTCGAACGGTTCGCCAAGGCAGCCTCCGTCTACATTATGCTGTAGCCCTTCATCTACTACTATGCGGCATGCCCCATCGACTAACGGGTGTGGCACTACGAGGTCACACATTCCGATGTAAAGCATATGCTGACGACCTAGTAATTGTGACCCCCGACGACGACGACACCAACAAGGTACTAGACTGGATTGCTACATATGGCATAGCGTTGGGTAGTCGTATCAACGTCACCAGATCAGTAGCGACGAATATCGGGGTCGAGATGTCACTGTGTCACCTCCCTACAGTTCAGCGACACTACGAAATGCCTTGGCATTGTCCGGATAGGGATTTCCTGCAGTCAACTATGGGCACTGGATATTCTCTCCAAAGGAGTTAGTAAGTCAATATATATTTAGCACCAGGCATCCTACACATCATCCACATGTGTGTAGGTTCGCCATACACTAACGGCTTTTGGGTCCTTTGTGAGTTCAGGTAAGCTTTTCAAGATCAATTATGAAACTTGAAACGTCCCCTTAGAAAAATTATAAATGACTGTGTTTAAATTGACACACAATATTTTTAGCGCAACGCAATCTGACTTTTAATAATCTCTACAGAAAGATGGCCCTCACTAACAATAACCTATACCTTTCATGAATCACTTACCTCACAAAAATCTTCGTTGCTCAAACTACTGCAATACAGCGAGCGCCAATACTGCCAGCTAATTAAAAGATTCTAACTACTGAAGGCACTAACTACTGATAGGGATAGTTAGCAAATGAAAGATTTTGATAAAGAACAAACACTGTATTTACCTTAACAGTGTTCAAAAGTCATAATATATATATCAGTTTATGATATCCAGTATTACAAATTTACTGTCTCTGATGGACACACGTCCAGATCATCCGCTCTCAAAACTCCGCCATCCCTCTCCCCACATCCACCACTGCTGGTGGCTCACCTCCAATTGCGCAACGCTACGCTCTGTTAACATCAAACTGCCCACTACAATGGCGAAAATTACAACTATGCCAACCAGCCACAGACTGCACACAGCACAGCCATTGATTTTCATACAGAGCTCTACGTGGCGTTACCAACATAAAAATCTAAACAGCCTACTTACAAACTGTCAACCTTCCCCCGGATCACGGAGAGCTTGGCCTTATCCATGTTCATGATAGAGCGATTGCTCCATTGGTAAGCACATCAATCAGATTATGGCACTGTCGTCCGTCCAATTTGACGAGTTTTTTAATAGAGGAACTGGCACCGCCCCCCCCCCCTTACGTCACCTGTGAAGATATAACAAATCCCCCCGTTACTCTCTTGCATTGGTGTCCTTTATGTAGACCTCACTTGCGGCCGACTCGCCCCAGCAGCGATTGACTGGCGTCGGCAGGGGCGGTGTGTCGCATCATGCTGCGCGGACGACCAAATAACGTGATGAAGATAAGCATCCAAACGCTTGTTGGAAGGTAGTGTGGCGAAGGATTCACCGTGTTACGCTGGACACTGCCTTCAATGTCATGTGGTTCATTACGGTTAACGGCAAGCAGCTGAACAGATCGAGGCTACGCGCGGTCCATATGGCGGATTCACCACTATGCGCGGCCTACGGAGTCCAGTACGACGAAAACCGTCTTAGCTGCGGCGCATAGAATTGTGCAGCCTGGTGAAGCAAATGCTGGCGTACTTTTTTCAACTGATTCTAAATCATGTTGAATCTAAGACTGTTATTCCCAGATTAGACATATTAGACGCATACCAAACTAAGGCTGTGACATGACTTCGCTGGCGTGCAATGCATTATTTGTTTCAAGACTGCAGTAAGGACAATCTGGACTTCGTAGACTACTTGCAGGAACGACATTGCAAGATCCCCCGTAACCCAAAATATAGACAATAGTTCACCAATAATTTATGAAGTGCGCTTAACGATCCTCTGCACAACTGAATCGTCACGGGTAGGAGAAGCTAGAATTAAAAGACGATTCAACATGGGATATACCTTAGCCAGTACGGGAAGTCGCACCTGGATGATTAAGCAAGGAGAGAGTTTCGTCGTGACCCTTTGCACTGAGCTACAACATGTGCGCTCCATTTTTATTTTTCATCTTAACTGAGGAAGGATCCTCGACTGTTTTTGTTTCCAATCCAGCGCACAATGGAGTTGCTGTTCTGGTGGTATGGATTCCACCCTTTGATTTTATTTCACAGCTTTTTTACTCTCACATTCCACTTGTTTTTCTTTTTCTGCAACTATAGCCACATATTACGTATTGTAGTCCCTTCCATGCACTTAGCCTCCAGTTTGATGCAACAAGTGCACTTCCCAGTTTCAGTCTTTATTGATTACAAAATTGTGTTTAATGCGAGCGCTCACGGTAAGTGGGAAACCCTGTTTCGATTCCCGGTCTGACAGAAAATTCCATTTGTCGTTATTGTGTAGTAGATATATACCTGTACCTAATGCAGATGATGTCAAGGTAATCGCTGACTTAATTTGAAAGTATTTCCATACCGCCGTCGATCGTCAACAGTGTCTGCTCTTTAAGAAATGCAACGTGTGCGATTAGATTTCAGATACATGAGATATCCCATTTTGTAGCTCTGCACATATCCCGTTGTGCGGAACATCTAGCAACTCTAAGCTGTGTAGCACACTTAATTCTTTTGCATAAATGTTAGGCGAATGTCTTTAAAGATATAAGTACTTGTCATTTCTTAAACGACCACGTTCAGAGAAAATTTGCTGACACTCACATCTATCTATGTTAGTAAATGGCTAAGCCTGCCTATCTAATGGCTTCCAGGGACGACAGAAACCTGATTTTGCTTGTTTCACTTAATTATTTACCGAATGTAAAGTTTAAAATCCTGCCATAGTCTACTCATTAAGAGTTATAATCTTGCGTTAAAGATTTAACACAATAAATGAAGGGTTCAAGTTAGAAACTGTGCATGCGCCTTGAGCCAGTGTAACTCGGCGCGCTGACTGCCCAGACTATATTCGTCTATTCATTGAGAATGAGAACACTTAATGACTTCCAATAAACTTTACAATTAATTTCATACCTTTTCGAAAAATTTTCTCGCTGTCACCCAAATAAAAATAAAAGAAAGAAAAAATTCATCGCTTACTACATTTTCACGGTTCATATGGTAATATTTCACGATCAGGCATGACGTTTTAATTTATTACTACTTTACAACTAACTCTATTCGCAACCAATTTTGCAGTAACTGCCAAATTGTAATTGAATGATTCCCTAGTTCAGATGTGACATCAGAACATTGAGACGCGCCTTCAACTGTAGACGTTTTACATGCTTAACGTCAGTTTTTCACGCATTAACTCATTTGTAAAGTAATCAGACGTTTGAAGCTATTTTCTGCATGGAAGTTCGATTCTCCGAAGAATCAGGGTGTGTGTGGGTGCTGGGAGTGTTCCCAGTGTTCCTGAGTGACTGCACAACAGGGGTGCCCAAGTTGCTGGATTACCTGGGTCACATTGGAAGAAGAGGAGTATTTTTGGGCCGGACATAATATTCTTAACACTAACGCTAAGAAAGAGAGAGGGAGAGAGAGAGAGAGAGAGGAAGGGACGGCGGTCGGGGTTATAGCGGAAGTGTGGCGAAAGTTTCAAATTGGGAATATTCATTTTATCATAACTTTATGTAAACTGAATTATTTTTCTTTTTTTTACCTATCGTGTGACAGATGTTCACGTCTTGCACGCTCTGATGCTTGCTTTCAGCCGCATGCAGCCCGCAGACCGCGTGTGGGACAGCAGTGCTATACAGGGTGCTCAGAAACAGACTGAAAGGCTTGTGAAGATGTTGCAGCGTAGGATGTGGTGAGAAATAATCGTTTAGCCAAAATTCGATAAGTTGCGCCGTTTCCGAGTTAATTAGGACTGAACTTAACCAATTAGGTCGTTGCGTGCGGAGATTCAAGCGGCCCGCCGGATGCAATTATTTTCAGTAGTTCTCATAGCGTAGTGCACACGAGACTGTTCAGCCTTGCTAACGCCCCATGTTCAATTCTTGCGTCGCTCTCTTGTCTACTTTTAACAAACCAAACGAAGAACACGTGACAACATCTCTGGCGGGCCGCTTGAACTTGAGCACGCAACGGCCTGATTGGCTAACTTCGTTGTTAATTAACTAGGAAAAGACGTAACGTATAGAATTTTTCGCCTAACGATTATTTCCCAGCACCAGCTATCCTGCAACACCCTTACAAGTTTTTCAGACTCTTTCTAACGGCCCTGTACGGTAGTAAACGTATAGTGTTGTATTACATCTCTCTACATGTACCGCAAATCCTATCAGACGGCGAAACGGAGTGATTGGCAGTGGCAAAATGTCCTCCAGTTGATTTGATTAGATCACGACGGACTCCAATTCGCACTGCTGAATAGCGATTCTACTACAGATGTAAATTTCCTTCCACAGAAGGGACAGGACGTCACGTTTGTAAGAGCTTCTGTGAACTGGCCGCGACGTCGCCTCTTAACACATCGTTTCAGCAACGTGACTCACAATCGAGGACCAATGAGTGGCCGTGGCCGCGCGCCGCCGTGCTCGGGCTTTCCCAGCGCAGCCGACCTGCGGAATGCTCACCGCGTCACGCACGTGCGTGATGCAAAAACTGTGAAATGAGAGTCACAGTTAATAAAGTATTCCCGGCTATTATGGATTGCGCATTTGAACCCAACGTTTAATGCCCATCTGCGGAGGACCTTTTCAAGGGGCATCGTAGCTTCATTTAGTGTCCCGTTCACATCCTGGCTCGTTGCTAGCAGTCAGTAGCCAGCCAGGGTGTGAATCGGACACTGAAAGGAGAAGGCCCGTTGCCGATACTGTTGCGACCATTGCCTTGCTTCCTAGTCATGTTTCTAAGTGACTATTATTCGAGAACCAGTGCTCTGTAGTTTACAAAGACTGGTAACGCGCCGGAGCCTGTACCGCTACTGCACAGGTCCGGACTGTGCCCCCAACGAATGACGAAAAGAGTGTTACAAGGTCTTAACGCCTCACTTTATTGGTATTTACGCCCAGTAAGAGCGTGAATAGAGCACATATTTAGCGGAGCGAACACAAGAAAGAATGATGATAATATGGTGGACCGGAATCTATACTTTCGTAAAATAGTTCTCTGAGCTCTGATTATTTAACAGAATGCGACTCACCGTCTTGTTAATATAGGGTTGCATGGGACCCTTTTAGAATCTGCTGCAAAATAGCTGTCTACGTGAAGCGTTCGTAGAGGCAAAAACGTAATGTAATCTTAGGGATTATATTTTGTGTTATCACATTAAAATACTGCTGCAGGATATCTTTACCGTAGAGAAATTAATTAAAAGAAACCTTTGAATTAAAGAAACATTTTCCCTTTTAAACGAAATAATCTTTGTTTCGCTGAGAAGCGGCCAATTTCTATATTGAACTGAAAGTTTTTAGTTTTTTCTTTGATATGAAATAAATTAATTTATGCACTTTCTTTTCTTTACTAACTAAGATTGCCAGTCTTTTAAAGCGTCCGTTGATGACGGAACGCAATGAAATTACAGTAAAATTATTCCTACGCAAGATGTCTGCCAAGAATGGTCGACTGTTCGGCCGTTCTTGTTTATCCAGCGTACTGAAAACCTTGAAAAATAAACCTTATTTTTTGTTCTGCAAGAAGATCATTATATACAGGAAAGAAAAATGCGCAATTAGGATAATTTACAATATATTCCTTAAAATTCACAACTGACAATGAGAAATGACCACCGTAGCTTGCATTTTCTTCGAGAACAGAGACTGCGTGTAATAACGCTCGTCTTTTTGGTTTCTTGCACCACCGAGTAAAGGAACAATTACATTGCTAGATAGATTCTATACAGTTATCTTATAGAGGCTTTTGCTTCGTTATTATTTCGTTTCATTACAGTTTACCGCTCTGACAGTTAATTACACGCGCATTTTCAGAACCCCGAATGGTATTTTCAATAATTTAAAGTTTTACAATTTTCATTTTACTTCGTTTTGTGTCCGACTTGTCGTCACATGATTTAATATTTTATACCCTTATCGGTACAAGCCTCGAAATTGAGTCTTTATTACCAAGCGACATTTTTGACTTTTTCTATGACATGTTCCGTTTGGATGGTTTGATACTGAATTGTCTTTGTTTTATTTCTAATCACTAAGGATTCTGCCTTTGGCAATTGTCATTCGTCTATATCACAACAGAAAAGGCCTATTCTTTGCCCGGTTTCGGTGCTATATGCCAGAGCATCTAATCGTTTCACAGCTTCGCGTTCTTATCGTGGTGGATCACGCTGCATTTACAAAGGGCTTTGCACGCCTGAACAACCTCCTAAATTTTGTCTGTGGTGTACGGGTTTACTGTCCATGAATACGTTTTTTGGAACAAATGTACAAGAATTATACAATAACGCTGTGATTCGTTGCGGAGCACTCATATACTTGGGTAACCCAAAAAGTTTCGAGGCTGGAGAAAAGTACAGATGGCGATTTTAATGCTTCAGGTCTTTTACATAGTCGCTCCCTCCCCATTTGACACTGTCAGAAAAATTCTTCTTGGGGACGTTGTTCAATTTGCCCGTAATATTGGCTTGAATGTCGGTTATATCATCTAAGCGTTGACCGTTCATGTGAATTACTGCAGTTTGTCGTTTTGTGGAAGGTCTGTGCTGATAGTATCAAGTTTTGTCACCCGTAATGATTTTTTTAAGAATAGAATTATCTGTGTTTTGCATTTCAATCAGACCGCGGCAGGCGTCCAAGCGTCGCTGTTTAAGGCAGTCTGGTGTGGTGTGCGGGACATTACTTCACGCTCGCTATTCTCTTCTTCAGAACATTGTGGAGAACGTCTCGAACACTTTACCTTAGACATGACGCTCCACTAAGATTTGTGACACAACAATGTCAACACATCATAGTCTCACGTCCGCTACTAATAACTGCCGGCACACATCCGACTGATCAAATGCACATCTTTGTTACAGCTGTTAGCTCAATCAACAACCGTAGTTACAGAGCTGGCGTCATTTACAAACCAGGAATAAAATCTACCTCCTAATTTTTTGGATAATCTTAATGAGACTTCCAGTTCGTATCTGCCAATCGCTTCATAATGATTCATAACGTGAACCTGAGCAGTAAGACATCTCAGCACTTAAATCTTTCAATAATTACGAGTCATCATGGACCAGAATCATCTTGCAGTAGATGATAGTTTTATTACTGATCTAGGGTCACCATGCGTTTTAACCGATTATAATTCGGTCTCGCAGCAGTAACTTTGTCTTCATACGTAAAGGCGGAGAAATACTATTGAAAGCATTACTTCCTGCCTACTGTCAAACATAAATTATACTGTCAGCAAAAGAGGATAAGCTAGCGAAATGCAGTGTTGTCACAGTGTTTACACACTCTAGCTTGTACATTATGTTCAAAACTGACGAAATGTGGTCAAAGACTGTAAGTAAGCTGTTTAGGTTTTTATGTTGGTAACGCCACGTAGCTCTCTGTATGAAAATCACTGACGGTGCTGTGTGCAGTCTATGGCTGGTTGGCATTGCTGGAATATTCGCTATTGTAATGTTGGGCAGTTGGATATGAACAGCGTGTAGCGTTGTGCAGTTGGAGGTGAGCCGCCAGCAGTGGTGGATGTGGAGAGAGAGATGCGAGAGTTTTGAGAGATTACTATGTGAGCACGTTCTGGACTTGTGTCCGCGTGTCCGCCTGAAAAAGGAAATTTGTAAAGATGGATGTAATGAATTGATAATATATATATATAATGACATTTGAACATTATTAAGGTAAATACATTGTTTGTTCTCTATCAAAATCTTTCATTTGCTAATTATGCCTATCAGTAGTTAGTGCCTTCCGTAGTTTGAATCTTTTATTTAGCTCGCAGTATTGGCGCTCGCTGTATTGCAGTAGTTCGGGTAACGAAGATTTTTGTGAAGTAAGTGATTCATGAAAGGTATAGGTTATTGTTAAAATGGTTCAAATGGCTCTGAGCACTATGAGACTTAACATCTATGGTCATCAGTCCCCTAGAACTTAGAACTACTTTAACCTAACTAACCTAAGGACATCACACAACACCCAGCCATCACGAGGCAGAGAAAATCCCTGACCCCGCCGGGAATCGAAACCGGGAACCCGGGCGTGGGAAGCGAGAACGCTACCGCACGACCACGAGATGCGGGCGGTTATTGTTAGTCACAGCCATTCTTTTGTAAGTATTATTGACAGTCAGATTGCGTTACGCCAAAAAATATAGTGTGTGTCAGTTTAGTAATGATCAAAATAAGTAAAGAGAGAAATGTCTGAGTACGTTCAGTTTTGCTCAGCTCTTTGAAAATCAAATAACGTAAGAGGTTTACCAGCACAGTCATTCATAATTTTCTAAGGAGACGTTTCAAGGCGTCGATCAATTAACGCATTACCTCAAAGAAGATTTAGGCACTGACCACCGTCCTGGAACTTATTCAGCGTTGCTAGTTCTGGGAAAAGATGCTTCGATGATTGTCACTATCTCCTCAATAATACTGAAGCGGTGAGTACGTATTTGTGTCCATGCACCAGCTACATGCTGCTTCTTGAGCGCACTTAACAAGACCATGCACGAGCTACTAGGCTGCTGCAAATCCGATCTGTTAGCTGCGATAGTTACTAATATTTTCGTACAGCGTCATAATAAATGGTTACTCACCACGAATTACCTGATGTAGCCAGCTTAAAACGTGTACTTTTTATGGTGCTTAAGTCAGAGTGTACTAAGAAAGTGTTATTTTTCTGTGCGATTTTTGGCGTTTTAGTTTCCTTCTTTCTTCGGTAACGTCCGACATGAAAACTGATTGAAACTGCTTCTTTCCCTCCCCAATCTTTCTGCGGTTCTCCACTAGACGTATGACCGCAATATTACGTGCTAATGCAACGTGTTAAGTCCAATAGTAACATTAGATCTCACTAATACACATTTTCTCATCTGCTTCGATTCACTTAATGTTTGGTACAGTGTTGAGTAGATGTACCCAGTGGATAAAAATGATCTGCGCATCATTCTCAGACGCTCATGTAGAAGATGTTATTCTGGCTCACAACAGTATTAACGCAAACTGAGAGACACGAGTCAGTGGAAACGGCAGTGAAGGCCACTTGTCGGGACAAACTGTGACAAATTATCTCGTGCGCTATAAGCTGCCGTCTCATTCCCAAGGCAGAGTGTCACAATCCATAAAAGAACGAATGACTAGGAGTAAGGAACAATAAGCTGCGGCCAGTGACAAGACATTAGAAGCGCTTCTCTTCGCAAAAGGAGAGAAGAAGCCATTTCAGCTGCCTGTGGTATCATTCTCGTGAAACAGTACAATGTCTCAGTAATCCTCTCCAAGCTAGTTAAAAGTATTTCAGGTGCTTCTCATACTGCAGCAAGTTGACGGACTTACACACATCAAAAAAAGTTTTGCATCACCTCTGTTCCTAGAGTTCCGGAACCTGTACAGAAAATTGGAATAGATATCAACGTAAACATCATTTCCGCCCTTTTTATTGCTCATGAAAACCACACATTGCATGTCGTACCACTACACAGCGAGACCTTCAGAGTTGGTGGTCCATATTTCTGTACACACCGGTATCTCTAATACCCAGTAGCACGTCGTCCTGCATTGATGCGTGCCTTTATTCGTCGTGGCATACTATCCACAAAGTTCATCAATGCACTCTTGGTCCATATTGTCTCACTCCTCAACGGCGATTCGGCGTAGATCCCTCAGCGTGGTTTGTGGGTCACGTCGTCCATAAACAGCCATTTTCAGTCTATCCCAGACATGTTCGATAGGGTTCATGTCTGGAGAACATGCTGGCCACTCTAGTCGAGCGATGTCATTATCTTGAAGGAAGTCATTCACAAGATTTGCATGATGGGGGCGCGAATTGTCATCCATGAAAACGAATGCCTCGCCAATGTGCTGCCGATAGTATTGCACTATCTGCCGGAGGATGGCATTCACGTATCGTACAGCCATTACATCGACTTCCATGACCACCAGCGGCGTACGTCGGCTCCACATAAGCAGCAGGAAACTTCCACCTTTCTGCACTCGTTGGACAGTGTGTCTAAGGAGTTCAGCCTGAAAGGGGTGCCTTCAAAGACGTCTCCGACGATTGTCTGTTTGAAGAAATATGCGACACTCATCGGTGAAGGAGAACGTGATGCCAATCCTAAGCGGTGCATTTGGCATGTTGTTGGGCCCATCTGTACCGCGCTGCATGGTGTCGTGGTTGAAAAGATGGACCTCGCCATGGACGTCGGGAGTGAAGCTGCGCATCATGCAGCCTATTGCGCACAGTTTAAGTCGTAACACGACTTCCTGTGGCTGCAAGAAAAGCATTATTCAACATAATGGCATTGCTATCAAGATTCTCCTGAGCCATAATCCGTAGGCAGCGGTCATCCATTGCAGTACCGAGGCATGTCATCGACAGTTCCTGTCTATTTGCATCTCCTCCATGTCCGAACAACTTCGCTTTGGTTCACTCCAAGACGTTTGGACACTTCCCTTGTTGAGAGCCCTTCCTGGCACAAAATAACAATACGGATGCGACCGAACCGCGGTATTGACCATCTAGGCATTGTTCAACCACTGATAACATGAGCCGTTTACCTCCTTCCTGGTGGAATGACTGGAACTGATCGGCTCTCTGACCCCCTCCGTCTAATAGTCGCTGCTCATGCATGGTTGTTTATATCTTTGGGTGGGTTTAGTGACATCTCCGAATAGTGAAAAGGAGTGTCTGTGACATAATACCCACAGTCAACGTCGATCTTCAAGAATTCTGGATACCGGGGTGACGTAAAAATTTCTTGATGTGTGCATTTACTAAATAGCAAATACAGATTTTCGCTTTTTGAAGCCTAAAATGCCTGAGAAAAAAGTGAAGCACGCACAAGACATGGTCGGATGTCATTGTAACTTCGTACACGTATACACCATCGGGGAAGGGGGGGGGGGGGGTGTAAATCGAACACTATTATTTTTCAGGCAACTATTAACAGTACCGATATACGTGGAGAAATGCATGGTGACAGAGTGCTGTCTTATAAAAGTATTTATACACAACCGGTTTCTGTCGTAGACCATACTGGCAGTGCCGCACATAACTGTGCGTATATAGAACACTGTGAAGATTCGTCTATGGCCGAATCCGGTTGTGAATAAATAGTTTTATATGACAGCTTTGTGTACTCATGTATTCTCCCAAGGGTATGTAAATGATTAGACTCACAGTTCTCTGTGTCTGGTAACACGGCCACCATAATATATTAACGATTTTCGTGTATAGTGTTGCTGCCATGCGATATCCATATTTGTGGGGCATACGGATGTGACAATGGCTCGATGTTGGACTGCTTGGGAACTCGAGGGCAGTCATACTCGTCATCAAGGTTCCAGCCGGCCATGTCTGATCATCAGAAAGGAGTATCGTCGTCCTGCTCTCCGAGCACATCGGAATTACTTCAAATTTGTATATCTCATCCGACAACAAGTAACGAACGGCCTCCGCCATTGGTCGGAGGTTAGCTTCAGAACAGCGAGCTGCGTCCCACGTTGAGGCTGCCGTTGACACCAAAGCACAAACGGCTGCGTTTGGAGTGGTGTCGCGACCGGGATACATGCGCTACTGATGAATGGGATCGCATTGTGTACAGAGATGAATCGCCATTCTGCACTACCTGAGATAACCTTGTCGGCGAGTATGGCAGCGACCTGGTGAGAGGTCTCATTCTTCCAGCGTTTTTAGGAGGAACAGTAATGTTACTCCTGGCGTCATAGCATGCGGAGTCATCGTGTGTCACTTGAGGTAGCGATTGAGGACATTCTGACGGCATGGTGGCACATCATAGACATCATTAATGTTACGTGTTACCTCTCATACGGCTCCATCGTGGTTCTATTTTTCAACAGGACAATGCTCGTCCATACATGGCACGTGCCTGTGGTAACTATCTGCGTGATGTTGAAGTATTCTGGTGGCCACAAAGTCCCACAGATCTGCAGGCCGGAGTGGCCGAGCGGTTGTAGGCGCTACAGTTTGGAAGCGCGCGACCACTACGGTCGCAGGTTCGAATCCTGCCTCTGGCATGGATGTGTGTGATGTCCTTAGGTTAGTTAGGTTTAAGTAGTGCTAAGTCTACGGGACTGATGACCTCGGAAGTTAAGTCCCATAATGCTCAGAGCCATTTGAACCATTGGAACCTACAGATCTGTCCCCTACAGTACATGTGTAGGACCAGCTCGGATGTCAGTTCTAGCCCAGTGCCTGTATCCAGGATCTCAAGGAACAGTCACAAGACGTGTGGGTCAGTGTGCCACTGGAGAGGATACAGTGCCTTTAAGAAACTGCTTCCTATCGAATTAGTGCATGCTTCCAGCCCAGAAAGGGTACAACGTCATACTGATAAGTTGTCTCATAGTGGCAAGTTTTTTTTTATTTTGACTCGAATTAGTAATTACAGAAATAACATCGCAGACCTTCTCAACCCATTAATTTTTATTCGTTTCGTACTTCCTTCTGGGTGCTCACTTCTTTGTGAGGCATTGTGCCTTTTTACTTCATATACATTAACGTTAACATCGGCGAAACGCTAAAAGATACAACCAGGGCACTCACCCACCCTCTTCCCGGTATGTGACCGTGTTTTCATTAGGCAACTGTTGGACCGTAGTAAGGCGGATCAGAAAATCTGAGCCATCCATTTAAGGCAGGTAAAAACTGGAGTGTTAGTAGTGGATAGTTAGTCTATCTAGTGTTCAATCCTCCCTCCCTATGTTTTACTTTTAGGGAAGGACAACTGGCGCGTGCCAATACGCAGGATAGGTAGTATACGGTGGGTATATCTTTTCTTATGTGGTGAACGTGTTTGCCTTCCGAGGTTCAGGGGTTCACCCGACCCATTGCCGACTTCTAGCAAATCGTTCGAGCTCGCCGGGGCAGCCGTTTCCTGGAGTGGCTGGTGGCATTATTACTGGCGATGGACTATGCGTGGTACAGTGTCACGTGACTATGTTGTGACCAAGTGAGCAGTTCCTCTTGGCGTCTTTCTACTGCTGGTGCGTTCCTCCAGTCCAGGGCTGGCTGTTAGCGGAGCGGCTTGAAAAGGAAGTTAGCCTAAGTGCATTAAGTTTGCCACAGGACGTTGAAGACCATGACTTCGTTACATCTCGAACTTTGTTATCCTTCTAATTGTTACTAATATTCCCAGGCTTTTTATGTCAACGCGACAGAACTGTGATGAAGTAAAATTTGTTGCTTCATTTCGACATTGTAAGTATAAACACACGTACACACTCACACAAACGCATACATACACACACACACACACACACGCACACACACACGCACACACACACACACACACACACAGATGAATAGCAGATGCTTTCACAACTACAGAAACAAAAATAAAACACGATAGCACCACATAACATCAAAACACCATGAAAACGAAACTATATTACTAGTCGGCCAAGTTAGCACTGAAGTAGGAAACAAAGATACGTTAATAACAACGGTAATTTAGTACTGTTTAATAGTGGTAACTTATAACATAACTATGATTTTGTTGAAGAAGTTTGTAAGGAAAGCAAAATTGTTACAGTGACTGTCGAATATGCTTCAAAATAAAGCGAAACGCCTGCGGTTGAAAAATACTTTTATTACTGTCGCGAAGGGCGGTATGTAATCTATGTTGCTTGCCCGTTACGAAATGTGACAGAGCCTTGAACTAGAGATTTTTTTGTCAGGAGAATAATGTATGATTTGTGCATGTAGGTGTCTACGTCCGCCACCATTCAGTTGTGGCATATAGTTCGTCGATGACATCTCTAGATAATACGCAACATCTTCCAGTTCCTATACTCCATAGGGCATTCGTATCACCTCAACCACAACGGCATTTATTTTCAATTTTCGCCAGTTTGCTTTCTACGGTGTTCCGACAAGTAAAATTACGCCCGACCTCCCTCTCGCAGTACAATAACTCCACTGATTATTGTCCTGATGATAATGGCCTATATTTTGATCGGATCACGTACTTGACGAGTACGTAGAATGAATGTTTGACTCGTATGTAATATTAAAAGAAAAACAAAATGCCAGATTACATGTGCTTGTCATTGAGTTAACTCAAGAACGATAAATTCGCCAGCAGTTAGCCTTCGGCGCGTTAAAGCTAATCGTGTTTTAGAACAAATTACGTACGCTGTAGGTAAACTTTCTTCCGATCGAAGCAGGCGTTCAGTACCATAGAAGTTTTAACTCGATATTTTAACAGCTGTCTTGTCATCCTTTCCCTCCTTCTTGTTAGTGTTTTACATATGTTCCTTTCCCCGCCGATCGGCGGAAGACCTCGTCATTCCTTACCTTATCAGTCCCCATAATTTTCAACATCCGTCTGTAGCACCACATCCAACTGCTTCGATTCTCTTTTGTTCGGTTTTTCCACAGTCTATGTTTCAATACCATATACTGCTGTTCTCCAAACGTACATTCGCAGAAATTTCTTAGTCAAAGTAAGGCATATGTTTGGTACTAGCAGACGACTCTTGGCCAGGAATGCCCTTTTCGCCATTGCTAGTCTGCTTTTTACGTCCTCCTTGCTCCGTTCGTCATGGGTTATTTTGTTGCTTAGGTAGCAGAATTTCCTAACTTCATCTACTTCGTGGTCACCAATCCTAATCTTAAGTTCCTCGCTGTTCTCATTTCTCTTACTTCTTGTCTTTCTTCGATTTACTCTCAGTCCATATTCTGTACTCTTTAAACTGTTCGTTCCACTCAACACATCCTTTAATCCTTCTTCACATTCACTGAGAATATCAATGCCATCAGTGAATATTATCATTGAAATTCTTTCACCCTGAATTTTAATTCCACCCTTGAACCTTTCTTTTACTATCGTCATTGCTTCTACGATGTATAGAGTGACCAATAGAGGATTAAGGATGCATCCTTGTCTTACACGCTTTTTAATCCGAGCACATCGCTCTTGGTCTTATTGTTCCCTCTTGGTTCTTGTACACTTACGTATCTTTACCTGTAGCTTTTAAAGTGGTTGTGAGATACTTCTCGCACTCATCGGCTCTTATAATCTTCGAAATTGTGAGGATAACGTTTTTCCGAAAGTCTGATGGTATGTCACCAGTCTCATATTTTCCACATACGAAAGTGAACAGTCGTTTTCTTGCCGCTTCCCCCCAATGTTTTTAGAAATTTCGATGGGATTATGTCCATCCCTTCTACCTTATTTGATCTCAAGTCATCCAAAGCTCTTAATTCTGGATCATCTACCTCTTCCATATCGACTTTTCTTTGTTCTCCCAGCACGTCATCAGACAAGTCCTCCTTCTCAGAGAAACCTTCAATGTACTCTTGTCCGCCTATCCTCTCTCTCGACTACATTTGATAGTGGAATTCACAGGGCATTGTTACCACCCGTGCTTTTAATCTCACCGAAGGTTGTTTTGACTTTTCTATATGCGGAATCAGTTCTTTCGACAATCACTTCTTTTTCGATTTCTTCACAATTTTCAATGAGCCATTTCGTCTTAGCTTCCTTCCACTTCTTATTTATTTCATCCCTAAGTGACTTGTATTTCTGTATTCCTGAAATTTCTTGAACGTTTTTGCACTACTTTAGTAGATCAACTGAATATTTCTTCCTTTACCTACAGTTTCTTCGCAATTATCTTCTTTGTACCAATGTTTTTCTTTCCAATTCCTGTGCACGCCCTATTTTGAGAAGTCCATTCATCTTCAACAGAACTACCTACTGAGCTATTCATTATCGCAGTACCTATACCTCAGAGAACATCGAGAGTATCTCTTCATTCCTTAGTACTTCCGTATCCCACTTCTTCGCACATTAATTGTTCCTGACTAGTCTCTTAAACTTCAGCCTACTCTTCATTATTACTAAATCGTGATCAGGGTCTGTATCTGCTCCTTGGTACGCCTCACATTCCAATATCTGATTTAGGAATCTCTCTCTGCCCATGATGTTATCAAACTGGGATCTTCCCGTATCTCCCGATCTTTTCCAAGTATACCTCGCTCTCTTATGTTTCTTGAACAGAGTATTCGCTATTACTAGCAGAAATTTATTGCAGAACTCAACTAGTCCGCTTCCTCTCTCATTCCAACTACGAAGCCCTTGTTCTCCGCCCTGCGGTTCTACAGTCTGGAACCGAGCAGGTTCGAATCCTGCCTCCGGCACGGATGTGTGTAATGTCCTTAGGTTAGTTAGGTTTAATTAGTTCTAAGTTCTAGGCGACTGATGACCTCAGAAGTTAAGTCGCATAGCGCTCAGAGCCATTTGAACCTTATTCTCCCCTAACCCTTCTTTTACTCCTTCCCCTATAACCGCATACCAATCCCCCATGACTATTAGAGTTTCATCTCCCTTTACGTACTGCATTACTCATTCAGTATCGTCATAAACTCTCTCTGTCTCCTCATTTTCAGCTTGTGACGTTAGCATATATACCTGAAATATTGTTGTCGGTGTCGGTTTGCTGTCAGTTCTGATGAGAACAACCATACCTCTTAACTGTATCCAGTAACTTGCTCTGTTGTCTACCTTCCTATGCATAGCGAATCCTATTTCCGTTATACCGTTTTCCTCTGCGGCAGACCTTACCCTGTACTCGTCTGACCAGAAATACCTATCTTCTTTCCATTTCATGTCACTGACCCCATTGTATCTAGACTGAGCGTTATCATTTCCCTTTTCAGATTTTCTAGCTTCCCTACCACGTTAAAACTTCTGATGTTTCATGCCCCCATTCGTATAACGTTACACTGCGTCGGTTATTCAATCTTTTTCTCATGGTCACCTCCCACCTCGCAATCCCCTCCCGGAGATCCATTTGGGAACTAGTCAGGAATCGTATGAGAATGGAGAGATCATCATCACACTTTTTCAATTAACGTACACATAAACAAAGCAAAGATAGAATAAGTAGTATACGGGAATACAATTCCACAAATTTCATTTCCTTCACATTCTCATCGTATATTGCATAGACTTTCTCGACATCAGTGTTTGGATTTCCTTTAATAGTGAAGACCTCGTAGAAATCAGCATGAGTGGGGAGTGTGCGGTGGGGAAATTCTGCTGAACATACTAGTTCCAAGGAAGCTATCTCCACGTTAGTAGCCGAGCATTGCAAAATAGTATCTTCTCCGTAGGTTGTGTGACTTCATATGCTGTAGAAAGCGTGTCCACAAATCATTCAAAATAATTATATGACTACAACTTCTTACACCTTTCCGCTCGCCAACACAAGAGAAATGGAACACCGGAAAGGTTTAATTGACGATCTGGTGAGCGTTTCCAATTTAGGATTCCAGAACTTCTGTAAGTAATTGTTGATTGTCGGTATGCATCATTCAACAAGGACACGGCAAATTTCTGTCTCTATTCTTATGCAGCTGCGATAGTGCAACTTGTCCATTAATATTGATTTCCGTAAACCATTGGACCATAATCTTCATTCACTTTATTCTGATCATCTGCTTCAGCAGAGGAGACACTAAGCACTAAGGAACAAATGTATAACAGCGAAAGAGCTTTGTGTTAAGCTAACATAAAATAGTAACGTTTCCTTGAATTTACCTTAGTTTAATAAGCACTGGTCTTTTGCTCACTCATAATTACACTTGAAATAAGGAAATAGTTTTAGTGGTAAGATCTACCGAGAATCATCGACACCTAAACCCTGCGAAACGAAGCAGAACACTCGCGAGCGATTGAAATAAAGACGCGTTCTAAATGGGTGTAGCACCGGCTTTCGCATTACGAAGACTGCGAAGCATCGTGGCATTGACTCAACAAAACACCGAATTCTTTGAAGAACCATCCTCGCCCATGCCCACCCAACCGCTGCGCACAACTCACGATGACTGGTAAGAGCTGGGTCCGAGCTGCGCTCGTCTCACTTGCTAGAGTCACAGATGTACTCAACAGGGCTGAGGCTGGATGATCTGAGGACAAAAGATCTATGGAATCGGTCGTTGTCTTGCTGAGTATGAAGAGAACCTATAAACCAATGCACATGATCAGCGATTACTGTATAATTTCCCGGAAACAGGCTATGACAGGCTTATCGGGGGTCATCGTTTCATCCAATGTAAACAAGTGCCACAAAAGGAAACCTTCCTGAATGTAATCAACGGGTTGTGGCGCTTAACACAGTTTCAGTACACAGAGAACAACGTGTCACAGTCCAGCTTACATTGTAACGAGCTCGCCGGTAAAAACTCGCTGGTCGCGTCACGCTAATGCCCCGTAGCACCTACCTGTGGCCACGGCGAGGAAGACAGCCCGCAAGTTTCTCCAAGTATGCCATACCCAGACGATGCAACTCAATGATGATTGCATCCGGTATAGCAACCAGATTTCGGGAATGTTGACTGCTACCTGTCATCCACTTCTTCGAATAGACCCAGACATTTTCTATGGGATAAAGTATGACTGAATTGCCGGGGTAGACGAGGAGTGACAAAGCGCCTGAAATTTAATCAGGATCGTATACATGCAGCCATGTGATCATGGTTGTTGTCTACGAAGATGGAAGTGTCCTCTACAGACCCATCGTCAAGATATAGAAGAAATTTTTACCAGTATGTTGAAATATTTTTTTCTGATTCACGTTCGCGGTAAATAGAATGAGTGAGCCAACACTACGTGTTAAACGTTTCATTGGTCTCTCAGAGAACTCGTCTCCTCTCGTCATTTGAAGAGACAAAACAACGATTCATCTAACCACATTAGACGTATCTCTGAGGGCTAGTTTCAGTTTCTGTGTTGTTTGACCCAATGAATGCGTGGAGCTTCATGTGCTGCTGTGACGGAAGGCCTTTTGCATGTTGCCCGACGCCAAATGTCATTTCATGGCCGCACGGGGTAGCCGCGCGGTCTACGGGTCGTGTCACGGTCCGCGTGGCTCCCCCTGTCGGAAGGTCGAGTCATCCCTCCGGCATGGATGTTTGTGTGTGTCGTCCTTAGCGTAAGTTTAAGTTAGATTAAGTAGTGTGTAAGCTCAGAGACCGATGACCTCAGCAGTTTGGCCTTATAAGACCTTACCACAAATTTCCAAATTTTTCATTTCATGTAGTTCCTTTCGATACTGTAGCTCTCCCACTCGACAGTAAATAGCTGCACTTACGACTCAACTTTGCGAAGTATATTTTCTAATGTTTGGAAGGAAAGAAAATCTTTAAACCTATGTAGCTAAATCTACGTGTCTATTTGTTCCAGTTAGTTAATTGCGTGTTCATGGATCATTTGCACGAAAAATCGCAGTGAATGGAACTAGTCATTTTACATTTACATCGAAATTAATTTATAAATATGGCTACTGAACACTTATAAGTATTTTTGTCTTTTATTATTATTATTTTTATTATTATTATGTAATGTATAGATATGATTAAACAATATCACCAAACTATACGCTCTTGCTATTTAAGTTTCAAATTCTAGTTTTTGTCGCGATTCCTATCAAGTACTAATCGGTTAGAATGACATTCCCATGGCCGCCTTTTGTGAAACTTCTAACATCAAAAGACCACTGGTTTTTCTATTAGTATCTGTGGTAGGTTTATTTCACATTTCACTTTAAGCATCCACTTCAGTACAGCTAGTTCAGTCCCTATGTGAAACAGCACAGAGCACTAACTGACAATGCACGAAAGCACAAATACACTCCTGGAAATGGAAAAAAGAACACATTGACACCGGTGTGTCGGACCCACCATACTTGCTCCGGACACTGCGAGAGGGCTGTACAAGCAATGATCACACGCACGGCACAGCGGACACACCAGGAACCGCGGTGTTGGCCGTCGAATGGCGCTAGCTGCGCAGCATTTGTGCACCGCCGCCGTCAGTGTCAGCCAGTTTGTCGTGGCATACGGAGCTCCATCGCAGTCTTTAACACTGGTAGCATGCCGCGACAGCGTGGACGTGAACCGTATGTGCAGTTGACGGACTTTGAGCGAGGGCGTATAGTGGGCATGCGGGAGGCCGGGTGGACGTACCGCCGAATTGCTCAACACGTGGGGCGTGAGGTCTCCACAGTACATCGATGTTGTCGCCAGTGGTCGGCGGAAGGTGCACGTGCCCGTCGACCTGGGACCGGACCGCAGCGACGCACAGATGCACGCCAAGACCGTAGGACCCTACGCAGTGCCGTAGGGGACCGCACCGCCACTTCCCAGCAAATTAGGGACACTGTTGCTCCTGGGGTATCGGCGAGGACCATTCGCAACCGTCTCCATGAAGCTGGGCTACGGTCCCGCACACCGTTAGGCCGTCTTCCGCTCACGCCCCAACATCGTGCAGCCCGCCTCCAGTGGTGTCGCGACAGGCGTGAATGGAGGGACGAATGGAGACGTGTCGTCTTCAGCGATGAGAGTCGCTTCTGCCTTGGTGCCAATGATGGTCGTATCATGGTGTGGGGAGCGATCTCCTACACTGGCCGTACACCTCTGGTGATCGTCGAGGGGACACTGAATAGTGCACGGTACATCCAAACCGTCATCGAACCCATCGTTCTACCATTCCTAGACCGGCAAGGGAATTTGCTGTTCCAACAGGACAATGCACGTCCGCATGTATCCCGTGCCACCCAACGTGCTCTAGAAGGTGTAAGTCAACTACCCTGGTCAGCAAGATCTCCGGATCTGTCCCCCATTGAGCATGTTTGGGACTGGATGAAGCGTCGTCTCACGCGGTCTGCACGTCCAGCACGAACGCTGGTCCAACTGAGGCGCCAGGTGGAAATGGCATGGCAAGCCGTTCCACAGGACTACATCCAGCATCTCTACGATCGTCTCCATGGGAGAACAGCAGCCTGCATTGCTGCGAAAGGTGGATATACACTGTACTAGTGGCGACATTGTGCATGCTCTGTTGCCTGTGTCTATGTGCTTGTGGTTCTGTCAGTGTGATCATGTGATGTATCTGATCCCAGGAATGTGTCAATAAAGTTTCCCCTTCCTGGGACAATGAATTCACGGTGTTCTTATTTCAGTTTCCAGGAGTGTATGACACAATACTGTGAGCAAAACTAGTTCCCGTCTCTCCGTCACCTAGTATAAGGTGTGCTCAAATGAAAAAGGGACAGATGGGAAAAGATACGTGAGATATTTATTATTTCAAAAGTAACCACCATAATTGTTAATAGATTCATCCCACATTGATACAAGCCGTTCAATGCCTTCATGGAAAAATGTCTGCTGTTGTCTACTGAACCACGACTGGTACCCAGGCGTGTAGCTCTTCATCCGAAGCAAATCGTTAGCCATGAATGTCTTTCTTCACGTCTCCAAAGATACGGAAATAACATGGCGAGAGACTGGGCTCGTACAGAGGACGTCCCGTAGAAACTTCTGCAGCATACTCGAAACTATAGGCACGCCAGATCAGGGAAATTCATGATCTCTTTCATTGACTATAAGGGCCCGCTGTTCATTGACTCTCTGGAACATGGCGCCACAATTCCAGGCACAGTATTACGTGGACACACTGTAAAAATTGAAGCAAGCCGTCAAGTCCAAACAGGAATGTCGACAGACGGCATTATGTTGCTGAATAATTCCCGCCCAGATGCTGCCAAGGTTGTTTTGAGTACGCTGCAGGAGTTTACCTGGAAAGCCTTTACATACGGTCCATAGATTTCCGATCTCTCTCCATGGGAGTTCCATACTTTTGGCGCCCTGAAGAAAGATATTCGCGACCGATTGATTTGCTTCGAGCGAAGAGGTGCACTCCTATGTATGTCATGGAACAGTAGACAGCCGCAAATATTTCCATTGAGATATTGGCCGTCTTGCCTCACAATGGGATAAATGTATTAACAGTTATAGCGTTTACTCTGGACATAAAAAACAGTTCACTTGCATTTTTCTCCATCTGTATCGTTTTCTTTTGATTGCTCCTTTTACACTGACACGCTAAAGAAAGTGCTATAGGCATGAGTATTCAAATAGAGAGAGATATAAACAGGCAGAACACGGAGCTGTGGCCAGCAGCGCCCATATAAGATAACAAGTGTCTGGCGCAACTGTTAGATCGATTACTGCTAAAATGGCAGGTTATCAAGATTTAAGTGAGTTGAAGGTGGAAGCGAAGTCGGCGCACGAGCGATGGGACACAGATGACGTGGGGATTTTCCCGTACGACCATTTCGCGAGTGTACCGTAAATGTAAGCAATCCGGAAAACATCAAATCTCCGATACCGCTGTGGCCGAAAAAAGATCCTGCAAGAACGACTGAAGAGAATCGTTCAACATGACGGAAGTGCAACTCTTCCGCAAATTGATGCAGATTTCATTGCCGGGCCACCAGCAAGTGTCAGCGTGCGAACCATTCAACGAAACATCATCGATATGGGCTTTCGGAGCTGAAGGCCAACTCGTGTACCTTTTATGACTGCACGACACCAAGCTTTACGCCTCGCCTCGGCTCTTGAACACCGAGACTGAACTGTTGATGACTGCAGACATCTTGTCTGGACGGACGAGTCTCGTTTCTTATTGTATCGAGCGGATAGACGTGTACGGGTATGGAAACAACCTCATGAATCCATGGATCCTGCATGTCAACAGGGAACTGTTCAAACTGGTGGAGGCTCTTTAATGGTGTGGGGTGTGTCCAGTTGGAGTGATATGGAACCCCTCATACATCTAGGTACGACTCTAACAGGTGAAACGTACGTAAGCATCCTGTCTGGTCACCTGCATCCATTCATGTCCATTGCGCATTCCGACGGACTTGGGCGATTCCAGCAGGGCAATGTTACATCCCACAGGTCCAGTATTGCTACAGAGTGTCGCCTGGAACACTCTTCTGCACGATTCATGGTGTCAGTTCCCTCCAACACTACTTCAAACATTAGAATTACATTAACACCTTCAGCTGCTTACGGGCGTTGATATATATCAACGGGGAAAGGTGAAAAAGTGTGCCCCGACCGGGACTCGAACCCGGGATCTCCTGCTTACATGGTAGATGCTCTATCCATCGAAGCCACCGAGGGCACAGAGGATAGCGCGACTGCAGGGACTATCTCGTGCACGCCTCCCGCGAAACATTGCCAGAACTATTACTTATGTGGATATGGTGACTGTTCTTTCGGACACGATATTACGCATGTGTACCAGTTTCTTTGGCTATTCAGTGTAAATAATGCATTGTCTAACAAAGATCAAGAAACTCCAGGTGTCACTATCGGCGTATATTCTGCCCAAAGAGAAGCCCGAAAGATACAGAGTCCTTCATCTGAGAATGTAATGGATCATCGATGCGAGAGGTCAGCGTTCGATATGTGGTCTGGCAGTACGGCGGCCTCGAATGCGATCTACGCGCGTCAGCCGGTGAATGATGCAGCACGCTGACCGCGCCGCCTGCTGTCTGCGATGGCTATAAAGTCAGTCGAACGGTGTCGCTGTCGTCACACGAGCCAGTCTCGGAGTCCAATTCCTGCGGTGCTACAAGGAAAATGGGGATGGGACCTGGTGTCCTGAAGCGAAACATGAAAACCGCCGCAGGACAGATGAGGTAGCATGTCAGTGAAGAAAGTCCAAAGGGTTCTGTACTCTTTTTAACTTTTCATTCCCTAGAATGCGAGGACTGTTTGAGATTCAGTCGACTGTAAAAGTTGGATCTTTGTAGCCATATCTAAATTGGAATTGGGGTAAAGCCGTTTCCAGCTCTAAATATGTGGCAGGAGACTAGTAGGTTCATCATTTAGCGTACAACCAAAGTGCATCTCCCGAAAACCATGGTTGGAACTAGTGAAATGCATCTTTAAATTGATTCTGAGACAATATGTCCCCGAAAAACATTTGAAAGCCTAGTTTGTGTGTGTGTGTGTGTGTGTGTGTGTGTGTGTGTGTGTGTGTGTGTGTGTGTGTGTGTGTGTTTATGATGGTCATACATCTATTAAGATCAACTGAAGCTATGTGCCTCTTAGTGTAACTTGACAACTGTCAAAAGAATGGCAACAACCACGTGTAGTCAGGCAGCAGTAGCCGACCGAGACACACGCAGCAACTGGGAAATAACCGATTTTGTGACTTTTACGAGTTCTTAACCAGAGACGAATTTTATAATATAATCTGTGTGCTTTAATAGTTTAGTTTCTTGAGTTTCGGCGTGTTTATTTAATATCTGATAGTCACAGTTGTCGCGTTTTCGTTTGCATCGGAAGGTAAACCGATTTTGTGACAGTACAAGTTCCAAATCAAGGGCGAATTATTTAGTTTCACCTGAGTGCTTCGGTAGTTATGTTTTTGAATCTCTGCGTATTAACCTAATTTCTTAGTCACAGTTCCTGCATTTTCATCCGTGTCTACAGCAGAGTTGGGCAGCATATGCCTATAGTCTGTTTATCTGCATAGTTTAATTTTCCACGGTCTTTAGTACGGACAGAGACTGCGATTGTTGTGTGCGGATGCGAGCCGAGTTGGCGACACGTCGCTCTCAGCTTCAGGCTGTGATGGCTTTGGTTACACATATTGAGGCTGCAGTGGGTGGGCACCACTGTTGTGGGCCAGCCGTGGGGATCCAACGGACGTCCAGCACGTCAGAGTCCTCCGGTCGGTCCTCACCGGTGTCCAGCCCAGTTACTGCTCGCACTGAGGTTAACCCCTCAACTGTGGTCGAGTGTGAGGTCGCCCCAGGGCGTAGCAGGCGGCGAAAGACTTCCCAGGCGGCTGCACGTAAGGCCTCCCCGGTTTGTCTGACAAACAGGTTCCAGGTGCTGTATGTGGCTGTCACTGTCGCTGAGCCAGATGCTGCATCTGTCCTGTTTCAGAAAAAACCTCTCAGCCTGCAGGATCCAGACAATCACAGAGGGTAGGATTATTGATAGTTGGGAGCTCCAACGTTAAGCGTGTTAAGGGGCCCCTTAGGGACATGGCTGCCAAGAAGGGAAAGAAGATCAATGTGCACTCCGTGTGCATATCGGGTGGAGTCATTCCAGATGTGAAAAGGGTCCTCCCGGATGCCATGAAGAGCACAGGGTGCAGCCAACTACGGTGGTTGCTCACGTCGGTACCGATGATCTGTGTCACTTTGGATCAGAAGAGATTCTCTCTGGTTTCGAGAGGCTAACAGAAGTGGTAAAGGCTGCCAGTCTTGCTCACATGATGAAAGCAGAGCTGACCATTTGCAGCATAGTCGACAGGACCTAATGCGAATCTTTGGTACAGAGTGGAGGGTCTGAATCAGAGGCTTAGGCGGTTGTGCGACTTGCGCTAGAGGGTAGTTGGGTTTCGGGTTCCGCTGAATAGGTCAGGTGTCCACTATAGGCAGGAGGCGGCTACACGGGTGGAGAGGGCTGTGTGGCGTGGACTGGGCGCTATTTTTAGGTTAGAGGGTCTCGGGAAAACACAAGCAGGGCTTCAGTAACAAAGGGTGCAGGCCGAACACGGGGAGAACGTAGATACAGGAACCATCGGTATAAAAGTTGTAAACAGTCGTAGTTGTGTTGGGAAAGTACCAGAGCTCCAACCGCTAATGGAAAGCACTGATGCTCAAATCGTTATAGGCACTGAAAGCTGGGTAAAGCCGGAGATAAGTTCAGCCGAAATTTTTACGAAGAAACTAACGTACTTCCGGAAGGATAGGCTAAACACGGTTGGCGGTGGCTTGTTTGTTGCTGTTAGAAGTAGTTCATCTTGTCGCGAAATCGAAGTAGATAGTTCCTCTGAGTTAGTATGGGAAAAGGTCATTGTTGGAAGTGTGGGTCCCACGGGGAGCGTGCCAGAGATGAGCCCTGAATTCCCACTATGCTCTGTGCCCTCGGTGGCTCAGTTGGGTAGCGCGTCTGCCATGTAAGCAGGAGATCCCGGTTTCGATTCCCGGTCGGGCATACATTTTCAACTAGCCCCGTTGATCTTTATCAATGCCTGTAAGCAGTTAAAGGTCTGGATATATCTGTAATTTCATTCATACGATTATAGTTGGTGGTGGCTTTAATTTACACTCGATATGTTGGCGAAAGTACATGTTTAATTGCAGAGGTACGCATAAAACATCATCCGAAATTGTACTAAACGCTTTCTCTGAAAATTATTCCAAGCAGTAAGTTCATGAGAACTCTCGAATAGTAAACGGTTGTGAAAGCACGCTTGACCTCTTAGCAACAAATAATCCTGTGTTAATATCGAGCATACTGACAGATACAGGGATTAGTAAACACAGTTGTCATAGGGAGACTGAATACCTTCAATCCTTCAAAAATAAACGAAAAATATGCCTATCCAAAAAAACTGATGAAAATTCACTTGACGCCTTCCTGACAATCTCCACTCCTTCCAAATTAATGATATAAGTGTTGACCATACGTGGCTTGAATTCAAAGAAATAGTATCGGCAGCAATTGAGAGATTTATACCAAATAAATTAACAAACGACGGAGCTGATCCTCCTTGGTACACAAAACGCGTTAGAACACTGTTGTAGAAACAACGAAACAAGCATGCCAAATTTAAACAGACGCAAAATCCCCAAGATAGCGATCTTTTACAGAAGCTCGAAATTTAGCGCGGACTTAAATGCGAGATTCTTATAACAGTTTCCACAACGAAACTTTGTCTCGAAACGTGGCAGAGAATCCAAAGAGATTCTGGTCGTATGTGAAGTATGTCAGCGGCAAGAACCAAACAATGCCTTCTCTGCGCTATTGCAATGTAGATACTATCGAAGACAGTACTGTCAAAGCAGAGTTACTAAACACCGCCTTCCGAAATGCCTTCACAAAGGAAGACGAAGTAAATATTCCAGAATTCAGATCAAGAGCAGCTGCCAACACGAGTAACGTAGAAGTAAATATCCTCGGAGTAGTGAGGCAACTTAAATCACTTAATAAAAGCAAGTCTTCTGGTCCAGACTGTATACCAATTAGGTTCCTTTCGGAGTATGCTGATGCATTAGCTCCGTACTTAACAATCATATACAGCCGTTCGCTCGACGAAAGATCCGTACCCAAAGACTGGAAAGTTGCACAAGTCACACCAATATTCAAGAAAGGTAGAAGGAGTAATCCACTAAATTACAGGCTCATATCGTTAACATCTATATGCAACAGGATTTTGGAACATACATTGTGTACGAATATTATGAATTACCTAGCAGAAAACGGTCTGCTGAAACACAGTCAACATGGTTTAGAAAACATCGTTCTTGTGAAACACAACTATCTCTTTATTCACATGAAGTGTTGAGTGCTATTGACAAGGGATTTCAGATCGATTCCGTATTTCTGGATTTCCAGAAGTCTCTTGCCACTGTACCACGCAAGCGGCCTGAAGTGCTTATGGAATATCGTCTCAGTTATACGGTTGGATTTGTGATTTCCTGTCTGAGAGGTTACAGTTCGTAATAATTGACGGAAAGTCATCGAGTAAAATGTTTCTGGCCTTCCTCAAGGTAGTGTTATAGGCTCTTTACTGTTTCTTATCTACGTAAACGATTTGGGAGACAATCTGAGCAGCATGTTGTTTGCAGATGGCGCTGTCGTTTACCGACTAATAAAGGCATCAGAAGATACAACAAATTGCGAAACGATTTAGAAAAGATCTCTGAATGGTGCGAAAAGTAGCAGTTGACCCTAAATAACGAAAAGTGCTAAAAGGAATTCCTTAAACTTCGCTTTCACGATAAATCAGTCAAATCTAAAGGCTGTAAATTCAACTAAATACCCAGGAATTACAGTTACGAACAACTTAGATGTTAAGGAACATACAGAAAATGTTATGGGGAAGACTAACCAAAGACTGTGTTTTATTGGCAGGTCACTTAGAAAATGTAACATATCTACTAAGGAGACTGCCTACACTATGCTGGTCCTTCCTCTTTTAGAATACTACTACGCGGTGTGGAATCCTTACCAGATAGGACTCAAGGAGTGCATCGAAAAAGTTTAAAGAACGGAGGCACATTTTGTATTATCGCGAAACATGGGAGAGAGTGTCACTGAAATGATACAGGGTTTGGGGCGGACATTATTAAAAGAAAGGGGTTTTCGTTGCGAAGGAATCTTCTCACGAAATTCCAGTCACCAACTTTCTCCTCCGAATGCGAAAATATTTTGTTGACACCGACCTACATAGGGCGGAACGATCTCCACGATAAAATAAGGGAAATCAGAGCTCGTACGGAGAGATATAGGTGTTCGTTCTTTCCGCGCGCTATACGAGATTGGAATAATAGAGAATTGTGAAAGTGGTTCAATGAACCCTCTGCCAGGCACTTACATGTGATTTACAGAGTATCCATGTAGATGTAAATGTAGATGTAGACCTACACATGTATTACGTAGCTACGTGGGACGTTCAGTAAGTAACGCAACACATTTTTCCTCGGCCAATTTCAATTGAAAAAACGCGGACATGGTGGAATATTCTCGCTTCAGCCTCTATGGTTTCATGAAGTTCCAATAGGTACCTAGCCTTCAAAATGGCGTCTATAACGGGAGTCCGTCCCAAGCAGAGGGCTGTCGTCGAGTTTCTTTTGTCAGAAAACCAGAGCTCCGCATATATTCACAGGCGCTTGCTGAATGTCTACGGGAGATCTAGCAGTGAACAAAAGCTCGGCAAGTCGTTGGGCGAATCATCTGTCATCATCGAAACAAGGTAGCGCAGTACTGTCAGATCTCCACACTACAGCCCCGATCTCGCACCTTCCGACTTCCATCTGTTTCGCCCAGTGAAGGATGCACTCCGCGGGAAGCAGTGCGAGGATGGGTGGTGTATCCAGAAGAGTGGAGAATAATATGATGTACTGGAATCCTGTATAAAATCAGCCACCTTTCGGAAAAAAATGTGTTGCGTTACTTATTGAACGCCTCTTGTAACATGTCATATCGTTTCAAGGCAAAGCCAAACTCTTTCGTGAATCCCTATCTTGGAACAACACTGTTAGCGAAAGGAAAAACAAGTCTATCAGATTTCAGTACAAAGAGCAGCTAAGAAAGGGCACTGTAAATTTATTGGACTAGTTTATTGTGAATTATCTCTAGCTGGTTAGAGTCTTGTTGCATATTACTGCTTCTCATACACTGTTTATCCCATTGTGTACGTAACATTTGTTTCCTTGTTTGGCGGTTCGCTCCATTCCAGTCACTAATGCTCTTGAGGGCTACGCTGTTTAAATGCATGAACAGGGGAACGAAATTTTTGTTATGTAATGTAACTAGACAGGGGCGCTCATAAAAGACATTACAGACGCAGAGAGACAACATACAATTTACTACAGTAAATTTGTGCTGCTAGTACCGCATATCTTAAAGAGAAGAAATCAGCTACGTTTCTCACTCTACAACTGCATACTAGAGTTCAGAAATGACTTTCGTATATTGGCCTTAAACTCACCAGCTATGGCGTCATCTTCGAATTCTCAGTCTTCGTGAGCTCAGAGACTCGACTCGCGAATCTCCGCCGCTGGCCATCTAACCGAAAATTCGTCATTTGTATCTCTTGTAGGATATAAGTGGATTCGTCACGTGCAGAAAGGAGAGTGAGTACTCGAGTCCGTAAGTATAATCGCGGGCGTGACGATTATTATACACCGATGGGCCAAAACTTTATGACCTCGTATTTAATACCGAGTTGTTTCGCTTTTCAAACACAGTACAACAGATATTCTGTTTGGCATACATTCTACTAGTCCTTTGCAGGATTTCCCAGAAGTATGTGGTACCAGATGTCTACGCACAGGTCAAGCAGATCCCACAAATAACGGGATGGTGGTTTATTGGCAAGCAGCTGGCGCCCGATATGTGTTCCAATGGGTAGCGATGAGACACCTCTGCTAGCCAAGACATCAATGTGAGTTCACTATAATGCCAGTGCGTTCCGATTCTAACCTTGCAACTCTGATATTTATGCTGCTGGAAGATGCCATCATCGTAGAGGCAGACTTCAAGCATGAAGTGATGCAGGTGGTCCGCAACAATGTTCACGTAGATCATTGCTGTCAGGATGTCTTCAATCTCATAGAAACCCAAATCAGTGTACCCCACGGCATAATACTGTCCTTACCGGCCTGGGTCCATGGTGTGTTGCATGTTTCGTGCAGTCATTCGCCTGGATGACGGTGTGTAAGGACCTACCTATCGACCTGGTGTTACAAGAAATGCGATTCATTTGACAGGTTGTCGCCTGTCTATCGATCCCCGGTGAAAACTCAGTGACGTTGTACCCATTGCAGTCACAACTGATGTGTTGTTGGGTTCAACACAGGAACAAGTAAGAGTCATGTGATGTGTGTGACCTTTGAACAACGCGCTCCAAAACATTCGTGCCTGCACCAGCATTGTATTGTGTCGTCAGATCTGCCACAGATCGCTGCCTGTCATAGATTACACCGAGGGGGATACTCCGACCTCTACGTTTTGCGTTGATCCGAGGTCGTCCAATAACAAACTGCCTTTATTTCATCATCCATCAACCACATCCAGTAGGTGCTCACGACAGTACTACGCTAACAGGTGACCCGCTTTGTCCTTCCAGAGATTCTCGTTTCCAGCCACAGCACCATAGCAATCTGCCCTTTGTTAAAACCGCTCATATCAGTGGATTTCCGCATTTGCGGCCCGTAACTTCGCTATAATGACTGCCCATTCGTCTATCTTCAGCTTACATTCTTTCATTATTGCGTCAAGTGCCCGCAACACCATCAGGAGGCATTCAACCTGGCGGTGGGCAGTGGTCGTAATTGCTTGCCTCATCAGTGTACGAGTATAATACACTCCTGGAAATGGAAAAAAGAAGACATTGACACCGGTGTGTCAGACCCACCATACTTGCTCCGGACACTGCGAGAGGGCTGTACAAGCAATAATCACACGCACGGCACAGCGGACACACCAGGAACCGCGGTGTTGGCCGTCGAATGGCGCTAGCTGCGCAGCATTTGTGCACCGCCGCCGTCAGTGTCAGCCAGTTTGCCGTGGCATACGGAGCTCCATCGCAGTCTTTAACACTGGTAGCATGGCGCGACAGCGTGGACGTGAACCGTATGTGCAGTTGACGGACTTTGAGCGAGGGCGTATAGTGGGCACGCGGGAGGCCGGGTGGACGTACCGCCGAATTGCTCAACACGTGGGGCGTGAGGTCTCCACAGTACATCGATATTGTCCCAGTGGTCGGCGGAAGGTGCACGTGCCCGTCGACCTGGGACCGGACCGCAGCGACGCACGGATGCACGCCAAGACCGTAGGATCCTACGCAGTGCCGTAGGGGACCGCACCGCCACTTCCCAGCAAATTAGGGACACTGTTGCTCCTGGGGTATCGGCGAGGACCATTCGCAACCGTCTCCATGAAGCTGGGCTACGGTCCCGCACACCGTTAGGCCGTATTCCGCTCACGCCCCAACATCGTGCAGTCCGCCTCCACTGGTGTCGCGACAGGCGTGAATGGAGGGACGAATGGAGACGTGTCGTCTTCAGCGATGAGAGTCGCTTCTGCCTTGGTGCCAATGATGGTCGTATGCTTGTTTGGCGCCGTGCAGGTTAGCGCCACAATCAGGACTGCATACGACCGAGGCACACAGGGCCAACACCCGGCATCATGGTGTGGGGAGCGATCTTCTACACTGGCCGTACACCTCTGGTGATCGTCGAGGGGACACTGAATAGTGCACGGTACATCCAAACCGTCATCGAACCCATCGTTCTACCATTCCTAGACCGGCAAGGGAACTTGCTGTTCCAACAGGACAATGCACGTCCGCATGTATCCCGTGCCACCCAACGTGCTCTAGAAGGTGTAAGTCAACTACCCTGGCCAGCAAGATCTCCGGTTCTGTCCCCCATTGAGCATGTTTAGGACTGGATGAAGCGTCGTCTCACGCGGTCTGCACGTCCAGCACGAACGCTGGTCCAACTGAGGCGCCAGGTGGAAATGGCATGGCAAGCCGTTCCACAGGACTACATCCAGCATCTCTACGATCGTCTCCATGGGAGAATAGCAGCCTGCATTGCTGCGAAAGGTGGATATACACTGTATTAGTGCCGACATTGTGCATGCTCTGTTGCCTGTTTCTATGTGCCTGTGGTTCTGTCAGTGTGATCATGTGATGTATCTGACCCCAGGAATGTGTCAATGAAGTTTCCCCTTCCTGGGACAATGAATTCACGGTGTTCTTATTTCAATTTCCAGGAGTGTAGCAATGCAATGGCTGATCGCTTAGCAGTGACTATGTCTATTTAGAGAATGTCTAACAATCACGTTGACATAAGAGTACACACTTTTGACACGTTACCGAATCAGATAACAGTACAAGAAAGCGCCGGCCACTGTGACCGAGCGGTTCTAGACACTTCAATCCGGAACCGCGCTGGTGCTGCAGTCGCACGTTCGAATCCTGCCTCGGACATGGATGTGTGTGATGTCCTTAGGTTAGTTAGGTTTAAGAAGTTCTAAGTCTAGGGGACTGATGACCTCAGATATGAAGTCCCATAGTGCTCAGAGCCATTTGAACCATTTTACAAGAAAGCTTGACACCACGATGAAGTGCATTCTCTGCATGATGATTAATTATTAAAACAAATTTCCAACTATCTTAGACAAAGTTACAGAAATGAATGATAAGCTACAAAACTCTCTGTTAGCAAAAAAGGGCGAGTTGCATGAGCAAAAGAGTACAAAAATAGCGCTTTTTCTGGTCACAGTGGCATTTGCTCCGTAACCGGTTTCCGTTCGACGGAGCGTGTGTTTTCTCCTGGTGGAATTGGAATAAACAGAAGTATAATCATGGACGAAATTCTTATATTTTTCGTCTGAAGTTCAAATTATACGAGTAGGAAGGAACGTTTACGTACCATTACTCTTCCCATAATGGAACTCATTTGCAGTTGTGTATACTGGACCACTTGAGTTTCGTCTTTCACCCTCCACGGTCTCACGAAACACAGCTTCGTTACAGGCCACATGATCCCCACGATCGGTCGTTTCGCCTTGTCAATGCTGCCTTAAGCAGCAAGATCGCGCTCGCGGTTTCGGTAGGAAGCCAAGACTTGCCTTAAGCCGTACTCACACGGAGACGCGTTTGTCATTGTGAAGCATACCGGACGTGGTGTCCATCGTGGTTGCTGCATACTCTGAAACGAACTGCAACATCTCACGGAACGTGCTCGTCATCGTGATTTGCGACTTCAGCATTATCCAGCGCCAGCCACCGTCTTTACCTGACTAGTAAATCATAAGGCTTCTTTACGAAAATGGACGTGCTCAAATTATCTACGTTAACTCTGTTACCGATTGCCAAAGAAGGCTGGAGAAGATCGCAAGCAGGATTCTGATATCATCGATGGCTTGAACAGCGAATTGGTGGTAGACGCTGTGCAACGATCTGAGATGCATAGTAGCAGAGGTTATTCGTTAACCCAATCGAATCTTCATCCTATTTTGTGTTTTGAATTGAATATAGTTACACTGCGTAATGTCATTTAGCGCATGGATCCATATCCTCGATTTTTCATTGACTACCATCTCTCAAAAGTAACGTACTTCAACAGATAGATTTCAAGGTCGAGATTAGTTTCGCAATTTCATTTTAATGGATGAGGAGATGTTTTCGAAGTTGTTTACCATAACTGAAAAAGGTATTTACTAGCAAGTTAAAACATGCGGTAGCCCACAAAATCAAGAGATAGGTATTTACATGGTGATTCTTCTTAACGTTTAAAAAACGCCGCAGCGATGTAAATGACTCTGAGACAAGTAATTTAATATAAGACACATGTGGCCATAAATGTCAGGAAGTATCCCAAAGCAGGGTGAGAAGTGTTGAACATGCGACGTGACAATGACGTATCTCGCCGCATGTGCCGCGGTTGAGCTTACCGATACTACCATCGCCGGTAGGAAGCAGTGCTGCACATAGTTTCGCTTTGTTTTCGTTCTTGTATTATCCGGTGTGATAACGGGAGTACTCACGGTAGTGGTAGTGCAAGAGTACTATGAATCGGTTTACATGTACGAAAACAGAACAGCCTGGCGGAGCCATATCCTCTACCAGCGACAGTAGGATAGACAAACCCAACCGCAGCAAGTGCGGCGAGCTACGTCATATGGTGACGTCACTTGTTCATCATTTGTCATCCACTTTTGCGGTATTTCCCGACATTTTCAACCCAATGTGTCCGTCTAGTAAGGTCATCCGAAGACCAGTATCAGCTGTAAAGCGATTTAGAAAAGATTGCTGTATGGTGTGTCAGGTGGCAGTTGACGCTAAATAACGAAAAGTGTGAGATGATCCACATGAGTTCCAAAAGAAATCCGTTGGAATTCGATTACTCGATAAATAGTACAATTCTCAAGGCTGTCAATTCAACTAAGTACCTGGGTGTTAAAATTACGAACAACTTCAGTTGGAAGGACCACATAGATAATATTGTCGGGAAGGCGAGCCAAAGGTTGCGTTTCATTGGCAGGACACTTAGCAGATGCAAGAAGTCCACTAAAGAGACAGCTTACACTACACTCGTTCGTCCTCTGTTAGAATATTGCTGCGCGGTGTGGGATCCTTACCAGGTGGGATTGACGGAGGACATCGAAAGGGTGCAAAAAAGGGCAGCTCGTTTTGTATTATCGCGTTATAGGGGAGAGAGTGTGGCAGATATGGTAAGCGAGTTGGGATGGAAGTCATTACAGCATAGACGTTTTTCGTCGCGGCGAGACCTTCTTACGAAATTTCAGTCACCAACTTTCTCTTCCGAATGCGAAAATATTTTGTTGAGCCCAACCTACATAGGTAGGAATGATCATCAAAATAAAATAAGAGAAATCAGAGCTCGAACAGAAAGGTTTAGGTGTTCGTTTTTCCCGCTCGCTGTTCGGGAGTGGAATAGTAGAGAGATAGTATGATTGTGGTTCGATGAACCCTCTGCCAAGCACTTAAATGTGAATTGCAGAGTAGTCATGTAGATGTAGATGTAGATGTAGATGTATTAAATTACTTGTCTCAGCATCATCTGGTCGCTTTGGGGTTTTTTAAACGTCAATAAAAATCATGCTGTATATATTTTACAAGAAGTATCTTAATAGAAAAAAAAAAACTGTCAGTGTGGAACTTCTGTTAACTTTCATACATCGTCTGGCAGTCTCGTTAAACTTTGTAGCCACTGGGAAAACACACCATTGGTTGTTTTTTTTGTAACACCAATATCGATACTACTTACACTTATGTCACACAATTTCTTTCTCTGCTTGTGTTTAATGTGACTTCTACCAAAATATAATTAATCTACGAATTTAATTTTAAAAGTAATATTCTGTTCAACCTACCCCCATGAACCACAGACCTTGCCGTTGGTGGGGAGGCTTGCGCGCCTCAGCGATACAGATGGCCGTACCATAGGTGCAACCAAAATGGAATGGTATTTGTTGAGAGTCCAGACAAACATGTGGTTCCTAAAGAGGGGCAGCAGCCTTTTCAGTAGTTGCAGGGACATCAGTCTGGATGACTGACTGATCTGGCCTTGTAACACTAACCAAAACGGCATTGCTGTTCTGGTACTATGAACGGCTGAAAGCAAGGGAAGCTACAGCCGTAATTTTTCCCGAGGGTATGCAGCGTTACTGTATTGTTAAATGATGATGGCGTCCTTTTGGGTAAAATATTCCGGAGGTAAAATAGTCCCCCATTTGGATCTCCGGGTGGGGACTACTCTGGAGGACGTCGTTATCAAGAGAAAGAAAACTGGCGTTCTACGGATCGGAGCGTGGAATTGCAGATCCCTTAATCAGGCAGGTAGGTTAGAAAATATAAAAAGAGAAATGGATAGGTTAAAGTTAGATATAGTGGGAATTAGTGAAGTGGCAGGAAGAACAAGACTTTTGGTCAGGTGAATACAGGGTTATAAATACAAAATCAAATAAGGTAATACAGGAGTAGGTTTAATAATGAATAAAAATATAGGACTGGGGGTAAGCTACTACCAGCAGCATTGTGAACGCATAATTGTCGCCAAGATAGACACAAAGCCCATGCCTACTACAGTAGTACAAGTTTATATGCCAACTAGCTCTGCAGATGATGAAGAAATTGATGAAATGTATGGTGAGATAAAGGAAATTATTCAGGTAGTGAAGGGTGATGAAAATTTAATAGTCATGGGTGACTGGAATTCGAGTGTGGGAAAAGGGAGAGAAGGGAACGTAGTAGCTGAATATGTATTGGGGCTAAGAAATGAAAGAGGAAGCCGCCTGGTAGAATTTTACACAGAGCATAACTTAATCATAGCTAACACTTGGTTCAAGAATCGTGAAAGAAGGTTGTACACATGGAAGAACCCTGGAGATACTAGAAGGTATCAGATAGATTATATAATGGTAAGACAGAGATTTAGGAACGAGCTTTTAAATTGTAAAACATTTCCAGGGGCAGATGTGAACTCTGACCACAATCTATTGGTTATGAACTGTAGATTAAAACTGAAGAAACTGCAAAAAGGTGGGAATTTAAGGAGGTGGGACCTGGATAAACTGACTAAACCAGTGGTCGTACAGAGTTTCAGGGAGAGCATAAGGGAACAACTGACAGAAATGGGGGAAAGAAATACAGTAGAAGAAGAATGGGTAGCTCTGAGGGATGAAGTAGTGAAGGCAGCATAGGATCCAGTAGGTAAAAAAACGAGGGCTAATAGAAATCCTTGGGTAACAGAAGAAATATTGAATTTAATTGATGAAAGGAGAAAATATAAAAACGCAGTAAATGAAGTAGGCAAAAAGGAATACAATCGTCTCAAAAATGAGATCGACAGGAAGTGCAAAATGGCTAAGCAGGGATGGCTAGAGGACAAATGTAAGGATGTAGATGCTACTAGGGGTAGGATAGATACTGCCTACAGAAAAATTAAAGAGACCTTTGCAGATAAGAGAACCACATGTATGAACATCAAGAGCTCAGATGCAAACCCAGTTCTAAGCAAAGAAGGAAAAGCAGAAAGATGGAAGGAGTATATAGAGGGTCCATACAAGGGCTATGTACTTGAGGACAATATTATGGAAATGGAAGAGGATGTAGATGAAGATGAAATGGGAGATACGATACTGCGTGAAGAATTTGACAGAGCACTGAAAGACCTAAGTCGAAACAAGGCCCCGGAAGTAGACAACATTCCATTAGAACAACTGACGGCCTTGGGAGAGCCAATCCTGACAAAACTCTACTATCTGGTGAGCAAGATGTATGAGACAGGTGAAATACCCCCAGACTTCAAGAAGACTATAATAATTCCGATCCCAAAGATGGCAGGTGTTGACATATGTGAAAATTACCGAGCTATCAGTTCAAAGCTGCAAAATACTAACACGAATTCTTTACAGACGAATGAAAAAACTGGTAGAAGCCGACCTCGGCGAAGATCAGTTTGGATTCCGCAGAAATGTTGGAACACGTGAGGCAATACTGACCCTGCGACTTATCTTAGAAGGAAGATTCAGGAAAGGCAAACCTACGTCTCTAGCTTTTGCAGACTTAGAGAAAGCTTTTGACAATGTTGACTGGAATACTCTCTTTCAAATTCTAAAGGCGGCAGGGTTAAAATACAGGGAGCGAAAGGCTATTTACAATTTGTACAGAAACCAGATGGCAGTTATAAAAGTCGAAGGACATGAAAGGGAAGCAGTGGTTGGGAAGTGAGTGAGACAGGGTTGTAGCCTGTCCCCGATGTTATTCAATCTGTATATTGAGCAAGCAGTAAAGGAAACAAAAGAAAAATTCGGAGTAAGTATTAAAGTCCATGGAGAAGAAATAAAAACGTTGAGGTTCGCCGATGACATTGTAATCCTGTCAGAGACAGCAAAGAACTTGGAAGAGCACTTGAACGGAATGGACAGTGTCTGGAAAGGAGGGTATAAGAAGAACATCAACAATAGCGATACGAGGATAATGGAATGTAGTCGAATTATGTCGGGTGATGCTGCGGGAATTAGATTGGGAAATGAGACACTTAAAGTTTTGGTATTTGGGGAGAAAAATAACTGATGATAGTCTAAGTAGAGAGGATATAAAATGTAGACTGGCAATGGCAAGGAAAACGTTTTTGAAGAAGAGAAATTTGTTAACATCGAGTATAGATTTCAGCGTCAGGAAGTCGTTTCTGAAAGTATTTGTGTGGACTGTAGCCATGTATGGAAGTGAAACGTGGACGATAAATAGTTTAACAAGAAGAGAATAGAAGATTTCGAAATGTGGTGCTACAGCAGAATGCAGAAGATTAGATGGGTAGATCATATAACTAAGGAGGAGGTATTGAATAGAATTGGGGAGAAGAGGAGTTTGTGGCACAACTTGACTAGAAGAAAGGATCGGTTGGTAGGACATGTTCTGAGGCATCAAGGGATCACCAATTTAGTATTGGAGGGCAGCGTGGAGGGTAAAAATCGTAGAGGGAGACCAAGAGATGAATACACTAAGCAGATTCAGAAGGATGTAGGTTGCAGTAAGTACTGGAAGATGAAGAAGCTTGGACAGGATAAAGTGGCATGGAGAGCTGTATCAAACCAGTCTCAGGACTGAAGACAACAAAAACAACAACAACATTCTGTTCAAAAATGGCTCTGAGCACTAAGGGACTTAATATCTGAGTTCATCAGTCCCCTACAACTTAGAATTACTTAAAATTAAGTAATCAACGGACATCACACATGTCCATGTCCGACCGAGCGAGGCGGCGCAGTGGCTAGCACACTGGCCTCGCATTCGGGAGGACGGCGGTTCAATCTCGCGTCCGGCCATCCTGATGTGGGTTTTCCGCGATTTCCCTAAATTGCTCCAGGCAAATGGCGGGATGGTTCCTTTGAAAGGGCACGGCCGACTTCCTTTCCCGTCTTTCCGTAATCTGATGAGACTGATCACCTTGTTGTCTGGTCTCCTTCCCCAAACAACCAACCAACATCCATGCCAGAGGCAGGATTCGAACCTGCGCCCGTAGCGGTCGCGTGGTTCTGGACTGAAGCGCCTAGAACCGCTTGCCCGCATCTGCCGACTAATATTCCGTAAAAGAATGGAAATGCTAAAACTTTACTTATGATTCTAGTTCATGCATAGGGTGCTTAGGTTTGTAATCACGCACAACATGGAGGGAAGTCCCTCTGAAACTAAACTGGCTTTCGGGAATAGAATAGGGATTTTGTGGTCGAACTGCAATTCTCCTTTGTGGTAAAAGTCGGTCGGTGGCTAGCGGGGAAAGTGATCGGATCTTGCGAACTGAAAGAGGCGAGAAGAACTGCCAGATTATGTATAATATGGCCTTGGATGTGCAAATAATTTGGCTTATTATTCATGGAATACTTGGAATAGCTCGGTACTACGAAAATGCGACTTTAAGAAGAGAATGTTCAGACCTTGTTACACTTGATGACTGCTTCTGCACCTTTCTTGAACAGCCATAGGAGATCGACATTGCCACCACCTTCATATCAAAGAATCAGTATAGTAATGTATAATTTCACGGACCAATTAAGCTGTTTCTTACTCAGTGATAAATTGGTGCTCTTTAAAATTTGTGTTGAGCATTAGTATTTTATCCTTAGTCATTTACGTAAACTGGGTCCTATTCCAAGTGCTGTGATATTTCCGACTACCCTATTTTACTGAATTGAAAAATAATTGTCTTCTTTCTGTACAGTTAATAAACTTTGTGGAGTAGTAAATTTCATAATTATTCAGTGAGTCTTATGTTTGAAGTACTCTTTTTTGTAAAATGATACCTAAATTTTCATTACAGCTCAGTTACAAAGAGAAGATTTAAAGTATTCAACTTAAAATACTTATTACTGAACCACAGTTCAGTATTGCAGTTACTTGAAAAAACTGTGATGATTCATAATTGTTACTGAGTAGTAGATTTGAAGGGCCAGCGTAAAGATTAGTTGCGCAGGTTTATGATTTCATATGCATATAGTTAATAGTGTTTCTCACTCTGTGTTGGCTAAAATGTTCAGCCTTGTCTGGTACCCATGACAACTGTTGAGCCAGATTAAAATTTCATATTACAACTTCAGCATGAATGAAGTGCACATGTCAGTCTCTAACATTCGTGTGCTACAATACGTAACTGGCTACAACGATTAAACTTTTAAACTAGCGAAGTGAATACTCTTTGAGAATACAAACATTAATCAATACAAATTATATAATTATCTGAAAACCGTTTCAGTGACAGTACTTTTCCAGTAATTCAACTGATAAAAGAACCTCATCACCAAGTTAACACGGCACCGTCATAAGCAGATTTTTTACTTGTAATCATCATTACTTTGCTGTCTTTATTATACGGATATTAATTGTTATTGAGAGCCAGTTGTTACCAAAACGTATTAACATTCCTCATGTCCAGTTCATGTCAAACCACTGGTACACTACTTGCTAAATTGCGCTACCTTGTATCTTATCTGCACAACAGAATTTCAGTATCAAGTAAGGTCAATCTTAAGAGATAATTTTCTGTGTGAACAGTGCTAGTATTTGCCAGAACTTTAACTAATTAAGCTGGCGGCAGTTTCCTTTTACGTAATTATAATTTATTTTATTACTAATAGAACCCTTGTTCGATTCCCGTTTGTTTTGATATTGTTCCTTTTCAGTAGTATTTTTATTTCGAGAAACGAAAACAGCCTGATACCTTTACATTACGGACGACCACGTCAAATTAAAATCCTTTCTCAGGAGTTACATTATCGGTCTATTACTAATTTAGCGGTAATCGGGAGTGGTGTACTCCGCAAGCGGCACTGTAGCAACTTCATTATTTATAATAAATATATCGACTTTTGCAGATGATACTGCCACTAAAATGATAATAAAGACCCAGAATGTTTTAGAGAAGAAAAGGTGAAAAAAAATTGGGAAGGACGTGGGCATTAACATGATACCTTTGTCTTCAAAGCTCACGTCTTTATCAACTACGCTACGCCTTCGATACGGCAGCGGGGCCTCCGTGAATGGTATACACTGTTTAAAGACTGCATCTCCAAATATCATTATTTGATATTTAATACACGAAATCATACGAAAAAGACGCGCTTTTGATAGATCATCGTTGAGCAATAGCATTGAAACGATATACTTCCATAGCAAACAAATGGTTCAAATGGCTCTGAGCACTATCGGACTGCTGAGGTCATCAGTCCCCTAGAACTTAGTACTTAATCCTAACTAACCTAAGGACACCATACACATCCATGCCCGAGGCATGATTCGAACCTGCGACCGTAGCGGCCGCGCGGCTCCAGACTGTAGCGCCTAGAACCGCTTGGTCACAAAGGCCGACATAGCAAAGAAGTTATAACACTAAAAAGATCGCTAGAGGTAGCCTTTACCTACTAATATATCAAGGGATTATTTCAACAGTGGTACAAGTCCATTTTTGTTCATTGTGAGATACAGAGTCCTAAATTTAAATGAGCGCTGAAAAATCTGCAGTTGAGATCCAGAAATATTCGAGCATATGGCTTCTTGCTAGAGATGAACCTTTCTTTCTGTTTGTTTGGATCGTCAATTTCACAAGCATTATAGGCAGAAAGTGGAGGTAATGGACTTGTCCCACTATTGAAATAAGCCCTTCATATAGATTCGTGTCATTTTCTTATAACAAATCGTAGCTATAACGATATATTTTCGAGAGACCCCCAATAATGTGCCTACTCTCTGACACAATTTATATTCGTACCACATACCATATGATAAAGAAAACCTGTCAAAGACGATGTTTAACGTAATGCAACATGGCGGCCCGTTCTGCTTGTGACGTAAAACGATGACACATCTCACTGGCCACGTTGCTCTCTACGAAGCAGAAATCTGACACGCCAGATTATTTCCCGCTCCGCAGTATAGTGGAACGTGGATGTCACCAGCTCCTCGTCCACGTGCGTTTTCACGTCCAGTGACAAAACGGCGTTACGCTTCTGCACGCTTCAGTGAGAATGAGTCGACGAGTAGGAAGTGTCTGCAGCGCTGTCGTTGTCGGACTCGCCATACTTGCGGAACTACAGAGGGAAAAAAAGGAAGGCGATATAGCAGTGACGCTACAGCGGCGCCTTGATTTGCAAAGTTTGCAGTCTGCAACATTAGACTAGTACTCGCTCTGTATACATTGAGGTGACAAAAGTCATGGGATAGTGATTTGTACATTACAGATGGCGGTAATGTCACGTACAACAAGTATAAAAGGGCAGTGCATTGGCGAAGCTGTCATTTGTACTCAGGTGATCCATGTGACAAGGTGTCTGACGTGATTACAGCCGCACGACGGGAATTAATAGCCTTTGAACGCGAAATGATAGGTGGAGCTTTTCGCGCTCCACTATTTTTTCTGTACACTGGTTTACTTTGCTTAATTGTATGTTGCGAACATATGAGATTAATAATTATTATACTGGAATTGGCTTCTTATTAAATGAACAATTTTGTTACTATAATTCAATAGAATGCACAACATATCCATCTTTGCTACAACTATCGTAAAAATGTTCTGAAATTATTTCTGTTATCAAAAATAATGAAGTTACCGTACACAATGCTTAAAGAACCTCAAACCATGCATTGAATTTTTCGTCAACATCAATTATTAATCAGTGCCAGGGCTAACACTAGAGCATGAGACTATCATTATTAAACAGAAAATGATTTTTCCATAACTTTTACCAGTCCAGAATTTTTTCAAAGCAAGTTTTCCTTTCGAAATATGAAAGTTTTTGAACTTTGACACTGTTAAAGTTTTCAATATTAACGTCCGCCTGTGAAACAGAACCTACAATCTGCCGCTTTGTACTCCGATCTCGAACTGCTGTAAGAAATAATTTTAAATTCACTTTTTACCTGACCGCTTATTGCGATATGATTGCCTTTATTATCAGATTTGAATCTGCCGCGGCGGTGGCTCGTTCCGCCGTGTCGCAGCTCTGCACCACGAAATGTCTAAAATAAATGGGTAAATTACCGGGCAAGCTTTCTAATAATACCATACGAATTCTCATTAAATAACTACATTTAAAACTCGAATAATAACAAGTTCACACACCTTTCTTTATAATCAGCGTTTAATGGCGTCCAGCTTACAATCTTGACAAATGAAAGCTATGCATTAAACATAGCGTCACAGGTTCCTCCTCTCTACGTGACTCCAAGAAGACGACAAAGACATTATTATTCTTACACTACTATTATACAATGGCTGATTGTCATGAAATCTTTGAGTTTTTCTTTATTAATTCTTTCCCGTGGCTGTTTCAGAACTCGCCAACACAGGTATTATTTCACAAATCCACTACTCAATCCTTTACAAATACAGAATATAACATAATTGTGTCTGTTCTATTATTATTCATGAGTCCACAGACATAATCAATGCATATATATAAATAAAATTGCAATTGCATAGCTATAAAGCTTGTTTTACCAGGAAACGTTATAAGCTACTCGCATGGAACATTATATTTGGGAAATCGTTAGGGAATTCAATATCCCGAGATACACAGTGTTGAGAGGGTGCTGAGAATACCAAATTTCAGGCTCCACCTCTCCACGGAAAATGCAATGGCTCAAATTCAAATGTTCAATTGTGTGTGAATTCCTAATGGATCAGACTGCTGAGGTCATCGGTCCCTAGACTTACACACTGCATAAACTGACTTAGCTAAGAACAACACACACACCCATGGCCGAGGGAGGACTCGAACCTCCGGCGAGAGGGGCCGCGTGATCATGACATAGCGCTTCAAACAGCACGGCCACTCTGCGCCAAATGCAGTGGCCTGGCGGCCTTTACTTAACGACTGAGAGCAACGGCATTTGCGTAGAGTTGTCAGTGCTAACTGACAAGCAGCATTGCGTGAAATAACCACATAAATCAATGTCGGACATACGGTGACTGTATCAGTTACAAGAGTCTGGCGAAATTGGCTTCAATGGGCTATGGCAGCAGAGGGCCGACGAAAGTGCCTTTGATAACAGCAAGATATCGCCTGCAACTCCTCTCCTGGGTTCGTGATCATATCAGTTGGATCTTAAACGACTGGAAAACGTGGCCTGGTCAGCTGAGTCCCGATTTCAGGTGCTAAGAGCGGATGGTAGAGTCCGAGTGTGGAGCAGACCCCATGAAATCATGGACTCAAGTTGTCAACAGGGCACGTTGTAAGACGGTGGTAACCCCATTATATTGTGGACTGTGTTTACTTGGAATGGACTGGATCCTCTGATCCAGATGAACCATCATTGATTGGAAATGGTTATGTTCGTCTACCTGGAGACGATTTGCACAAATTCGCGGACTTAATGTTCCCAAACAAAGATAGAGTTTTTATGGATGACAATCCGCCATGCCACTGGGCCACAGTTGTTCGCAACTGGTTTGAAGAACATTCTGGACAATGCGAGCGAATGATTTGGCCACCCAGATCACCAGACATGAATTCCATCAAATATATATGCGACATAATCCAGAGATCAGTTCGTGCACAAAATCACGCACTGGCAACGTTTTCACAATTATAATCGACTGTAGGGGCAGCATGGCTCAGTATTTGTGCAGTGGACTTCCAACGACGAGTCCATGTCACGTCCAGCTGATGCACTACGCCGGTAAAAAGGAGGTCCGATACGATATTGTCAGGTATCCCATGACTTTGGACACCTCATTATATCCTGTGCAGGCCACTGCATGGTGGTGTTGGGAAAAACGAACCGGTCAAAACCGATACCGGAATATTAATATAATTCTGAGTAGCCAGTAATTTTCGCTATTTGTTTGGTCTCGTTTATAACAGATATTTTTTTGCTAATAACCGAATAAAAAAACGAAATATCGACTAGCTATAGCAGCAGTGTAAAACTTTTTCACATTAAACAAACTCTTTTCAAACAAGGAGTAATTTTTATTTGTAAAATTTATATTGCTTTGAAATGTTGTGTTATTATAGAATAAGAGAAAAGCGATCAGTGCTATTTTAATAACGGTGCTAATTTAATAACAATAACGAGCAACAAACACATGGCAGAAGTTTTGGTACAGCATTACTGGGACAATATGTTCATGTTGCCGTGTGTCGTACGTTAAGACACGCGTGTACATGAAGCGCACATAACTTGCTCCCTGGCGGTCTGTACGGTAGCTTCTCGCTGTCGTCACCGGACAACCGTTGCACTGCAGAATCGCACCAGTACTAGTCTGGGAATACTTTTACGAAGTGACGTAGCAACGAAGTGCAATGATTCAATTGTTTTAAAAGATTAAAGATCTGTCTGTCGTTTCTACAATAAAAGACAAAGGAAATAATGGTAAGAGTACCAAATTCAAAACTTAACAACAATTCATTCATAGTATACGATAAAAATAGAAAGTTGTCTGTGTCTATACATTCGGTCTTTACCTGCTTGTAGCACTTGAAAACGAACAAATTTACACGGAAAACACTGCAGCACTACCTGTAAAGCCCAAAGCGGTATGACCTCCGATTACAGCATGATTTTTATTTGTAGTTTTCGAGAAAAGCAGAGAACGGTGGAGAGACCAAGTTTTTTTTTAATTTGCTTATTTAATTTATTATTTTGTTTCTTTATTTTTATTCTTTGTATCTTGAAACTGAAAGAGTAAAAATTTTTAAGTCTTTGTTTACTATAGGAAATAATAAGAATAAAAAACCGAAAACCGGTTACTTCAGAAACCGGTTATGTTGAGTGGTTTTAACAGTCAGTTTAAACTGCATTGGGGGAAAAAGTGATATAAGCGAAAACGGTTGTTTTAGCGACAGCCGCCATTCCAACTGCAGGGGCCTCCCAAATGGGGCAATTGTTCTATTCAACCGTATTCACGTGCTGAGTGAGAGAGAAATTGCAAGTGCCATACTCTCCTTTACCTTACACCCTTGACCCCTATGCGAAATATGCGACAATAGCAGCATAATGGTCGCACAACTTTTTTGGCATACAAGTTCTCTAAATTGAATTGCCCATTTCTAATAGGGAACAATTCACGTTTTATAAAGTATTCCGAAGAAATTAATATCATTCGACTTCATTGTTTAGTGATTTAATGGCGAATTTCTATCTGCCACGTGAAACAATTCACTTTCTATTACCTTGTTTCAAAAATTTTTGCAGCTCCTATGGTGATTTTTATCACCTCGATTTGTCCCGTTTTAGCAATAAATGATGAATCAAATATATTTAAGGCCCCTTTTTTAAATTACTTGAAAGTAAGAAATTATAATTAATTAGTGAGAGTATTACAAGTGTAACGAGTGTAATATGAAGTAAATACATCTGTCTTGAGCCTATTTTACACAGAATAATACAGTATAATTATATACGATCACACTATGAAGTACATTTAAAGCATAACCAACATAAACCACCGAATATGTTCAACATTAATTTTATTCCTTTAGAGTGTTTAGAAAACTTCCTTAAGTTTATAAGACAATAACTATAAAATCTGTTCAGCTAACTTCATCCGCTCCTGTGCTAAACCAAGTATTTAGCTAACTGTAGCAGACTTTGTATTGTTGCTCTGTGATATACTACGGTAATCTCGCATTAAAATCGTCTTTTTTCTTGTTTATAGAACTCTCCCATCATATACTTCTGTTTGTGGAAGTCCAATGTTCTTGTTGGAAAAATATGTCCTGACTTTCGCTAATCGAGTCCTTCGATATAGGGGCTAGGAAATACTGTACTTGCCCCTGCACTCATAGTACAGAAATTGCTGGGAAGCAAATAATACTTAGCCATATTCTACTTCCTTTTCTGATATGTCGACCATTTTGCATCGTGATTTATCGTGATTTAAAATCCACTATTCCTTTTGTTTTTCTAGCATAAAGTTTAAAGCAGCCATGGCTGCTAGATTCAGAGATAAGTGACATATACTGACCCGCAATAAGCGCTCGGTCACCCATTCACAACACTACACCGACGTCACAGTCCTCTAATGATGAATTAGTGACAGGTTCTATCAGATGTGCCTGATAAAATCGATAACATTCTTATAACGGTATGATTGTGATTTTGGCCTCTGCAAGCATTACCGAACAAGTGGAGTTCTCTTATCTTTTTGCGGACAAAGTTCTCAATGTAATGGTACAGAAAGGTGCACATTTCATTTGGGACCATTCTTACCTTGGTCCTCATGATATCAATAAAACATACCTCCATCTGTTTTATGTACCGTATCTCAAAATTAAAAATTCACGACTGCCTGAGACAAAAAAATTTATTGCACTGACGTACGTGGAAGTGAAAGTTCTACATAAATTCGAATGACAGAGCCTACCTATCAACATCTTTGCAAATTTTGGCTACTTTTTTCGTGGCACTGTAAAATTTTCTTACCCGTCTTTAATAGATAAACATTCCTTGTAATACCTCATTGAAAGTTTTTGTGGTGCACAAAATAGAACAGTATAGTCTACTAAAAAGTGATCAAACTTACCTTTATTTTGTTTTCTTGTTTTTTCATCATTTCTTCAAAGTCCAAACTCTGAGCTGATCATCTTAGAATTACTGTGGAATAATTGATCGAAGTTTACAAGTATTACCGATTGGTTAAGCGATTCCACATCTGCATCAGATTTATTTCTCAAACGTGACAACTTCTGGAGTTGTTCCCTATTAGAAACAAATGCATATTTCAATCCCATTTCTAGAAGTGGCAAGGCAATGATTGCGTCACATTTTCATTCCAATCGATGTTCGTATGTCTCCATAAACAGAAGGCAACAAAATCTGCGTCTACAGTTTTTGGGGAGTTATCCTCTTTTAGTAATAAGTGATTCAATTTACCCAGCAGTATTTCTTGATAACGACGCCGTCTGTCTTCTAAGGATTCCCATTTAAGTTTACGAAGCGTTTCTTTTCATACGGTCTGTACCGATCTGTTTCGATCCTAGCAGCGTCCAAACGCTGGGTCAGTGCTCTAGAATTGGTCACACTAGCATCCAGTATGTTATTTTCTTTAGAGGTGCATTGCATTTTCCCAGAACTGTTCCATTCGACTTTCGTAACACTGATTTTACATGATCACCCAATTTCACATTGCCTCTTATTGTTATCACTGAATACTTACAAGATGTGACATTCCCAAGATGCTCACTACTAATCATGTAATCAGAATCTTTGAAATCCGATTAGTAATTTCGGAGAAGTTGCTATATTTTGAACAGAATTTATTTGATCTGAATTGAACAATAATGTGGTTTCTGCCTTATTCGGTAATTCCTGGTTTCATACCCTCATAAGGAAATACGTCCAAGTCGGGTAAGAAGGAAACAAAGTGTTGAACTAACGCAATAGCGGCATAAAGCGTCACGGACGAAATCTAGCTTTCTGTTACTCGTTGTACTTGTCGTGTTTGCTTTGGCCACCCGTAGGAAACACTACAGTGAGTAAGTACTCTCGTCACACCTGAATTAACGTGGGTCAACGGTAAGTGTTGTACGCACGCCCTGAATAGTACACTACGAACAGATGCAGCAGAATGACACTTCTGGAATACGTCTGTCCAGCGTGAGTAGCGATTTTTGTGCAAACAGCGTCCATCCTCATGAGGGGTGTCTTCACCAGAAGATTAAGCAGCCGGACTGCAGCAGGTGCGTTGAATTCTGGCGCTCAGTTCTGAGCTAACATTCGGACATTAGGTTCGTTTTCCAGTTATTCTCTTTAGTGATGAAACTACCCGAATGTTAGAAATGTGTGTTATTAGGCTGCTGGGAATCCGCACTGGCTGAGACAGGTTAAACAACAGGGGCAGTGGATGATTCTTACAGCTCAATTTTTTTTAATTGAAATATTGAATATTCTAGTTAGTGAGTAATAATAATTTAGCAAAAGGATTTCTTTATTAAAACAGTATTCAAGCAACTGAGCAACAGCTTAAAAACAGTGAGACATCAATAACATAATTACAGGAGGTGCATAACCGCTGGTCCAATACATATCAGACACAAAATACTAAACCAGAGAAAAAAAATTACGTTCGACAAGTTGATTAGAAGCAGCATTGAAGAACGTTTAAGAATCGGCCCAGAGCTACCAGTTAGCCGTCATAACCAATTACCACGAGAACAGGTGAGCGCTATGTGACTTACAAGTATCATTAAGAAAATGGAGCCACAACTATTGCACAAACAAGTGTGCTCAAAATACTGAACTTCAAACAAAGCCCACACTAACCATTCGAAAATATGTTTTCAATAATCGTAAACGTCAAGCACATCAAACAAATAAAAATTAAAAATGGCAATTACTGGGCAAATAAATTGTGTATTAAATATATTCAGTTTAAACAAATAACCAATAGTTTAAAAATAGGTGCCATTGACTTAAAGCCCGAAGGATTCAACTGGGTCATGCTTAACAAAACCACTTCATATCATCCAGTGCACGGAAATACGTCCAACACAGACCAGTCCAGTGGAGTCCGAAAGAAACAACACTAGGAACCTAAGTTCCCTCGTACAATACACACATGTGGCAGACACTTGTTAAACACATATACGGTAAAAGGCAAGTGTAGTAGTTGCACGCCGGCAAAAGAGCCCAATAATGTCTGCTACCGGTACACTTGCATTGGTGCTGGGTACGCTCAAATAGTGACAACAAGAACGTCACAGGACCAAGCAAGATGCTCGCCAGACAAGTCCATATGCGTCCGGTGCTCCGCGTATACCAATTGACCAAGCAGCAAAGACGAACCAAACCCGTGTTGGAACTCGAGCGTCATCTTTCTCAGAAAAGTGAGCTTAGCAGTCCAAGACCTGGTCACAAGATCGTGTATTGCAGAGAAACTCTCGTGCGTTTACAGCCACATGGAACGACCACGTGTGGCTGCTCAGGAACTTACTTCTCTAGCCAACGGCAAGATGGGACTGACCAAGAGCCAAAGCAGTTCGCACATGCGCTCTCTAGCGAGACGCCAGGAAGGTGGTTGCTTGGTGACCACCAAAGATATACACTACTGGCCATTAAAATTGCTACACCACGAAGACGACGTGCTACAGACGCGAATTTTAACCAACAGGAAGATTTCTCATACACAAACAGCAGTTGACTGGCGTTGCCTGGTGAAACGTTCTTGTGATGCCTCGTGTAAGGAGGAGAAATGCGTACCATCACGTTCCCGACTTTGATAAAGGTCGGACAGTAGCCTATTGCGATTGCAGTTTATCGTATCGCGACATTGCTGCTCGCGTTGGTCGAGCACCAATGACTGTTAGCAGAATATGGAATCGATGGATTCAGGAGGGTAATACGGAACGCCGTGCTGGATCTCAACGGCATTGTATCACTAGCAATCGACATGACAGGCATCTTATCCGCATGGCTGTAACGGAACGTGCAGCCACGTCTCGATGCCTGAGTCAACAGATGGGGACGTTTGCAAGACAACAACCATCTGCACGAACAGTTCGACGACGTTTGCAGCAGCTTGGACTATCAGCTCGGAGACCGTGGCTACGATTACCCTCGACGCTGCATCACAGATAGGAGCGCCTGCGATAGTGTCCTCAACGACGAACCTGGGTGCATGAATGGCAAAACGTCATTTTTTCGGATGAATCCGGGTTCTCTTTACAGCATCATGATGGTCGCATCCGTGTTTGCCGACATCGTGTTGAACGCATGTTGGAAGCGTGTATTCGTCATCGCCATACTAGAGTATCACCCAGCGTGATGGTATGGAGTGCCATTGGTTACACGTCTCGGTCACCTCTTGTTCGCATTGACGGCGCTTTGAACAGTGGACGTTACATTTCAGGTGTGCTATGACCCGTGGCTCTGCCCTTCATTCGATCCCTGTGAAACCCTGTATTTCAGCAGGATAATGAAAAACCGCATGTTGCAGGTCCTGTACGGGCCTTTCTTATACGGAATATGTTCAACTGGTGCCCTGGCCAGCACATTCTCCAGATCTATCACCGATTGAAAGCGTCTGGTCAATGACGGCCGAGGAACTGGCTCGTCACAATACGCCAGTCACTACTCTTGATGAACTGTGGTATCGTGTTGAAGCCGCATGGGCAGCTGTACCTGTACACGCCATCCAAGCTCTGTTTGACTCAATGCCCAGGCTTATCAAGTCCGTTATTACGGCCACAGGTGGTTCTTCTGGGTACTGATTTCTCAGGATCCATGCACCCAAATTGAGTGAAAATGTAACCACATGTCAGTTCCAGTATAATATATTTGTCTAATGAATACCCGTTCATCATCTACATTTCTTCTTGGTGTAGCAATTTCAATAGCCAGTAGTGTAGCATCAAACTATCAGTTTAATAAGTCACGGCTGCAAAATGTTGTTTGTTCTTGTGGTCTTCAGTCCTGAGACTGGTTTGATGCAGCTCTCTATGCTACTCTATCCTGTGCAAGCCTCTTCATCTCCGAGTACCTACTGCAGCCTACATCCTTCTGAATCTGCTTGGTGTATTCATCTCTTGGTCTCGCTCTACGATTTTTACCCTCCACGTTGCCCTCCAATACTAAGTTGGTGATCCCTTGATGGTTCAGAACATGTCCTATCAGCCGATCCCTTCTTGTAGTCAAGTTGTGCCACAAACTCCTCTTCTCCCCAATTCTATTCCATACCTCCTCATTAGTTATATGATCTACCCATCTAATCTTCGGCATTCTGTCTAGCACCGCATTTCGAAAGCTTCTATTCTCTTCTTGTTAAACTATTTATCGTCCATGTTTCACTTCCATACATGGCTACATTCCATACAAATACTTTCAGAAACGACTTCCTGACACTTAAATCTATACTCGATATAAACAAATTACGAGTTAATTCGAGGTAGTTACAGTCTGTACGCCGTGTGAGTTCCAGCGTGTGACCGAGACGCAGCCGCAGTCACTGCCCCTGATGCACAGTTCGGTAAACCTTTATAGTGGTCGGCTGGAACCTTGACGACGAGTGTGCCTAGGCTCACTGTTCCGTGCACTATAAGACTTAACATCTGAGGTCATCAGCCTCCAAGACTTAGAACTACTTAAACCTAACTAACCGAAGGAATGGAAAAACTGGTAGAAGCCGACCTCAGGGAAGATCAGTTTCGATTCCATAGAAATGTTGGAACACGTGAGGCAATGCTAACCCTACGACTTATCTTAGAAGAAAGATTAAGCAAAAGCAAACCTATGTCTCTAGCATTTGTAGACTAAGAGAAAGCTTTTGACAATGTTGACTGGAATACTTTCAAAATCTGAAGGTGGCAGGGGTAAAATACAGGGAGCGAAAGGCTATTTACAATTTGTAGAGAAAGCAGATTGCAGTTATAAGAGTCGAGAGCATGAAAGGGAAGCAGTGGTTGGGAAGGAAGTGAGACAGGGTTGTAGCCTCTCCCCGATCCTATTCAATCTGTATATTGAGCAAGCAGTAAAGGAAACAAAGGAAAAGTTCGGAGTAGGTATTAGAACCTATGGAGAAGAAATAAAAACTTTGAGGTTCGCCGATGACATTGTAATCCAGTCAGAGACAGCAAAGGTCTTGGAAGAGTAGTTGAATGGAATGGACAGTGTCTTGAAAGGAGGATATAAGATGAACAGCAACAAAAGCAAAAGAAGGATAATGAAATGTAGTCGAATTAAGTCGGGTGATGCTGCGGGAATTAGATTAGGAAATGAGACACTTAAAGTAGTGAAGGAGTTTTGCTATTTAGGAAGTAAAATAACTGATGATGGTCGAAGTAGGGAGGATATAAAATGTAGACGGGCAATAGCAAGGAAAGCGTTTCTGAAGAAGAGAAATTTGTTAACTTCGAATATAGATTTATGTATCAGGAAGTCGTTTCTGAAAGTATTTGTTTGGAGTGTAGCCATGTATGGAAGTGAAACATGGACGATAACTAGTTTGGACAAGAAGAGAATAGAAGCTTTCGAAATGTGGTGCTACAGAAGAATGCTGAAGATTAGATGGGTAGATCACATAACTAATGAGGAGGTATTGAATAGGATTGGAGAGAAGAGAAGTTTGTGGCACAACTTGACTAGAAGAAGGGATCGGTTGGTAGGACATGTTTTGAGGCATCAAGGGATCACCAATTTAGCATTGGAGGGCAGCGTGGAGGGTAAAAATCGTAGAGGGAGACCGAGAGATGAGTACACTAAGCAGATTCAGAAGGATGTAGGCTGCAGTAGGTACTGGGAGATGAAGCACCTTGCACAGGATAGAGTAGCATGGAGAGCTGCATCAAACCAGTCTCAGGACTGAAGACCACAACAACAACAACAAGTCCATGATGCTGTGACATGTGGTATGGATGATACTTTCGATGATACAATATTGTCTCAATACGACCCACGGACATAACGGGACCGCAGAGTAATTTCTGGGCACTTGTCCTTGGGTTGTTGTGCGCTGCGGATAGCGTAACTGTTTCATTAGATTCTCCTTAACAGGTTAGCTTTGTTTCCTTTTGCCAGTCTGTACGCTGCCACCAGACATACAGGCGTTCACAATCGTGAAACAGAACGAACGAGATCGAGTTTTCTCTGGAAAACACTCGGCGTACAAGGCAACACCAGCTTCCACGTTTCTCCTAAATTCTCCATAAATCAGGATCATTTCACTTCCTTCTTCTGTGGTTGCAACATACATCATCCACTCGTAAGTTTGTTCTCCAAATGATACGTCGGTGTGCAGGCACTGAACAGTGTGCAAGTATTGTAATGTATGGAGCCGACATCTGTTCTACGTCTGTACGATGCGCGAGTTCCGGTCGCAGTGTAATGCGTGTTATGGTACGTCGTAGTTTGTTTCACGTCTAAGGTGGCGCATCGTGTCGTCCCCTGTTCTACATGTCGGAGACATATAACGTTGCGAATAGGGTTTCTGATTAAAAGTTATGAAATACTGGCCTGTCCTACCTTCTCAGCATGTAGATGGGATTCCTGGTGCCATTGGATATTCAAGGGCCACTGAGTAACGCGTCTTAAATTACGGTTATATACCCGTTTCTATTTCTCCAACTACAGAGCCATCTGTGGCGAAACGAAGAAAACACTTCATACAAACCGCAAGTAGATTTTGCCGTTGAATCTGCAATGAAAAACGTGGGTTCCCATTGAATATTCCGAAGTTGCCCCCTCACCCACGCACTGGGTGGGATGCCGGGTTGGTGTGGTATCGTTAAACGTCCCCCTCCGAGACAAAGTAATTCGAATTATAATTTTTTTGATACGAAGTGCCGTTTTCAAGATATTCAATGTCTTCAATTAAAATGAACACCCTGTATGAACAATTTTGTTGACAGTGCAGTTTTAGTGCCTAATTAAGTTCATGTAAAACGTTGCCTCCAGCTACGACGTCACGTACCGTTCGGGGAAACCTCAGCACTGAGGAGGTATTATCAGCCACGACAGAGGACACCAAGTTGGTGACCTCGGCTGCTTCACTATGGTCAGTCGCGACTATCAATCATCGTTCCAATGTGTCACGGAATTTCATGCAGAATATTCACTATACAAAGGCTGGAACGGGAGTAGTGACGGTCTCTTCACCTGTTAGAAGAGGGGTGTGTCACTGCACATTCTTCGATTTATTGTCCTTTGTCTACAATTTCTGACAGAATTCAATGACTCGCAGTACAACGATTTTAACTTCAGGTTATTAGATGGCCTTCTGTAACTTTGGATGACTTTACTACATGCGACTGAAGTTAAAAACATATCAGCGTTAGTAACCAATAAGCTTACATGCATGGCACAAAGATTGAATCACCATCGTTGAATGCCCATGTGGCCAGTTGAGTTAGACAGCTAACGTTTTAACTGAAAATATTTTTGTCATACGAAAACTGATCATAACGAAGCTGCCGATATAACGTAAACGGCTGAGGGTTCCTTTGAAAAGACAAGAAAGATAAGAAAACGAAAACTGACATAGCTGAGAACTTCGACACTTACAACGAGCTGTACTAATGTCAGAAAGTTCTTTGTAAGCAAGAAGTTAGAACGTACATTCTAAAATTGGTGTGTGGCGGAAAGTACTTTTTGTACCATTTACTGAGCCTTACAACCCTGTTCCAATCACAAATAGCACGTGGGAAGAAAGATTGTGAGTAAGCCTCTGTACCGGCTCTAATTTCTCGAATTTTCTCCTCATGGCCATTACGTGAGATGTATGTGGGGTGAAGGAATATGTTGTCCGACTTTTCCGAGGAAGTGCTCTCTTTTCAGTAATAAATCTCTCCGTGATGCACAACGCCTCCCTTGTAACGTCTGCCAATGGAGTTTGTTGAGCATCTCTGTAACGCTCTCGTGCCGACTAACCGATACCGTAACGAAACGGGCCACTCTTCGTTGGATCCTCTCTATTAGTACTGTTATTTCAGCTCAAAAAAAAATGGCATGTTCCACATCCACGAGGATCTCCTCAGCACGGATCTATGGAACGAAAAACTAATCTAATCTAATTTAATCTAATCTAATTTAATCTAATCTATTCTTCTGTCAGTCCTGTCAGATAGATGAACAGTACTCAGGATCCGGTCGAACAAACGCCTTATAAGTACTTCTTTCGTGGATGACTTACATTTCCTTGCGATTCTTCGCAGGATTCTGAGTCTGGAACCTGATTCTCACACTCTGTGGTCATTCTCGTAAGATCGCTCGGTGTAGTAACTCCTAGATATTTTACGGCATATGTTGTTTCCAGCGGTTTGTCATCAACTGTGTAACTATACCGTACTGGATTTCTTTTCCTACGTGTGCACAACACGTTACATTCATTTACGTTCAGGGTCAATTCCCAGAGCCTGCACCATTTGTCAATTCTATGGAGGTCATTCTGCAAATCGTTACTCTCTTCTGGCGTTCCTACTTTCGTATAGACAACTGTATCATCTGCAAACAGCCTCAGAAAGCATCCAATGCTTTCTGCTACATCATTTACCACAAGAATGCCTTACCAACCTTGTGTCAAGCATAGTAGCACATTGCAGAGCGTATCTTGCCGTCTGCGATGATTACACACCCTATTAAGAACCATGTCCTGCCTCTGATAACGTCCAGGGAACCAACATCAATCGCAGGGATTTCAGTGTAATTATTATCTTTGAATAAAAATCTCATCTTTGTTCGACTCATTGTGGATTTCTTTCAGTTATCTTGTGGACTACACTGTACCAGTTCTTTCTATGTATAATCCAAGTTTCATTGAGCTACATTACCAGGTAATGACATGTCATATGTGCGACCTTTGTATCTGCACAGTGTGCAAATTTAGCTCACCACTTAGTGCGCAAATGGACAAAACATCTGAACTGTCTTCTCAAGCCCAGAGTGTCAAACAGACATTCTAAATAAATATGACCCTTGCCCTGGAAGGCAGCTAATATCAGACCATAACAAAACTCATTAGAAGTGCTGCTGTCATGTACCTAGAATGCATGAATTAATAAAAGTGAAAGTTTTGGGGTCTATTCTAGAAAGACAACACAGCTATTCCCTTTTTTATTCTGCGTGTAATTTATCAACTGTTGCTTTCAGGGGTCAAGTGTTAAACAACAATCATGTTCAATTACTTTTGACACTCAATAACAAAATATTTAAGTCTTGAGAATACTGAAATGACGAATATTAAAATCGTTATCTCTACTATGAAAATTTTTTATCATAGGAAAGAATGAATATTACAAATCCTCATCAGCTCATTTAAATCTACATTGTCGTAGTCAGTTAATGCACTGAGTTGGTGGAGAATAAATTTACTTTTGAACCAATTAAATACTCTCATATACTCAATATGCAGTTAGGTTAGTATCCTAGCTTTTGATATTCAATGGTCAAAGCGCACACAAGTTGGAGTGAGCAAAATCTAGTCTCAACATTTACTGTTGCCTAATTCGCTATGGTACTTTACCAAGTGGCACTGCAACGGCGTTGTCTCCATGCTGGACCTGAAATGCTAATTCCCTCCTCTGGCCTTGACTGAATTCAATCAGTTGCAACTGTCCTGTGTTCCGTTGAACATTAATCTTTCCCCAGTCGAAATAATGGTTATTGCTCACTTGCTACTGGAATAATTAACTACCGCTTCGCTATCTGTCGCCACAATATGTGAAGCGTATCGTCCGCACTTCGCAGAATGAAAAGCTCTCAACGCCCTCGCTTATTTCCACACACTTGTGCAGTCCACCGCGAGACAAGAGAGAGAGACATAGAGTAATTATAGGTCTCAAAATGCTTTGGAAATGGGGCTCTTCCCACCGTGTCGCGTCTGCGTCGCCAAGTATAGCTTCAGCCAGTCACCATCTCACTAGAGGTGAACAAACATTTTTATTTTTCTTGTTGGGTCACAGCCTAGCCAGTTAATGACGTGCAGCCACTTATCCTCAGCCCCAGCCTTATTTAAATTAAAAGGAACAATGTATTGTTCTGGCCTTATCCCTTTTTGTGCTGAAGCACGCCGTTCTCTTGCTAAGTGGAAGTTTTAAGATATCATTAACTACCCACTTGGTTTGTGTCCAAAATGTGTTTCACTTTAACTTTTTTGTTCATGCCAGTCCATATATTGGTAGATGTTTGTTTTTTCGGTACATGAGATTAACTGCAGTTGTTTTTTGTTGATATAATATAAACTATATTTTCTGAGGATCTCATACTCTATCATCCTGTCATTATGGATCAAGCTCATGTAAGATCTGTAAAATGTGGATGCCTTACAGACACATCAAGAGAAAGTTACTTTTGTACTAACGATTTGCACACCAGTATATTTGACATCTGTTGCCATAGTGCCACAAGTATCGAACTGGCGTAACTGTCTACAGTGGTGAACTAGCCAGTTATCGCAGAAACATTATTTCTTAAATGGTTCAAAGGTCTCTAAGCACTATGGGACTTAGCATCGGAGGTCATCAGTCTCCTAGACTTACAACTATTTAAACCTAACTAACCTAAGGGATCGCACATATCCATGCCCGAGGCAGGATTCGAACCTGCGACCGTAGCAGCAGTGTGCCTCTAGACTGAAGCGCCTAGGGCCACTCGGCCACAGCTGCCGGCAAAAATAATTTTAATTGTGGTTGTACAGTCATATAGAGTGAAATCGATTTATGCTGTTTACCTGTGTTAACAATGTGCTGTTCTGCACACATTTTATTTTAAAATTTAGTGCAATGCCCCATACCATTACATGGCCTCCACCAGGTTGAACAGTCCCCTGATGACGTGCAGGGTCCACGGATTCATGAAGTGGTCTCCATACCCACATACACCATCCGCTCGATACACTTTGAAACGAGATTCATCCGACAAGGCAACATGTTTCCAGTCATCAACATTCCAATGTCAATGTTGATGGGCCCAGGCGAGGCAGGCATAAAACTTTGTGTCATGCAATCATGACGGGTAAACGAGTGGGCCTTCGGCTCCAAAAACCCATATGGTTGATGTTTCGTTCAAAGGTTCGTATGCTGACATTTGTTGATGGCCCATTATTCAAATCTGCAGCAATTTGTGGATTGGTTGCATTTCTGTCATGTTGCACGATTCTCTTCAGTCGTTGTTGGTCCCGTTCTTGCAGGATCTTTTTCCGGCCGCTGCGATGTCAGAGATTTGATGTTTTACGGAATTTCTGATGTTCATGATACGCTCGTGAAATGGTCGTACGGGAAAATCCCCGATCCATTGCTACGACACAGATGGTGTGTCCCATCGGTCGTGCTCCAACTTTAATACAGCGTTCAAACTCGCTTAAATCTTAATTGCTTGCCATTGTAACGGTAGTAACTGATCTGACAACTCAACTGCGCCAGTTACTTGTTGTCTTATATAGGCGTTGCCAACCGCAGCGCCGTATTCTGCCTGTTTACATACAGTTAATCACTTTAATATCTGGACACTATGACATGTTAACCTTTTAGCATCATAAATTTATTTGTGACAAAACAAACAAACTATATAACCAAGTATTATATTCTGTGATGTGTTGAGTAAATAACAGCATGAACTTTGTTAAGATAACGTACATAAGTTCTTTTATAATACTATTTAAATAGAACTTCGTCCTATACTCACGTTACTTTAATATCAGACACTTTGCAGAACTAATCATTTCAAGACAAGATTTTGTGTGCCATTAAACTTTTAAATACCTTGTCGTGTAGCCATTCTGTTTTATCACTTCTTTTAAACACTGCGGCGTACTGCAAACGATCTTTTTTTTTAAATAGGTCGCATGTAGACTGTCCCATTCTTCTTTTAATCAACGCTTCAGAGTTTTCTTGGACGATACTGGTGTTTTTCTAATACGTCGCTCCAGTTCTCCCCACACATTCTCAATGGGGTTAATATGTGGTAATTGAGGTGGTTCTAAGACTTTGGAGCAACTGTACAACAATTATTCCTGCACAATGCGAAACTTATGTTTCGGGTCATTGTCCTGGTAAAACTTGAACTCGTTCGATATCCCCATTGTTTTAGCACTTTTCCGTAAATTTTTCTTTAATACGTTCAAATAGACATATTTGTCCATAATACTGTCGATGAACACCAATCCGCACGGTCCAAATATCGATATACAGCCCCAGACAAGAACACTGCCACCTCCATGCTTTACAGTCGGTTTAATATTTGTGACTGTCGTTCTTCTTCAGCCACACCATGCTTTGTCCGTCCGACCCAAAAAGGTTAAATTTACTTTCATCGGCAAAAATGACGTCTCTCCATCATATTTCATCCTTCGTAATAAACTCACTGGCAAAGTACAATCTCTTCTTTCGATTGTGTTCATTCCCATGTGTTTCTTCCTGGCCACTCTTCCATTGTAGTAGTAGTAGTAGTAGTAGTAGTAGCTTTATTCATCCGTAGATCTCTTCTTACAAGGATATCGGACATGTCAAAGTGTTTACAAATTTAGATAAATTTAAAATAAGCTAATTAGTATACGTATGTATTTACAGACTTATAGTTAGAGACAATCATTAGATTTACTCCTGGTATACAAAACTTTTTTTACAAATAATTTATTAAATAATGTAATGCCACATTGCTCTCTCATATCTCACTGTCAGTCACTGTACACACTATACACACATTGTTTCATGTCACTTCACTCACTACACACACACACGCACACACACACACACACACACACACACACACACACACACACACACATACAGATACACGCACACACCACACACTGGTGATCTCTGGGCCATTTTCTGTACCACGACTTTCCATTTGTTTTCCTGAAAAACTGAGTCAGCATCCCTCCATAATGAGTGAGATGTTGAGCTCAGAAAGAGGAAGAGGTGTTAGTACTGTGCTATGCATAGCTTGGGGCTAAGTATTTCTAGAAAGGCAAAATAGAAGGAAACAAGCGTAAAGTGAAGGTGTTACTTTGAATACAGGATATTTTATTATAATTATTATTATTATTTATATGTATAACATTTTTTATCAAACCCCTACTCTGTCTTAGCTAAGTAATCCTTCAGTGTATAAAATGCATTGCATAACAGGTACTTTTTAGCTGCCTTTTTAAATAGCGTATTTTGGCAGTTTCTTTAATCTCTTTTGGTAATTTATTGTATAGTTTTATTCCTTGGCAGAAAATGCTGTTTTGAGTTTTATGTTTATTTTTTCTTGGTAAACGTTAAGTTGAGTCTATCTCTTGTTGCATGGTCATGGACAGAGCTGTTTATGCAGTAATTACCAATGTTATTTTTGATGTGTACAGCTGACTGGTAAATATATTCACACTGAGCAGTTAAAATCCCCAGTGTGTTTAACAGATCTTTACAGGGAGCTCGACTATTATTTTTGGTTATTATTCTTATGGCTCTTTTCTGGAGTTTGAAAACTGTGTTCATATTTTGTGCATTTGTTCCCCAAAAAAGAATTCCATAGCTAAGAACTGAGTGTACATATGAATAATATGTAACTAAAAGACACTGCATGTTACACACTGATGTGTGTGTGTGGTCTTCAGTCCTGAGACTGGTTTGATGCAGCTCTCCATGCTACTCTATCATGATAGGATTCTAAGGGCATAAACTGCTGATGACATTCTGTTTGCAAGTACCTTTGTGAGTTCACACCACTTCAGCTCAGAATCAATATTCATTCCTAGAAATTTCGCATTTGTTACACAGTTGTCGTACCCCTTGTTGCACTATTGACCAATAGGGACATGCCAAAACTCTGAAGGATGTTTATTAAGGTGCTGCTGGATTCATTTATGATGTTAGTGTTGATGTTAAAGTCCACACACAGATTTATGTTGAGCTTTTTACTTGAGATTTTATCTAGAACTTCTGTTAAATTATTGAAAAAAAGTGTCCACACTACCACTGGGAGATCGATACACACACAAAATTATTAATGTTTTGGTGATATCAAGGCCTGTTAATTCAATAGCTGATATTTCAAAGTGTTTCTCTTCACTTACAGTACTGAGGTCATGACTTGATTTGAACTGTGTTCCTTTTATGATATAAATGCAAGATCCTCCACCCCTTGAAGTAGTTCTTCAGTAAGAGTTTGCCTTTTCATTCAATGATAATATTACATGTTGGATTCCTGTCTCTACACCAGTGCTCAGTAATACAAACTACTGTGCAGTTCAAAGATTGGAGCTCAACTTCTAATAGTTGTATTTTATTTTTTATTGATTGCATGTTTTGATGGGGGATTGTTAAGTCAGTGAAATGCCCCATGTTACTCTTTTCAATGGTTTGTTTTTCTTCGTGACATCTGGTATATGTGATGTTTGAGGTGTTAAAATCTGTCTTGTGAGTGATTGTTTCACTATTTTTTAAAGTGCTGGAGATACTCTCTAGGCAGGGAAACATGTTGTCTGGATTTATCCTAAAAAAATCTACTTTTCCTACAAACGACAACAGGTATTTGACCATGTGTGGCCAGAGATCCACCCACTATACTTTCGTGAATCAGCTGTACCAATCTACCCTTTCCAGTCCTGTTTAGGTGTAGGCCATGCCTGGAGAAACCCCATCTGTTGATAGTCCCGACGGGCACCAGAGAAACATGAGCAAAGTTGGCTGTCCTCAGAGCCATCCCCAGCCCCACATTGATTCGCCTCACAGCTGCAACAAGGTGTGGTCGATCACGATGCCAGAACAGCTCAACAAAGTGTACGTTGGTGCCACAAGTCAGGGAAGCTATCTAGTCCAGATCACCACCTATATCATATACCCCACCCCTGTCCAAACTGTTTCCCACCCCACCCACTATCACTACATGGTCCTCTTTTGTAAAGACTCTAGGTTCTCTATCATATGACTTAGTCCTGCATTTGGCTTGAAGATACTGGTGGCCTGGTACCCTGCCCCTAAACTTTTCTGTAACTGAGGGTCTACACTTCGCCCATGGCTACTACCTAGCAGCAGCACTTTCTTGTTCCTAACACTTTGTACATTCCTAGGCTTCTTGGCCTTGGTTGAAGTGTGCTCCACATTTCCTGCTCCTAGTTCTACCTGAGGCTCTTCTCCACTTAACTCTGGCAGTGTTAGATACCTGTTTTTTGTGTTGTTGATAAAACTGTCAGGTCGCGTTCTATTCCTTCCTATCCTCCTACCAGCTGCCAGTTTTCAACCACCCTATCTCATTTGATCCTTATAAGTTTCTTCCTTGCTTCCTCCAAATGTGCCTGAAGGGCACAGATTTTCCTTTCCTGTTCCCCAATCAAAATGTTCCTACTGCATACTCTGCAGTTCCAGGAGAGAGCCTCTTCTGTTCTCCCAACATTCTCCCCACTGCATCCCCTCCCCACCCCGAGTGAAAATATTTCCTACAAGATTGGCAACAAATCCCTCTACTCACTTCCCTATAACGGCTCCCACATTTCTCACTCATGGTCAGTTTCGAAAGAATAACTAAGTTTAAAGAATGTTTTAAATTTGTCTAGGACGCGAGATTGGCTGTATGTAAACAAAAAACGACACAAAGTCTTATGTGCGGATTTTTTTTGTACCAATTTAGATATACTATCACAGAAGAATGAATTTGCAACTGATTTGCTTTCAGAGAATTTACGTTATAAAGCGTGTTTGGTAAGGTTTTTAAACGTTTATAACTCGGAAAATATAGGCCTAGATCGCATCTATCTAACTAGTAAACAACACGAAATGTGTTAGTTAAATACGATTTAGAAACGTTTAATTACACTTTTATTGCGACAATAGACACTGATGAAACTAGTTGAAACTAGTAGCAGTCTTTTTTAAACGAATTTTGAACTATCAAGAAAACTTGTATAGAACTTTTTGTGTTTATGTCACACAAAATTTCGGGTTATGTCACGATTATCGGGACTTCAGCTAAGGAACAAGTTTTTTCAAGAACACGCACTGCTGGGACGCTAATATTCAGTTGTGTGACAAGAACGGACACTGCTGCAAGTATACAAAACAAAGAAAATTTAAATTTGACACTATTTCCTCTTAAATAAGTTCTTTTAGCGGATGAAGAAAATACCTATGAACTCACTCGGCGGCCATCTTGGAGCCACTTTCATTCAACGCTTTGCGAATCATTTGAGGATGTACCGTCTTGCCAGTCTCGTTTAACAGCTCACGTTCTAATCTGGGTGCACTGAGTGCTGGATCGTTCTTTATTTTCCGTATTAGCTGCCTCTTGTCACGTGCTTCCAGCTTCGGTGGCTGGCCCTTTTGCGAAATAGAGTCGATACGGCCCTCATTTTTGAATCGTGTGTTAATATCTGCCACAGGACTCTTACTTATGTTGAGCGTGGCAGCAAGTTGTCTATATGATTTATCTTCCGCGTTCTGTAAAATCACAAGCCGTCTTATCTCAAAACTAGTATTAGCTTTGCGTGGAATCGTACCGTATCGACAGTCGACCGCTCTTGTAATCACACACTTGCCTTCTGACTTGTATTTACCCCGGTGTGAACGGTGAAAACAAGTGCGGCACTGCCATCTGTTCGGATATTAAAGTAACGTGATCATCGAAGAGTGTTTTATTTCAATCGTATTACACTCCTGGAAATTGAAATAAGAACACCGTGAATTCATTGTCCCAGGAAGGGGAAACTTTATTGACACATTCCTGGGGTCACATACATCACATGATCACTCTGACAGAACCACAGGCACATAGACACAGGCAACAGAGCATGCACAATGTCGGCACTAGTACAGTGTATATCCACCTTTCGCAGCAATGCAGGCTGCTATTCTCCCATGGAGACGATCGTAGAGATGTTGGATGTAGTCCTGTGAAACGGCTTGCCATGCCATTTCCACCTGGCGCCTCAGTTGGACCAGCGTTCGTGCTGGACGTGCAGACCGCGTGAGACGACGCTTCATCCAGTCCCAAACATGCTCAATGGGGGACAGATCCGGAGATCTTGCTGGCCAGGTTAGTTGACTTACACCTTCTAGAGCACGTTGGGTGGCACGGGATACATGCGGACGTGCATTGTCCTGTTGGAACAGCAAGTTCCCTTGCCGGTCTAGGAATGGTAGAACGATGGATTCGATGACGGTTTGGATGTACCGTGCACTATTCAGTGTCCCCTCGACGATCACCAGAGGTGTACGGCCAGTGTAGGAGATCGCTCCCCACACCATGATGCCGGGTGTTGGCCCTGTGTGCCTCGGTCGTATGCAGTCCTGATTGTGGCGCTCACCTGCACAAAGCCAAACACGCATACGACCATCATTGGCACCAAGGCAGAAGCGATCTCATCGCTGAAGACGACACGTCTCCATTCGTCCCTCCATTCACGCCTGTCGCGACACCACTGGAGGCGGGCTGCACGATGTTGGGGCGTGAGCGGAGGACGGCCTAACGGTGTGCGGGACCGTAGCCCAGCTTCATGGAGACGGTTGCGAATGGTCCTCGCCGATACCCCAGGAGCAACAGTGTCCCTAATTTGCTGGGAAGTGGCGGTGCGGTCCCCTACGGCACTGCGTAGGATTCTACGGTCTTGGCGTGCATCCGTGCGTCGCTGCGGTCCGGTCCCAGGTCGACGGGCACGTGCACCTTCCGCCGACCACTGGCGACAACATCGATGTACTGTGGAGACCTCACGCCCCACGTGTTGAGCAATTCGGCGGTACGTCCACCCGGCCTCCCGCATGCCCACTATACGCCCTCGCTCAAAGTCCGTCAACTGCACATACGGTTCACGTCCACGCTGTCGCGCCATGCTACCAGTGTTAAAGACTGCGATGGAGCTCCGTATGCCACGGCAAACTGGCTGACACTGAGGGCGGCGGTGCACAAATGCTGCGCAGCTAGCGCCATTCGACGGCCAACACCGCGGTTCCTGGTGTGTCCGCTGTGCCGTGCGTGTGATCATTGCTTGTACAGCCCTCTCGCAGTGTCCGGAGCAAGTATGGTGGGTCTGACACACCGGTGTCAATGTGTTCTTTTTTCCATTTCCAGGAGTGTATTTAACAAGTGGTATACGTTGTGCAAACATTACTCGTACTGTTACTTACTGGACATCTACCTTCATGTAATACGTGGATATATTATATTTGTGTTTTATTCAGAATACAGTTATGTTGCAGCAAAGTAAAAATCTCTTAGTGTCCGAATATTAACGTTATTCACTACATCTCTGTATTTGAATACGCATGCCTAAGCCAGTTTCTTTGGCGCTTCAGTGTAATACAGATCACATACCCTCAGAAAGAGTGTTTATCCGTCAGGATAATACTAACATGTGTAGGAAGCGCAATCTCAAAATACATACCTGCTGAACACACTGGAAAATTACTAAGGCAATAGGAACTGGACTCATGAGAACTATTCATACCTAACAGGTAGCTGTCGTATTGTCGCGCATTAGTTGTAGTATCATGCCTCAATACTTGCAGAGTGGTCTTCCAGACTCTTTTCCTTTTAATATCGAGTTCACATTTTTCCGCTCATGAACGCAACTTTTACTCTGTCATTGTTTATCTTTATTAGGACACAGTGCATTTCAAAAAAAGCTGTGAATCAAACAGATAGCATAAAAACTAAAATGTAAACAGTTGACAGTAGTTACAGAATGAGGAATGTTTCTTGCAGTTGCGTGGGCGCGTGCACACTTTTCCCTGAAACACTTTTCACACACTCATCTTTGCGGTCGGAGTAAACCACATTGTTTTGCCTCCCAGTTGAATGAATGACGATAGAAACACTGAATAAAGTAGCACTCACGCAGGAATGTCTTTTCTACGTAGGGCACTAAAGTGGAAGTTTCCGAGGTAAAGAGCAAGCTTAAATTTCGACAGAACCATTTACAACGGTGGTTTGGGTACTCCTAATGAGGTCATATCACAAAGTTATAGAGTCAGAAAAACACACATTGCTTTCCAGATTCCGTAGAACAAATCAGTCTTCTTTGCTGCAGCAAGAACACCAGGAGATACAATGTCTATATTTTGAAATCGGTTGGTATTTCCATTATAAATATTAGCCATTATTAAACTGCGTTAAACCCATTTGTGCTCACTACGTCTACAACATTCAGTCATAATACACTTTTTTATTAATAGCTGTAGATACTAATTCCGAAGTTTTCATCAGCAGCCTTTGCACGTTAATTTGTTAAGATGTATTTGGCATTGTCCTTAGAATCTTAGCGTTGTTGGGTAATTTGCATACCTTCACTGACCCCTAAATCCCTATGTAATCAGAATAGAATTCTAATTTTTACGTAAACAGGGGATTCATTATTGATGACGTTTTTGGTATGTTACCAGTAACGTTGTAGACGTAATGTTGTTTTTTACTTAATACTTCAGCATGAAACAAAACGCCACTATCTTGAGGAAAGTGAGGGCTTGAAACACACACGGTACAAATTTCTTTGCTGCTGTTACTACAGCCTCAATGTCGCTATTTCTACTGAAGCTGTAATTTTTTTGTAGCTGTAGTGTTTATTGATCCAGAAGTGTACGGTAACAAATGAATTAGTACATGCAGATTAAGTTTTAATGGTCTATAGCATATAAATAACATGCTAAAATAAACCACAAAGAAGCGTAACAGAGAATATTTAGTAAATGAAAGTTATAACATTGCCTATGCTACCCATGAAAAAAACCTAAGCATCATACGCGAAATTACAAAGACATGTAAAGAAAAAAATAAGTGTATATCCATTAATTGCGTAATCAAGGAAATGTTAAGTAAACTTCCCTTTTCGATTAATAAGTGCAGTGCTTCTTGTTATTAAGTCAAAGCAAAGTTTTATGGACAAAAACTCTTGCTACCAAGCCAAGATTCTAGAAGCGAAAAGACTCTCGTGTAGCTTTTCGTTTTAAGCGAAGAAGAATTGGACTTCATTTTTTCTCTCTACACTTTTGAGCCTTTTTTCGGCCTGCTGTAGTACCGCAAGCATGTCCGTTCTGTTGATACTAGGCTTAAACAGAACATACTATAATATCTAAGTCTATTGCATTTGTTTCGTAGTACTTAACCTGTCTGATTCTCATATTAATAAAGACAATTTTCATGTATTTCTGAATTTTTTCATTGACTGTTAAGAAAAAGATAGAGGAAGATTTGTTCGGTGGTATAACGATCGGACATCTTACGTGTTCTTCCGTTATTTGTTCATCGTCATTAAGCAGAACCACTCTGATATAGATTCACCGGTCATTTCCTTTAGGTTTTACGTACATTTTTCACGTAAGAAGTTTATTAGGTTGATCGGCCAGTTACTACTGAAGAATGACGTCTTCCGTCGTTTCATTGGCTATATATCCCCGACTCCATGAGATAATATAGACGGTGAACGGAAATTATACGCTGATGTGTACTATAAGTAATTTAATTAGCATTTATTGTTTTTTATCTACAAATCTGGCTCTGGTTCACCGTCACTAGAGATTTCTCTTTCTCGTCGCGATGTTATGGTTATAAGAAAGTTGCTAGGAATCATATCCTCTTCCTGCCGCAGCTTACCGAGAAAACGTTTATTTAGAATATCTCAGCCATTAAATAAGAGAGAGAGAAACGCTTCAGAGTACAGAAACACATAATGAATACAAAAATCCAGCTATAAAATAAATTAATTAGGGAAAAATGAAGAAGGGAGATTTGGATTAAACGCCAGGTCGACAGAAAAGTCATAAGAAACTAAGCACAAGTTCAGATATGACAAGAAAGGTCAAGAAAATCGGCCGTGCCCGTTTTAAAAGAAGTATCCTGGTATTTGCGTATGCCAATTAGGGTGATGCATGTATTTATTCATTTCTATTTTTTTTACTTCTGTCACGACACTGAAACACACTAGAGATACATCATAATTGCAAATCCCAGGCGTAGGCGCTACTCCAACTCGAGCCCAGGGACCACCGGCGTTATGCAATTATGCACAGTAATGGGGTCAAGATCATAGAATCAGTGAGTTACGGATGAGTCTCCCTTAACGCTAGATCTTGTTTCTCGTATTCCAGCATTCTAACGTATGCTAGTACCTTGAAGACTACAAAAAGTACTCTTGTTCTTAAATATAGGATGGCCTAGAGCTTCTGATGAAAAAAGGGCCAGCTAAAGGAAAAGTCTACCTTAAATGTGTCACAAATGGCATCAGCAGAGTGCTCAGAAAACACTGTACTGAAACAGTGTTCAAACCAACAAGAAAGGTGCACCAATATCTTTTTTGAACTCTGCGAAGAACGTGCACCCGCCATTTGCCACAGCAAGAGTACACGAGAGCGTGATGAAAGGTAGTTCTTCCGAATTTTTATATGGAAACTCTGAAGGCTTTTTTAAATAAAACGAACGCTATTAACATTCTACATATTTATTCTTTATGTCTACATATTTGTAGCCCTCTTCCGCTGCAGGGCTCCTAATGTAGCGTTTAAAATGGTGGTGTGTAACGTATCTACGTCGATGCGTGAGAAAGAGCTTGTTGTAATCGAGTTTCCAATTCGAAGAGTTCGTCCACACATGGATCACCCTCTCCTTCAGCATGACAATGCCAGACCACACATGAGACCTGCGACATCTGCAACAATCCGACGCCTTGGGTTCACTGTCATCGATCATCTCCCGTACAGTCCCGAATTGGCCCAATCCGATTTCATCTGTTTCCAAAACTTAAACAATACCTTCGAGGACTTCACTTTGATAGTGATGAAGCGGTGCAAGCAGAGTTGAGGCTGTGGTTCCGTCAACAACGTCAGACATTCTATAATGACGATATCAACAAACTGGTCTATGGTTGGGAGAAATATAGTCGTTGCCAAGATGACTATGTTGAGAAATAAATACGTAGATATGAAGAATAAAGATGTAAAATATTAATTACGTTTGTTTGATTTAAAAATCCTTAAGAGTTGCCACAAAAAATCGGAGGCATTACATTTGAGCACGCCCTCGTTAAAATCCGATGCACTTGCGGTCAAGTGTACATAGGAACTACAAAAAGAAGCATTCGTATCCACGTTAAGGAACAAAAGAGCAATTGTCGCCTGGGCGAGACGGATAAATCAGCAGCAGCACATCATTTACTGGAACTAGGGAACCACCAAATTAGTTTCTCCGACACTGCGGTATTAGCAAGATCTAGTCATTACATGTACACTGAGGTCACAAAAATTAAAGAGCACAAAAATACTTAAACGGAAAAGAAAAAGGATTGAAACTAAGCAAGCTGCGTGCTGTGGTGTAAAATAAAACAAACAATGCCATCTATTCCCTATTACATGCTCCGTAACATACACTATGTGATCAAAAGTATCCGGACGCCGGCTGAAAAAGACAATTTCGTAGCGCCCTCCATCGGTAGTGCTGAATTCAATATAGATTGGACCACCCTTAACCTTGATGACAGCTTCCACTCTCGCAGGCATACTTTCAATCAGGTGCTGGAAGGTTTCTTGGGGAATGGCAGCCCATTCTTCACGGAGTGCTGTACTGAGGAGAGGTATCGATGTCGGTCGGTGAGGCCTGGCACGGAGGCGGCGTTCCAAAGCATCCCAAAAGTGTTCTATAGGATTCAGGTCAGGACTCTGTCCAGGCCAGTCCATCACAGGGATGTTATTGTCGAGTAACTACTCCGTCACAGGCCGTGTATTACGAACAGGTGCTCGATCGTGTTGAAAGACGCAGTCGCCATCCCCGAATTGCTCTTCAACAGTGGGAAGCAAGAAGGTGCTTAAAACATCAATGTAGGCTGTGCTGTAGTAGTACCACGCAAAACAACAAAGGGTGCAAGTCCCCTCCATGAAAAACACGACTACACCATAACACCACCGCCTCCGAATTTTACTGTTGGCAGTATACACGCTGGCAGATGACGTTCATCGGGCATTCGCCATACCCACACCCTGCCATCGAATCGTTACGTTGTGTACCGTGATTCGTCACTCCACACAACGTTTTTCCTCTCTTCAACCGTCCAATATTTATGCGTCTTACACCAAGCGAGGCGTCGTTTGGCATGTACCGTTGTGATGTGTGGCTTATGAGCGGCTGCTCGACCACAAAATTCTAGGTTTCTCACCTCCCGCCTGACTGTCACAGTACTTGCAGTGGACCCTGATGCACTTTGGAATTCCTGTGCCATGATCTGGATAGATGTCTGCCTATTACGCATTACGACCCTCTTCAACCGTCGGCAGTCTCTGTCAGTCAACAGACGAGGTCATCCTGTACGCTTTTGTGCTGTACGTGTCCCTTCACGTTCCCATTTCAATATCACATCGGAAACAGCGGACCTAGGGATGTTTAGGAGTGTGTAAATCTCGCGTACAGACGTATGACGCAAGTGACACCCAATCACCTGACCACGTTCGAAGTCCGTGAGTTCTGTGGAGCGCCCCATTCTGCTCTCTCACGATGTCTAATGACTACTGAGGTCGCTGATATGGAGTACCTGGCGGTAGGTGGTAGCTCAATGCAATATGAAAAACGTATGACATGGGAGTGTCCGGATACTTTGATCACATGGTGTAGGTAGGCGCGACTCGACGTTCTTAGGGCCTCCACACACGAGCGACTGATCGCAGCGATCCGTCGCCAGATATATCACCTTAATCGATCTCTCGCCTCGAGCCTACCACACACGTGCGATCCGCCAAGGAATTTATTCTCACCAACCAGTATTCACTAAAGCAACTGTATTTAAAAAGCTCTGCCATAGAAAAGGATGTTCTGTGTTTAGCGGCGGTTGTAGTCGATCTCTGTAGGGACTGTAGTTCACTAATCTTGTTTAGAAACGCTTTTCTTGGAAATTGTGGGTTAATCTATAAAATATATTGAATTTTTCACTGACACCAAGTGAGTCGTGTACGTCTTTCTAGTGTTTGCAAAAACGGAGATAATTTCTGATGGTATAACCGCGATCACTGGTGTTTTCAATGTTATTTATAATCTGTGTTGACTGCAAAAAATGTTTATTCATATGACCGGTTTTGGTTCCTCTAGAACCATCTTCAGATCCGTAATTTCGGTTACAGGAGTAACCTGTCCATACATAGCAATCTTCACATGTTGTGACACAACCTGTGAAGGTTTCTGTGTATAGACGTGTTACTCCTGCAACGGAAATTGCAGCTCTGAAGTTGGTTCTAGAGGAACCGAAACCGGTCATGTGAATAAACATTTTCTGCAATCTTTCTAGTGTGCTAGTACAATTCGTTTCTCGTTGATTAGTCCTCAATTACTTTTAACTTCAAGTATTTGCAGAACACAAATTGATTTGCAATCTTGAAGTGTTTGCAGAAACGTTGTCAGTTGTAGCACTGGTGATTACAATAACTTTTTTATAAATTTTAGGAGGAAGAATTTGATTACACGAAACGACAAGGGACTTGAGTATAGCTGTATAATAGATCTATCCTGAATATTTACATTAAAATGTCCACTTAATAATGCGATACCTGTAAGTCATTCTGTTTCATAAATAACTTAAAATCATCATTTGGATCCCAGTGTATCGTCGCTATTACTATAAATTTACCATCAATTCTACTTCTACAGCACAAGCTTCGAAATGGTAATCGCTGCAAAAATGAATGGTGTATTTTGTATTCCTTCTTATTATAAATGGCAGCTCCTGCCTCTAGTTCGCTTTTCAGAGTACTTCATGGTCCCGAATAACTATTAATCCTAAAGTAAATATTTTATTCAACGAGGACAAAGCGAAACGAAACAAGCCTGCACAATCACGCTTAATAATTAGCGAAACGAGTCGCAGGCATGTTGTCGCATACAGCTTCTAATCATCCAGACGACCATATTACGTGCACGAATCGCACGCAATCCATGAGATTGATTGAGATTTTCACGCGTTTAACGATCGGCATCCAATCGCTGCGATTTCCCCACAAACGTGTGGTATATGAAGCGATCGGCCGTCCATGTGGCGGATAGCGGCGATCTGTCGCTCGTGTGTGGAGCCCTTTAGGCAGTGGTCTGATGATGTAACGAACCTCTGTTCCATGCATACGAATAAAGAGTTCGGCTTGCTGAGCTTGTCTAAGACCGCAACTGCTTTGACTCGTCAAAGCCTCTGATAATGTCTCCAGCTTTGCAAGACGAAACGTTAGGCGGAGAATTTTGCCTTGGACCACAACCTAATGCCCATAAAACAAATGTTAGCAGTAACTTATCCACGTGTTCCTGTCACACCCAAACCACATATTAACATTTATTTTATTTGTAGTAACAACAATGCAAAACTGAAATGTTAAAAATTACATGCCGTGTTTTTTCAAGAAGACATATAGTAATGAGTAATTAAATCTTTTACTGCCTGCAGAAATTAAATGCGAAATGTGCAAAATGTTCCTACTCGACATTCATGACACAGTTCACACAAATAGTGCAACAACTAACAGTCCTAGGAGAGGTCGATACAAGGCTCAATAGCTTGTGTTGCAACTACTCCTTCTATAAAACATTAACATTTAACACTTGTTACCGCCTCTGCATCTCTCATATCTTTAAAAATGGTGCTTGGTTAATGCACCCAATGGAAACTTGTCACAATGAAGGAAACATCCGAGAATTACAGCTAGTTATATATATTATTTACGAGTCGCCTAACCATCAGGAAATTATAGGACATTAGGGCTCTCAAAATGTCAGTTAGAGAATAAAAAAACTTCTAATCGAATCAAGTGAGCAGTTGACAACGAATAATACAGAGCTATGTTCTGGAAACTGTGGCAAACTAAAACATAATAACTCAAAATTCCATGGGACTCTTGTGTAATTGAAAGACTGCAAGTATTAAAAATAAATAAGGGTTTCACATCTGGGCACCTTGCAATAAGATGATAAATGAGTCAAGTGTTTAATGCAGACAGCTGAACACTCAAGATGCAGAACTACATGAGTTAAAAGCGAGTTGTTCAGATGGTGGATTACACTTCTGCCTGAACTAAGTACAGTCAGCATCAGACATTAGCTCCTCTCCAAACCAAGTTCCCTGCTTAACTCCCACAATTCTCAAGCTCCGCTTGGACAGGAGACTGAATGCTGCTGCAAGTTAGAAGAACTAGTATGTTTCCGGTACGATATAGTAGTGTCTCTGTTATTCCCAATTATGATGCAAAATTCTCGCACACGCACACTCGATTCACACCACTTTTGATCGTCTAAAACCCATCACAAGTAAGAGCTCAAAAAGTCCTCGGGCAACTCTAGCGCATGTCTTCCATAGAATTGCATATCATATCAGCAAAAACAACCCGTACAGGAATACACATATATACGAGCACAGGTTGCAGAGACTTGAAAAAGAAGAAACAGCTGATGGTTATCCATGTTCGTAAACAGCAGAAACTTCCCACTGTGACGTTGCCTGGATGCGCATCTAATGTATGACGCGATTTATTCAACCATCATGAAGGTAGTGCAAAACAAGCAAGTAATACCTGTAATATTATCAGCCACTTTGTCGAGTCTGATAATATTTTGTAACAAATATTGGAAATATTTTCCATCAAAGAATGCTGTATTTCAGTACGTTCCATGAAAGCGTGGAACTTCAGGTGTATTATATATACACAAGAGCCATGTTTCTCGCCCCTGCTTGTTCTCTGTTTTTCACCTGTTTGTTGTTTCTCGCCTGTGGGTGTGCATAACTCGCTGTATGTACCGTAAGGTTACAATATACGTATTGTTAATAGAAAGTATGTTATGGTTCCTTTCAAAAATACCTCTCTCTACACGTTTAGTTTATTTAACGACAATAATAATATTTCTGTTGATTGCCCATCTGGCTTCCACTGTTTCGGGTGCGCTGAGTCCGCCATTACGTGTACTAAAAAATACTTCAGTGTTTGTGAGTTTCGCTCGCAAAGCAAAGTAATTCTAAGTGCTTTTATGAATTTTTACAGTCAGTTTTAAATATTAAAGTTAGTCAATATTTTTGATTACGGAACTTATTCAGAGATTTAACACCGCAAGGCTTAGGTAATAAATGTGTGACGAGGGGCTCCCGTCCGGTAGACCGTTCGCCGGGAGCAAGTCTTTCGACTTGAATCCACTTGGGCGACTTGGCGTCGAAAGGCTTTGTTGAGGCTTCACCTGTGGTTTGAAATATTTCCAGTTAGTTAAAAATATCAAAAGTTTACTCAATTCTTAAAGAGATAATTGCAAAGAAATTCTTTGAAATTATATTAAAATGCGCTGGTGTTTGTACCATTCTTTCTTTCTGTCTAACATTAGATTAACTTGCTGGAAAATAAATCATTTCACGCTCTGTGTCATCGCTGGGTTAGTTGCAGGTTACGTTGTCATTCATTGAAAGGGAGCGTTACATTTCCATTAATAATAAACAACTTTATGAGATTGAGTCACTCTATGTATATAAAAGGTGTGGGCTTCGTATCTATCTTGGCCACAATAATGCGTTCACTATGCTGTTTGTAGTAACTTACCCACATTCCTATTTTCCTATTCATTATTAAACCTACTCCTGCATTACCCCTATTTGATTTTGTGTTTATAACCCTGTAGTCACTTGACCAAAAGTCTTGTTCCTCCTGCCACCGAACTTCACTAATTCCCACTATATCTAACTTTAACCTATCCATTTCCCTTTTTAAATTTTCTAACCTACCTGCCCGATTAAGGGATCTGACATTCCACGCTCCGATCCGTAGAACGCCAGTTTTCTTTCTCCTGATAACGACATCCTCTTGAGTAGTCTCCGCCCGGAGATCCGAATGGGGGACTATTTTACCTCCGGAATATTTTACCCAAGAGAATGCCATCATCATTTAATCATACAGTAAAGCTGCATGCCCTCGGGAAAGATTACGGCCGTAGTTTCCCCTTGCTTTCAGCCGTTCGCAGTACCAGCACAGCAAGTCCGTTTTGGTTATTGTTACAAGGCCAGATCAGTCAATCATCCAGACTGTTGCCCCTGCAACTACTGAAAAGGCTGCTGCCCCTCTTCAGGAATCACACGTTTTTCTGGCCTCTCAACAGATACCCCTCCGTTGTGGTTGCACCTACGGTACGGCTATCTGTATCGCTGAGGCACGCAGCCTCCCCACCAACGGCAAGGTCCATGGTTCTTAGGGGGAGGATGTTATCCACAAGGTCATTGATATATACTGTGAATAGCAACGGTCCTACGACACTCCCCTGCGGCACACCTGAAATCACTCTTTCTTCGGAAGACTTCTTTCCATTGAGAATGACATGCTGCGTTCTGTTATCTAGGATCTCTTCAGTCACACAATTGGTCTAATAGCTCATATGCTCTTACCTTGTTCATTAAACGACTGTGGGGAACTGTATCAAACGCCTTGCAGAAGTCAAGAAACACGGCAACTGTGTGTTCAAATGTTCAAATGTGTGTGAAATCTTATGGGACTTAACTGCTAAGGTAATCAGTCCCTAAGCTTACACACTACTTAACCTAAATTATCCCAAGGACAAACACACACACACCCATGCCCGAGGGAGGACTCGAACCTCCGCCGGGACCAACCGCACAGTCCATGACTGCAGCGCCTCGGACCGCGTGGCTAATCCCGCAGGGCACGGCAACTACCTGGGAAACCGTGTCTACGGCATCCAAGGCGTCATAAAGGATAAGGGTGTACACTCCCCATATTAATGACCGCTAACAGGTGCCTGGATATATTTATTCAGATTGTGTCCTGGTGGAAGTTAGGATGGTTTGGAAGAGATGGTTCAAATGGTTCTAAGCGCTTGTTACTTAACATTTGAGGTCATCAGTCCCCTAGACAGCGGCCAGCGGATTGGAAGAGAGATTTGTAGGTGAGAATAATGATAAAGGATGCAGACCTGAGCCGGCCGTTGTGGCCGAGCGGTTCTAGGCGCTTCAGCCCGGAACCGCGCTGCTGCTACGGTCGCAGGTTCGAATCCTGCCTCGGGCATGGATGTGTGTGATGTCCTTAGGTTAGTTTGGTTTAAATAGTGCTAAGTGTAGGGGACTGATGACCTCAGATGTTAAATCCCATTGTGCTCAGAGACATTTGAACCATTTTTTGCAGACCTGAGGTGTAGCCTGTTAGTGGTTTTAGACTTGTCGACCTTTGCGTTGAATGGGAAGGAGATGTGCATTGCATGTTAGTTTTATTTTGACAGTTAGTACCAAATACCTTATGGTGTTAGGAGAGGAATAGTTTGACAGTAGTTAGCGAAGTGGAAATATGGACGACGGATACACAGGGTGATGCGACCATTAATGATGGCTTGGCTATTCTGTCGATTTACTTGGCGTTTCCACGTGTTATATCACTCGGTCAGAAGATTAAAGTGATGCTGTAGGTCCCGAATCCTCTAACAACCTTAAGAAACAGTCTTCGGTTATCCCAAAAAACAAACTGAACTTATAAAATTCGATCGACTACTGCGTGCCATATATCATATTTAGAGTTTAATTAGGTAACTTCGCAAGCCGCCACTTGCTTCAATCACAAATATTTGTCTGAGTGAAGCTAAATGTTATTATTTTTACATGAAGAGAAACATTATCTTTTAATAAGCTTCAAATCGTGTGCTACTACCATGAGTCTTCTATGTGAATTAATGAATTACTCATGGCACTTTTGTTGCCCAATGTAATCACTTTCAGGAATCAAAGGGATAACCAAATTAACTGATTTAATAACACTTAACCTTAAGTTGCTGGTGTACCAGTGTACCACCACAACAAAATAAAAACAGTGAATAGTAAAGAGAGTATGAATGAGAATAGTGGCATAAGTCTACAAAATAGTGACAAGTTTTAGAACACCTCTAGTAACTACATCTTTCTGCAAAACCAGTTGAAAAATTTCACACAAAAATGACAAACATAAATCAGTTAAGGAATGGTGTTTGCTAGGCAAAGCATACATTGGGTGGAATCTGTACAAACTTTTCCCTGAATTAGTCCCTTTTATAACGCAGTCTGACTTTAGTTACATGTTTCCACTGTGAGGCCGAACTCTATTCAGATGGAATCAACTACGATCATCTGAGAACTACGGTTCACCAGAGAACAGGGAGCTGTGAATATCATTTAACAACCCTACACCGATGCAACAGTACTTTACCCTTGAACCTTGATTCAGGAGGCAGCAGAGAACGGTGCACTTTGTGCGAGAAGCGGTGCTCTGGGGCAACTGTAATGTTCTGACGCATCCACGAAAACTACGCTATCTGGTGTTCTGATTACTAGAAAGCGGGAAACTTCCCTATCTGAGCCCTAAAACCTCGGCAGATTTCAGTGTGAGCTGCTCCTGTTCGTCTGTCTGGTCACACCAATTAGACTCACAGCCACGACGGGGCGTGCTGGAATTGTCAAACAACCGATGGCCGACTTAGGACGAGTAAGTTCACCTTCTTGACACACGATGTGTCGACATGATATGCAGTTCCACTGTCGGCAGAGTTGGAAACTGCCACTGGCTCTTAGCCCGCCATAAGAAACAGAGCACAAGTTTCACCTACTAGGAAGAGACCTGAAGTTCTCCACCAAGGGAGGATGAGAAGAAGAAGTCACCAGAATTATCACAACCACTTTCCATCAAGACTTGGTACAGAATCCGAATTAGGAGAAAAAAAACCGCCCCCAAAATTGCACAAACAAATCGAATTATCCACCACTCATTGAATCTCCCTTCTTGACTGCTTTGTTGGCCTGGTAGCCAATTCATATACAGCACCAGGGTTCTCACACTGGGGAGCAAGCTTGTACCTTGAATATACTGAGGGGAGCCAATCAGCGCCTCCAAGTCTCTTTTGTATGAAAAAAGAAGATTTTAGACAAGGAAGTTATCGTTCTCAGGGTTATCATTGTCATGTTTTGGCAATAACTGTGTTCCTAGAAGGACCATAGTCCCTCATCTACGGAGTGATCTAATCGCTCCAGGCCAACCATTTCCAATTTCTGAAACAAGGCTGTTAAGCTTCCCATACAGTTGTGCCTGTGAAATATATATTTTTGCAGCTAAGTAAAAGAATCTGGCGACCTCCTGACGTTGGGGGTGCGGGGGGGGGGGGGGGGGGGATCAGAGGGGGGGGGGAAGGTGCGGGGGGAGGGGGGCGTAGTTACAACTCTACTTCGACTTCGTACATACGGCAGCTGTTCTACTTGTACAGATCCAGCTTCTAACAGGAGAATGTAGGAGAATGTATGGAGTATTATGACCTTCCCACCGTTTGCACAGTAGCTCAGTTTACATCAATGTCTCTTGAGTGGCTTCCTCCACCCACTTTCAACCATCCGACCTGCCTCTTTGATGGACTGGTACCTGACCCAGGTAAAATGTTTTGCAAACCGGCGCCCTTCTGTCTAACCCTAAGCAGAAGGAGTGAATGGTCATCATCATTTAAGACTGATTATGCCTTTCAGCGTTCAGTCTGGAGCATAGCCCCCTTATAAAATTCCTCCATGTTCCCCTATTCAGTGCTAACATTGGTGCCTCTTCTGATGTTAAACCTATTACTTCAATATCATTCTTAACCGAATCCAGATACCTTCTTCGTGGTCTGCCCCGACTCCTCCTACCCTCTACTGCTGAACCCATGAGTCTCTTGGGTAACCTTGCTTCTCCCATGCGTGTAACATGACCCACCATCTAAGCCCGTTCGCCCTGACTGCTACATCTATAGAGTTCATTCCCAGTTTTTCTTTGATTTCCTCATTGTGGACACCCTCCTGCCATTGTTCCCATCTACTAGTACGTGCAATCATCCTAGCTACTGAATGGTACCTGTCGTATTTTGCTACTGCATGTTACTGGCAAGATCGGCTACGCAAAATATCTGTTTACTGATTCCCTAACTCCCAAGAATGACTCTGCAAGTAGGAGCTACGTTTGCTTGCCTGCAATAAGTACCAGACACAAAAATTCTGATTAGTGGGCCAAATTTATTTAAATATTAATTAATTAAACTGATCAAAGGGTGCCACCTCACAGATCTTTTGATGATTTAATAAAGTACCAATCCATGTACTGGATATACAATAATCAGGGTAAATTTCATTGAAACACTGTTAAGAGGAGGTGCTAACTGACTGATTGTAAGGATCCTGTCTAGGGAGCGGATTGGCGCTGTGATATGTAATAACAAAAAATTTATCAATAGTTCACATTTATTTCCTCATTAACAGTAACACACACACGCAGAAGTTAAAATACAGTTACTTGTGATGCTGGCACGTGCATCGACACACGGCTCATTATACATCACAGCATCTGAACCGAAACATGTGGGGCAAGACTGCTAAATTACTGGATGTGATTTATCAAGATCACACACATCACTTTCACTCACACAACGAAAGATAGGATTTAGGAAACAAAGCTTCTCTATTCCACATGTAAGCTCACTGGGTCATAGCACTATGCCTTTAACGCTTAATTTAAGTCCACTTCTAAAATTCCATACAACTCAGTAATTTTGAAATTAAGTTTACTAAATAAGAACACATCTACTCCGTCATGAAACTGAGGCTTCAATTCGAACACGAAAGGTGTTTACGTCGAACTGGAGTCTCATGGTGTACAAAGAAACACACGTGGTGCAGCAGAGTACGGGCTACTAAGTCCGTGGGAATGAAACACAAATTGGACGGTAAATTAAATAAAATTTAGCACAAGCATTCCACGAAGCACACAACACGTTCGTACATAATACTAAACTAGCTAAAGCTGTACATCATGTAGTGGCACCTCTCGTCCACGCCAAGTTACAATTGCATAAAAGGTCGTATCGAATAAACTGAATATTACTTAAATTCACCATTCCCTGATTGAATTAGTTAGTGCGGCATGATTACCAATGCCACGCACCAGAGTGACTACCGGAAACTCAAACAATGATCTCACACATTTCAACTCAGCAAACAGAGATGCTTCCGTACTCACCGGCGTCCTAGGGTAGAGTAATCTAATCGTCTCTCCCGTGGGTGCTGAACAGTGGCCATTAATGCCTCTCTGACCCAAGCTCAACACAATGGTTGGCTACACTGCTTTTAACATTCATAGAAGCATGTAGCCGCTCATATGGGGCCGTTACAGGAGAGCTCCCTCTGCAGGTAAAAACCACTGAAACTGTTTCCCAGAATCACTTGCATGGTCAGGTTTCTGAGCTTAGCACTAATGGCCCCCAATTCAGCTTTCTCCCCGTTCTTAGTCACCTCACTACGACCTCACGGATACAAGTTGCTCACGGGTTACAACTGCAGTTACAAGAAAATTCTGCCCACAGTTTCCTCGAACAGAAAAAGTCATAAAGCACACATAGCAATTGTAGGACGAGGGAACACAGAGACCATAACCTAGAATGTTAATGTTAATCTGACTGAAAATGTTGTTAAAGTAAGAGAGTAGCATGCCACTTCTCAACTTCAGCGAGTGCTCTATTTATACTGCTTCGTAGCAATGTTGCATTCTCGCTGCACTAGACCTGACTTTGTGTCATGCCACAAAGTTAAGACTTGCCCCCGTGCTTTGGCTCCTCGTGTTACCCTTGGCTTGACTCATATGATGATGATGAAGTCCCACACTCCTTGACAGAGCGTAAGAAAACGATGCGGGAGACCCACACCGCCATACAAGGCAAGGTCCTAGTGGAGGTGGTTTGCCATGCCTTCCTCCGACCGTAATTGGGATAAATGATGATGATGAAGACGGCGCAATAACACGCAGTCATCTCGAGGCAGGGAAAAATCCATGACACCGCCGGGAATCGAACCCGGAACCCGGTGATCGGGAAGTGAGAACGCTATCGCGAAACCAAGATCTGCAGACTAACAAACAGAAAATTCAGACTGTAATTTAAAAACTGCTGTGTTTGTTTCTTTCTGGCTGCTTTGTGTTACATTTTGACGTAGTCGTTTAGTAAGTGTCAGCATCGCTTTGCCTGTCAGAAGTTAATCTATCCTTGTAATATGTTTTCCGTTTTGTATTTAATTTATTTTTTTTCTTTTAATTCCTATTGGTTCCTGATTCCCTACAATCTGTGTAGGTACATGTACCACTGTCCAACCCCTGGCTCACAGTCTATACTACTTCAACAGCATACCAGAAACGCAGCTAAACACATCGATCATAGACTCAAGCATTCACAAGAAACGTAACACCGACTCCAGTCACTTTTGTATTACATCCTGACACCCAAAAAACTGTTCCCTCTCCCTCCTAATAGTACTTACACCATTTTGCAACACGACCCTCTCCACAAATTATTATCCAGAACAATGGTAAGCCTTCAAAATACTACTTTCCTCAAACCAAACAAACCTTATGATTCTCCATCTCACTGCTCCATCAGCCTTATCTCATTATTAAGCAAGGACTCTGAATCCATCCTCTCCCAAGGCATCCGTCAACACTCGAAACAGATAAAAATCCTCTCAGTCAAACACTGTGGATCGCAATATAACTTCTCCTCTGATGATTAACTCTTGTACTTCATTTATTTCCTATCCCATAGTAGAACAACAAAAAATCTGCAATTTTTGTATTCTCTGAACTATGAAAGGCCTATGGCCGCTAACGGCATTCCAGTCTCTTTTCCAAACTCCAGACATATGAGGATTATGTCCGCCATATTGCATTCTTCCAAGATAACCGCCCACCTTGTCACTGTTAACAACGCCAGTTCCAATATCTTCCACCCTCCTCTCCATTATCTCCTCTACACTACCGATATGTCCAACCCCCTCCGCCCGCCCACCTCCTTCAGTACGCTACTTACACCGCTTTCCTAGCCCTCTAGCTTACATTCCAGCAATACTAACGATTCCTCCAACTCCATGTTAACCAGTTTATTTCCTGGTGCAACCAATCACTCCTCAAGATAAAACCTACCAACAACAAGGTAATAATTACAGGACGAACCACCTGTAGCTTCCTACCCTATAACGTCTATCAAATCATTTTTGGGGATCCTATCCCACAAATCAAAACATGGAAAAAATCACAGACTAACACCCAACCAACAACTAACTTGTAAAATACGCATTCTAATCATACTACAGAAATCTGGGACTGCGACCTCCCACCATCCTCCACATGTACAAAACCTTGATCCGACCTATGCTAACACTGGACGGATATCCTCTCTTCCAAAGTTGTATCATTCCCTTCATGTTCTTTACCGCCATCCACTGTACACCAGTTTACCTTCCTCCATATGGATCCTTTACCATCTCATCAAGTTCCCATCTCCCTCAATTTGAACGTCTCTGTACATGAAACTATCTGCAAACTCGACTCCACTCGTTCTGTCGCCTATTCTTTGATTTTTATTCCTGGTGTGCTGCCACACGTTTGCTGGCATATTCCACGAACTCTACACCTACACGCATTGTGCATTCTCTTCCAACTCCGTCTACCACACAATGAAATCCGCATCCAGTCTGTCAACTATAACTCTTCCTCACCTACCCTACCCACCGAATCACAGCTCCCTCTTCCCCTTTTCCCCTTCCATCTATCCTCGCCACCTTTCTCTGCATTTCCTTCTTCATAGTACGGAACTGCTCACACCCCAGTCTCTCACAATCTTTATGTCTTCCCATCAACCACCCCAACGCCTAATCTCATCAACAAAAGCAAAACCCAACGGTTTCTTACACGTATACCCTGATCCTACAACCCTACAGAATACCTACCGTTTTCTTTCCCTAAATATTTCTCCCCCAGTGCAATCTTTAAATTTATAGTGATAGTGAAGTGCCAGACTTTCAAATCATTATGTCTGCAATGTCTCTTAAATATAACTAATAATTATAACAATTAACTTTTTACCTTTTCGGTTTTAATTAAAAACGAAGACGTCAATATTTTAAAGTTATATCAAGAAAATCAATGAAATTCATAATTTTATTAATTTAAACATATGTAAATGTTTAACATTTTAATTAAATTGTTTCGTCTTTAGATACGAGGGTCGTTGAATTAATAATGCCCCATAAGTTTTATCAGAACTTATTTATTCCTAACAGAATTTGGTGATAGTATCAGTCAACATATTTTTGAGAACTTTTAACATTGCAGCGCGTCAGGAATGGTGAATAATTTGATGATTATAAAGAATCCTCCTCGATTGCAAAGAGAAACCAGATGTTGACCTATGTTTCGGCGCTGATTACCACGCCTTCTTCGGAACACACTAAAACTACAAACTGCCTAAAAGGGCATGGTCCAACAATAATACGGAACATTTTCTGGGAGTCTTTTGCCCTTTTGGGCGCTCTGTATTATGTTGGACCATGCCTCTGTAGGCATTTTGTAGTTTTAGTGTGTTCCGAAGAAGGCGTGGTAATCAGCGCCGAAAACTAGGTCAACATCCGGTTTCTATTTGCTATCGAGGCCGATTCTTTATAATCATTCAACATATTTTTATACGTACTACAGTCTCCATCACGTTGTACGCCTTGTGCCGTTTTCTCATTGGACGTGAAAACGCACGTGGACGAGGACTGGTGACGTCATAGCGTTGAATTCCACACACCACTACAATGTGAAGGGTGATATAAAGAATCTAGCGTATCACGTATTGCTTCATGGAGACCCACGTGGCAAGTGAGATGCAGTTTTACGTCACAAACAGAACGTAGCAGGCGCCATATTGTATGACAAAGTAGTATTCGTTGGGATTTCAATATCATATGTGAAAAGAAGCTGTTTCAAAGCATTACGAAACTGAGGATTCCTAGAAATGTGTTGTTTTAGCTACGACATGTTATAATAAAATGACAGGAAACTACATATCAATATGAAAAAGCTTCTTGTAGTTGATGTTTTTAGTGTTATAACTTGTGTGCTTTGAAAATACACCTTTCAATGCTAGAGCGCTGTGATGGTGTATCAAAAGCGAGTCTTTTCGGCTCAGTTTAAGTATTAAATATCAAATAATGACATCTATAGATATACTCTTTAGACATACGAAAGCCCAACTGCCATATCGAAACAGCAGCGTAATTGATATCGTAGTGAGTTTTGAGCTGAGAAGATAGAGGTAGTAGGTTTGCGTCCACCTCTCTTCACTTTTTTTCGCCTGTTGTTTTCTAAAAGGTTATGGGTCCTGCAAAAGTCGATGTTATTTGTTATAAATAATGAATTTTTTGTAATTTTTGTAGCAAAGACCAACGACTGGAGCGTTTCCCTAGTGGGCAGTAAGCTTAGCGTGACTACCAGTCTATGTCAGAAAGTAAACAGAAGATGCGCGCTGGAAGGTACTGCTATTATGAAACTTCCTGTAAATTATATAATCTATCTTCTAGTCCCCGGCACGAATCCGCCCGGCGGATTAGTGTCGAGGTCCGGTGTGCCGGCCAGCCTGTGGATGGTTTGCCGCGCGGTCTAGGGGGCGCCTTGACACGGTTCGCGCGACTCCTGCCGTCGGAAGTTCGAATCCTCCCTCGGGCGCGGGTGTGTGTGTTGTCCTTAGCTGAAGTTAGTGTAAGTTAGATTAAGTAATGTGTAAGCCTAGGGACCGATGACCTCAGCAGTTTGGTCCCACAGGAACTTACCACAAATTTCGAAAAGAAAATTTGCAGGCTGACCTTAGACACAAAACTCTAACCGTATTCAATTTAAAACCGAAGACAAGATGACGATTCAGCTGAGTAAACGAATATCTTCTACTAGTTTGTATTTAAGATCGTTGTACAGCATTACGTAGTTTTCCTCTACCAGCAAGTCCAGTCCAAGCCATCGATGAGTCTAGACTTTTCTCATATACATACATATTCTCCCTTTTCGGTGCTTCAAGTCTATTGTTTCTTCTACATGTGTACGAAGCTTCGAATACTTCCGACGAATTGCAGAGCCATAGTGTACAACTAAAATGCTTCTACGCAAGACACTCGTTACAAGCAATTTGCATTTTTACAGCTGTAATATATTAACGGTTCTAAAAGAAGTGTTCGAGGTTTGGGGCATTATTTAATGAATAACCCTCGCTCTTTGAAACCTCTTTGGCTGAAAAGCGATACTAAAGTATTTTTACTGCTGAAGTCCAGTTTCCGCCCGTATGGAGTGAGGCGGACGTAACAACAACAAAGAACAAAAGCAAAAAATTCCTTATGGCTGTTATGACGAATGAGTGGCAAGCCAGTGTAGTGACGCAGTAATGCTCCCGCGGAGCCCGCTGGCAGCTGAGGCAACACAGTGCGTTGTGCGTCGCTTTGTTTACTGCCGCGCCAAGCGTAGTTTCTCCACGATCGTTGTCGGTCCATGGGAAGGCTACTAACGAGAGAGACGACGCAGTGGTTAGCAATCTGGACTCGCATTCGGGAGGACGACGGTTCAAATCCGCGTCCGGCTGTCCAGATTTAACTTCCCCGTGATTTCCTTAAACTGCTCCATGCGAATGCCGGAATGGTTCCTATGTAAGGACGCAGCAGAATTTCTTCCCAATATTTCCTTAACCTGAATTTGTGCTGTCTATGAGCTCGGTGTAGACGGGGCTTTAAATGTTAATCTTCCTACTATTTGCAGGCTACTGCTGGCAACCAAGACGAAGAGACCTTCTATCGGTTGGTCGAGATCCATGTTGACAGTCGACTTCACAATCTCAGACCCTCTCCTTTCTCTCCTTGAAAAGTAAGTGGCAACCTGTAAGCTACTAGCATTTCGACTATTGTCTTGTTGAAAGCATATGCGACACTCATCAGTGAAGAGAAAGTGATGCCAGTCCTGAGCTGTCCATTCGGCATGTTGTTGGGTCACGTCCCTTTTTGAGAGCCCTTCCTGACACGAAGTAACAATGCGGACGTGATTTAACCGCGGTAGAACTACAGAAAACACGAACGTGTACCTCCTTCCTAGTGGAATTACTGGAATTGATCGGCTATCAGACCCCCTCCGTCTAATAGGCACTGCTCATTCAAGGTTGTTTCCAGTTTGAGCGGGTTTAGTGACATCTCTGAACAGTCAAAGGGACTGTTTCCATGATACAATATCCACAGTCCACGTCTATCTTTAGGTGTTCTGGGAACTGGGGTGAAGCAAAACTTTTTATGTGTGAATATATGCCACACATCCTACAACTTGTCATCGGCAAACAACGATTTTTATTTTCTGTATATATTTTATTTCCAATAAAGAATCGATATATATCGTGTTATATAGCATGTTAGCTGCGGTTTTTTGATGATGTGGTGTTGTTTCATTTGGTTTTGACTTCTTAAAGAACTTATACCATTTAGTGTTGCCGTTTCTTGCTCTTACGTATGTATATTTATGGTATGTCCGTCTTTAAAGTTTCTGGCGCCACTTCACGTGTTGTTATAGCTACTTGGTTTTCGGTTGTTTGGTTACAGTAACTTGGTCTTGGATAGTCCTTTTTGTGTAGCACTTATCAATATATTTTATGTGCAGATCTGATTAATAAATGTACTCACGTGATGTAGTTGATGTCCCCAGTGCTTTTAAACAGATCTTTACGATCAACTCCACTGCTTTTTTTGGTTGTTCTTTATAGGCACTTTTCTGCCATTTGAAAACTGTATTAATATTTTTATACGTTTTCAATGGTAGATGAACCCTCATATGGCGAGAGGTGGGAAGACGTAATGTAACCAGGAACATTGTCCCGATAATCGTTTCGGTAGTCCAGGTGTTATGATGGGGCACGATGTTGCATGGGAGTACTGCCCCCCCCCCCCCCCCCCCCCCAGATGTTTGGACACTGTACACTCACCGGTCAGTGTTATTCCGTCACTGTGTTCCTTTCCCATGTGCATGTGTTCACGTGTATTCGGCCCTGACTGCACTTTCATGGATGACAGCGAGCGACCGCATCTAAAAGCTCAGATAGGTGCTCTTGGTACGAGAGCTCCAACGAGTCTACAGCATTTGTCAACTATGCTGGTGAAGCGATGGAACGCCCTACCACAAGAACTACTTATTAACCGCCGGCCGATGTGACGGAGCAGTTCTAGGCGCTTCAGTCCGGAACCGCGCGGCTGCTACGGTCACAGGTTCGAATCCTGGCATGAGTGTGTGTGATGTCCTTAGGTTAGTTAGGTTTAAGTAGTTCTAAGTTCTACGGGACTGATGACCTCAGTGTTAAATCCCATAGTGCTGAGAGCCATTTGAACCATTTGAACTTATTAACCACGTGACCAGTACGGGAGCAGGTTGCAACGTATGCATCGCCGTCAGCGGTGATCACAAACCCTATTAACAATGCTGTTCCGGTTTTTGTAATGTCCAGGCGATCATCACACTTCAGTGAAATTACTGTCTCTGGATTAACTTGTCTTTCCATTCGTCTCATTGCGCATTTCTTTCAGTTACCTTATGTAGTAGCACCTCTTTCTATGTATGGTCCAAGCGTCATCAAGCTATGTTACTTCGCAGTAACACATCATGCAAAAGTTACTGTCGTCCATAATTTCTACACAGCAGTGTATATCAGGAACAGTAGTGGTCCTAATATGCTACCCCGGGGAGCTTCTATGTTAACGTATTTCTCATCTGATAAGTGTCAGTCTAAAAGTTTAGCCTTATTTGACGTATGTGTTGTCTCTACTCTTTGTACCCTCGCTGCTGGGTGTGGTGAGAACGAGTCATTAGCTACGTCTCTTATATCTAGCTTATTTAGTTGACCCGTATGGTTAACAGTATTAAAAGCCTTCGAAAGATCAAAAAATATTCCTGTGAGGCAAACGTCTTTGTCAAAACTATCAAGTACTAGATTTGAGGCTTCTGTAAGAGACAGTCAAGTTAAAAGGAAGAAAAAGTAAGTTTAGTAGCATAAATGTAATCACCATAACTGGAAATACATTTAAACCAATGTGAGACAAGACGATCAATGCCTTCATGGAAAAATGCTTGCGGTTGCCTATGAAACGATTATTGTACTCAGGCGTGCGCCTTTTCTTCCGAAGCAAATCGACGGCCACGAATGTCTTTCTTCATAGCTCCAAAAGCATGAAATTCACATATGGAGTCTGTGTAAGAGATTCCCAGTCAAACTTCTGCAGCGCAGTCGAAATAACTTCCAAAGCTGCAAAATTTTCAATGGAAACCCTCCATACAGCCCAGATCTTTCTCCGTGTGATTTTCATATTACTGGAGGCCTGAAGAAAGACATTCGCGGCCGTCGATTTGCTTCGGGCGAAGAGGTTGTACAGGCACAGTTTACTTTTATGACTTAATTTTAGTAGGATAATTATTGTCTTTCGTGGTAAAAAAGGGACTTGCGTATTATGTAAGCTCAGAGTGTTGATATCTGGAAATATCTTCCTTTTTTTTTTTGTCTTGCTACATTAGCTTGTCACGTGGTGCGTTACCTGTCCTCCTCCGAACTCTTGTGTGTACGAATGTGTGTAATTATGTAAGTTACCGTTTTGGAGAATAATAATAAGTACGATCAATTAGTCACATTTTATCGTGCTTATTTGCTTTGCTGTCACTACTCACAAATTTGTTTTTTAACAGCTCATAGTTAGGGAGTGACATGACTAGAATTAGCCGGCCTGGCCGTAAGCTGTTAAGCTACCATTACAGTTATCAATTGCAGTAATCGTATAGAAGCTGCTTATTGTTTTATTTTTTTATTACGAACTCCGATGCAACAGAGTGAACAGGGCTGGCACACATAAAACACACACATCTAAAAAAATTTGTATCACACCGGTTCCCAGAACACCTGAAGTTAGACGTTCTCTGTGGATATTGTATCACAACACCGTCCCTTTGACTATTCAGAGATGTCACTAAACCTGCCCAGAGATGTAAACAACCATGCATGAGCAGTGCCTATTAGACGGAGGGGGTCCGACAGCCGATCATTTCCCGCCATTCCATCAGAAAGGAGGTACATAGCTAGTGTTCACAGTAATTCAGCCATGCCTAGACGGTCAAAACCGCACTTCGATCTCGTCCTCGTTGTTACTTTGTGCTAGGAATGGCTCTCAACAAGGGAAGTGTCCAGGAGTCTCGGAGTGAACCCAAGCGATGTTGTTCGGACATGTAGGAGATACAGAGAAACAGAAACTGTCGATAACATGCCACTCTAAGGCTGCTCAAGGACTACTACTACAGAGGCTGACCGGTACCTATAGATTATGGCTCGGAGGAACCCTACCAACAACGCCACCATGCTGAATAATGCTTTTCGTGCAGCCACAGCACGCTATGTTACGACTCAAACTGTACCCAATAGGCTGCATGATGTACAACTTCACTCCCGACGTCCATGGCGAGGTCCATCTTTGCATCCACGACATTATGCAGCGCGGTACAGATGGATCCAACAACATGCCGAATAGACCGCTCAGGATTGGCATCACGTTCTTTTCACCGGTGAGTGTCGCATATGCCTTCAACCAAACAATCGGAGACGTGTTTGGAGGCAACCCTGTCAGGCTGAACGCCTTAGACACACTCTCCAGTGAGTCCAAGCAAGGTGGAGGTCCCCTGTTGTTTTGGGTTGGCATTATGTGAGGCCGACGTACGCCGCTGGTGGTCATGGAAGGCGCCTTAACTGCTGTACGATACGTGAAAGCCATTCTCCGACCGATAGTGCAACCATATCGGCAGCATATTGGCGAGGCATACGTCTTCTTAGACGACAATTCGCGCCCCCATCGTGCACATCTTGTAAATGACTTCCTTCAGGATAACGACATTGCTCGACTAGAGTGGCCAGCATGTTCTCTAGACTTTAACCCTGTCGAATATGCCTGGGATACGTTGAAGAAGGCTGTTTATGGACGACATGTGCCACCAACCACTCTGAGGGATTTACGCCGAATTGCCGTTGAGGAGTAGGACAATTAGGACCAACAGCGCCTTGATGACCTTGTGGATAGTATGCCACGACAAATACAGGCTCGCATCAATGCGAGAGGACATGGTACTGAGTATTATAGGAACCGGCGTGTACAGCAATCTGGTCACCACCGCTGAAGGTCTCGCAGTATGGTGGTGCAACATGCAATGTGTGGTTTTCATGAGGATTGAAAAGGCGGAAATGATGTTTATGTTGATCTGTATTCCAATTTTCTGTACAGGTTCCGGAACTCTCGGAACCGTGGTATGCAAAAAAAATTTTTGATGTGTACATTTAAAATTCATGATAGTAGAATTATTAACCAAGTCAGTTAATTCAAAACGCAATATTTCGTGTTTTTCATTTAACATTTGATATGAACCCTCTACGTAACATTTACGTTATACTGGCGATTGAGGCTGTAAAAATATTATGCTATAAGTGCAATGTTATACAAAAAGATGCATATTACATGATTGTTTAATTTTGCATGTACTCATATCACACAAATGAGAATGAAAAGCCGAAAAATCCATAAACAGAAAAAATTATAAAAATAAGCAAGAAAAAATAACTAATTTAAAAAAGTGTAAAAATAAAAAAAAAAATTGCATCACCCCAGTTCCCAGAACTCCTGAAGATAGACGTTGACTGTGGATCTCGTATCACAGACACAGTCCCTTTGACTGTTCAGAGATGTCACTAAAGCCTCTCAAACATGGAAACAACCTTGAATGAGCAGCGCCTATTAGACGGAGAGGGTCCGACAGCCGATCAGTTTCAGTAATTCCACTAGGAAAGAGGTACACGGTTCGTGTTATCTGCAGTTCAACCGCGGTTCGATCGCGTCCGCATTGTTACTTTGTGTAAGGAATGGCTCTCAAAAAGGGACGTGACCAGGCGTCTCGGAATGAACCAAAGCTATGTTGTTCGGACATGGAGGAGATACCGAGAGACAGAAACTGTCGATAACATGCCACACTCAGGCAGCTCAAGGATTACTATTGCAGTAGATGACCGCTACCTACGGATTATGACTCGGAGGAACCCTGCCAGCAACGCCACCATGTTGAATAATGCTTTTCGTGCAGCCACAGGACGCCGTGTTACGACTCAAACTGTGCGCAATAGACTGCATGATGCGCAACTTCACTCCCGACCTCTATGGCGACGTCCATCTTTTCAAACACGACACCGTGCAGCGCGGTACAGGTGGGCCCACCAACATGGCGAATGGATCGCTCAGAATTGGCATCACGTTCTCTTCACCGATGAGTGTCGCATATGCCTGCAACCAGACAATCGGCAGAGACGTCTTTGGAGGCAGCCCGGTCGGGCTGAATGGCTTAGACACACTCTCCAGTGAGTGCACCAAGGTGGAGTTTCCCTGATGTTTTGGAATGGCATTTTGTGGGGCAGACGTTTGCCGCTGGTGGTCATGGAGGGCGCCGTAATGACCGTACGATACTTGGATACCATTCTCCGACCGGTAGTGCAACCATATCGGCAGCTTATTGGCGATGCATTCGTCTTCGTGGATGACAATTCGCGCCCTCATCGTGAACATCTTCCTTCAGTATAACGACATCGTTGGACTATAGCGGCCAACATGTTCTCCAGACATGGACCCTATCGAACATGCCTGGGATAGATTGAAAAGGGCTGTTTATGGACGCCGTGAGCTACCAACCGCTCTGAGGGATCTACGCCGAATCACCATTGAGGAGTCGGAAAATCTGGACCAACAGTGCCTTAATGAACTTGTTGATAGTATGCCACGACGAATCAGGCAAGCATCAATACAAGAGCACGTGCTGCTGGGTAATAGAGGTACCTGTGTGTAAAGCAGTCTGGACCACCACCTCTGAAGGTCTCGTTGTATGGTGGTGCAACATGCAATGTGTGGTTTTCACGAGGATTTAAAAGGCTGAAATGATGTTTATGTTGATCTGTATTCCAATTTTCTGTACAGGCTCTGGAATTCTCGGAACCGTGGTGAGGCAAAATTTTGTTTGACATGTACATTTAAAATTCATGATCGTAGAATTATTAACCAAGTCAGTTAATTCAAAAACACAATATTTCGTGTTTATCATTTAACATTTGATATGAACCGTCAATGTAACATTTACGTTATACTGACTGAGGCTATAAAAATATTATTTTATAAGTGCAATGTTATACAAAAAGATGCATATTTCATGATTGTTTAATTTTGCATGTGCTCATATCACACAAATGAGAATGAAAAGCCGAAAAGTGCAGAAACAGAAAAATTTATAAAAATAAGCATGAAAAAATAACTAGTTTAAAGAAGTGTAATACTCAAAGAACATAAAAATTATTAAAATTGTGATACAGTCTCCTACAATGAAACAAGGTAAGGCTTTGTTTCACTCATTTCTCAATAAGTAGTAGTTTTGTTTTGAGTGCCGGTACAATCCGTTTATTTGAATCATTTTTCCGAAGAGATTTTGTAATTTATAAAATTTGTAATTACTATATAATTTTTTAATATTTAGTAAGATAGTCACATGATGGTGGATGTTTACAGTTAGGCACGCGCAGTTTTCAGTAGTGATCTGCAACTGCTTTCAGAGAAGTACCTCTTGACAATTGAGTTGTGCTGCACACGAATACCATGTGCGACTTTCTTACATATTTTACCAACACGATGAGCAATAGCTTCGACAAATGGTTTTTGTAGAGTAATACGGTTATGACGAGAAGTCAACATATTATCATGACTTCATTAAAGGTAGAAAATGTATCATATCGAATAGCTAAGGGTGAATTCGCCAGTAAAAATGTAAATGTCTTTCCCGCTTCTACAAGTGATATAATTTCATCTCCTGCGAGCTGAGTTGTTGTTGAATCTGTTATCAAGTCACGTGATCCTGTTACGCAGATGTTACAAGATGGTGGTGGTGGTGGTTAGTGTTTAACGTCCCGTGGACAACGAGGTCATTAGAGACGGAGCGCAAGCTCGGGTTAGGGAAGAATTGGGAAGGAAATCGGCCGTGCCCTTTCCAAGGAACCATCCCGGCATTTGCCTGAAACGATTTAGGGAAATCACGGAAAACCTAAATCAGGATGGCCGGAGACGGGATTGAACCGTCGTCCTCCCGAATGCGAGTCGAGTGTGCTAACCATTGCGCCACCTCGCTCGGTGTTACAAGAATTATAAACTACAATAAATAGTGTAGCTAATGAGATTACTACTATAAATCAAATGCAAGAGAATTTATCTAGTTAGATTGCTATCATAAATCAAAGCCAGAGAGTATGGCTAATGATTTTACGACTATGTATCAGCAACAAGATAATTTGACTAGTCAGATCGCACAAGTTACTGAAAAGGTCAGAAATAAAACTGAGCAAATTAAAATTCGAAGGTCCCAGTCATGTAACCGACATGTTACGACCCGATCTAGAGAGTATGGCAACCTAGGTTTCAGGATTGCAAATAATTATCAGGGGTATCCCTGAATCGGTGAATGAACTGACTGAGAACTTTAATACTCCACAACTAAAACAAAACACTTTAAAATCAACACTTCAGCGGGTAGTAACATAAGTGTAGTATCTTTCTACCAAACACGAAAAGAAGAGAGGTGGGTTTTCAAGAGAGAAAGATGATCAGAACACAGAAAGGTCAGAGTGGGAGTTAAAAGAAGCAGTACAACAAACCGTTACTGAAGTATATGAAGAGCAAAGCACTTCAGTTTAGGGAATTTAAAGCGGTTTAGGACAATTACAGAAAACATTGGAAGAAAAGTTGCCTCAGTGGAACAACAGTGTACAGACTCAGTTCAGTACTCAAGCAGATAACACAGAATGGAATGACCCTAAGGCAGAAGTAACGAATGGTGCAGTCCATGTAATTAGGACCAGTAATACCTGTGACAGCCCAATATCTTTGAAAACATGAACACTGACGAAATGTGTGACAGAAATCGATCACCACAAAACCTTACAACCAGGAGTAAGGGGCACAAACGACTCTTTCTTCTGTTTTGTTAGAAGAATCTTTAAAAAAGAATAGGCAATTCCAGAAATTTATTCCAGAAAAGAAAAGTGTGCTCCCAGTTATTTTTATTAACTCTTTCAAAGGTTTGTTGCTAATAATGGTCTAATCAGCAAAAAATATAATTTGTGACACGATTCGCGTTAGGGGAGGCAGCCCTTTCGGCAACCAAAACAGCGGAATTTTATCAAATATACGAACAGTTTGAGATCGCCTTTTTGACGAAATATTGGTCCAAATGTGTAAAGGAGAAACTTCCTGGGAGATTAAAACTGTGTGCCAGACCGAGACTCGAACTCGGGACCGAGCACGTGCCCGCAAAAGGCAACGGTCCCGAGTTCGAGTCTCGGTCCGGCACACCGTTTTAATCTGCCAGGAAGTTTCATATCAGCGCACACTCCGCTGCAGAGCGAAAATCTCATTCTGGTGTAAAGGAGAGATTACGTAAGGAACTTTTTAATGTAGAACCGTATATTGTCAAACAAGGGTGTCTAAGAAATTACTCCGAAAGATATTTAAATAAAACTTGATTCTTGGACGAACAATTATCTCACAAAGACGTATTACGCATGCTGAAAGGGAAACTAGCGACTGACATTTAGAGAAAAGCTATTGAAAGTCTCTGAGTCAAATTTGGAACTTTTTTATATCTGCTCTAAATTATACTGACTTCATAAATGAGGATGTTAGAGACAAAGGTATAACAACAATAGTTTCCGAGATGGCAAAGCTGCGAGGCAGGGAACACCTTAGTGCCGTCAGTACGACAACAGTCACGAGCAATCAGCGGATGCTTGTGGTGGTCTCGTTGCTTTGCCGCCGGCTGCTCACTCACCTAGTGGTCGACCGGTTCTCCGAACTAAACTGAGGTGACAAAATTCATGGGATAGCGATATGCAGATATTCGGGTAACGGTAGTACCTCGTACACAAGGTATAAAAGGGCAGTGCATTGACGAACCTGTTATTTGTACTCAGGTGATTCATGTGCAAAGATTTCTGACGTGATTAAAGCCTTACGACGGAAATTAACAGACTTTGTCCGCCCCCGGTAGCTGAGTGGTCAGCGTGACAGAATGTCATTCCTAAGGGCCCGGGTTCAAAAATGGTTCAAATGGCTCTGAGCACTATGCGACTTAACGTCTGTGGGCATCAGTCCCCTAGAACTTAGAACTACTTAAACCTAACTAAACTAACGACATCACACACATCCATGCCCGAGGCAGGATTCGAACCTGCGACCGTAGCGGTCACGCGGTTCCAGACTGAAGCGCCTAGAACCGCACGACCACAACGGCCGGCAAGGGCCAGGGTTCGATTGCCGGCTCGGTCGGAGATTTTCTCCGCTCAGGGACTGCGTTTTGTGCTGTCCTATTCATCATCTTTTCATCCCCATCGCCGCGCAAGTCGCCGAAGTGGCGTCAAATCGAAAGACTTGCAGCCGGCTAACGATCTACCCGATGGGAGGCCCTAGTCACACGACACTTACTAACGGACTTTGAACGTGGAATAGTAGTTGGAGCTAGACACATAGCAAATTTCATTTCGGATATCGTTTAGGGAGACTGTGCCGCGAATCCGACGTTCAGCCATTACCTCTCACCGAGGACCACACAGCTATCGACGGCCTTCTCTTGATCGCGAGCCGTGGCGTTCGCGTAGAATTGTAAGTGCTAACAGACAAGCAACACTGCGTGAAATAACCGCATAAACAAATCTGATGCGTACGACGAACCTATCCGTTACGACAGTGCGGTGAAATTTGGCGTTAATGGGCTATGGCGGCAGGCGACTGGTGTCAGTGCCTCTGCTAAAAGTGCAACATCGCCTGCAACGCCTCTCCTGGGCTGGTGATCATTTCGGTTGGATCCTAGGCGAGTGGAAAACCATGACCTGGTCAGATGAGTTCCGATTTCAGTTGATAAGTGTTGATGGTAGGGTTCCAAATGTAGCGCAGACCCCACGAAGCCATGGTCACAGGAAACTGTGCAAGATTTTTTTTTTAGTGGCTCCCATATTGGTGTGGACTGTGTTTACATGGAATTAACTGTGCCTTCGGGTCTAACTGAACCGATCATTGATTGGAAATGGTTACGATTGGATAGCTGTATACCATTTGCAGCCACTCACGTACTTCACGTTCCAAAGCAACGATGTCATGTTACAGAGCCACTATTGTTCAAGAATGGTTTCAAGAATATTCTGGGCAAGTCGAGCGAATTTGTGATACGGTCATCCAGATCGTCCGAGATGAATCCCATCGAACATTTATGAGACGTAATCGAGAGGTCAGCTCGTGCACAAAATCCTTCATCGACAATACTTTCGCTATTATGGACGGTTATAGAGGCAGAACCGGTCAATATATTTTCAGGGGACTTCCAACTACTTGTTGAGTCAGTGCCACGTCGAGCTGCTGCAATACGCTGGGCAAAAGGAGGTCCAACACGATATTCTGAGGTATTCCATGACTTCTATCGCCTCGGTGTGTAAGAGAAGAAAGAGAGCCAATAATGAATATTGTCCCGGCAATCTAAACATTGGAACACGTCCCTGGCATAACATAACAGTAATAATCAGTGTTATTTTAGCTACAGTTAAATGTGAATCAAGATAGTTGTAGTAATCAATGTAAACCTAACCAAAGAAATCAGCCACACTTCATTGTGGATCAACACTTACTAACACCCAAGTTCTTAACTGACTTACAGTGTTGAACTGCACCGGAGAAATCAGAAACCCACAGTTAAATCGTTGAGGTCAGAGAGGAGGCGCGACCTGTGACCATCAATCTGACAAACTTGATTTGGCCTCATTAAGGTCCTTCATGATGGCTATGAAATGGGCTAAATGCAATTTAAATCCAACAAATCATCATCATTTTCTTAGGGCCTTTCCCCCAGTTCAATGCGGGGTCGGCCTTGTTACTATGGATTTGGCAATGTTAGTGTCAGAGAGTGGCTGGATGCCCTTCCTGTCGCCACCTTGCACCCCCAGCGATGGAAATTAGTGTACCCCAGCTGTCTGCGTCTAGTGTAAGCCATGAAACAGTGCAAACGTTTTCAAATGTCTGCGAGTCGTGTAACTGACGCTGGACGTGTTGACCGATCCTTTATTCATCTACTGGGATGTGAAAAACCGCTTAAAAATCACATCCAGGCTGGCTGGCATGCCGGCCCTCGTCGTTAATCCGCTCGGCGGATTCAATCCAGGGGCAGCGCATCTACCCGAGTCCATGAAGCAGCGCATTAGCACTCTCGGTTGACTCTGGTAGACAATTTAAATCCAACAAGTAACCTTTTGAAATATAATGACAATACTGATATTCGTGATGAGGTGTTAGACAGTCACCATACATGTTCAGAGGGAATGGAAGAAACTGTATATGCTTGCATATGTGGCATTATAAGAACTATCCCAGCCAGCCGCGGTGGTCTCTAGGTTCTAGGCGCGCAGTCCGGAACCGTGCGACTGCTACGGTCGCAGGTTCGAATCCTGCCTCGGGCATGGATGTGTGTGATGTCCTTAGGTTAGTTAGGTTTAAGTAGTTCTAAGTTCTAGGGGACTGATGACCACAACAGTTGAGTCCCATAGTGCTCAGAGCCATTTTTGAACTATCCCAACTACTAATCTACTTGACACTGGAGCTATGTTTAAGACGATCTCCCAAACACTATTCAATGAAATCAGCAATGTTAAAAAACTACTTACCTCCTCTGTACACAAGTGCTGAATAATTAATGCTGTAGGTGGTAAGTCGAAACCTGGAAATGTGCAAACGCAGGTAGATGTGGCTGTGATATGGTGACGCAGCGAAATTTTCTCGTGTTAGAGGGGACTAATATAAAGGCGTCGCTAGTTTCTTCGAGCAAGAAATGCAAGAACTGATCTTCATTTGGGAAAGTGCTACTTGCAAATAGAAGGGAAACAGTGTGTCGTGGACTTCGTTAACATAAGCGGATACCATAACAAATTTTGTTGAAGTATACGGGTAAGTTTTATCAAAAAAAATAAAATGTTTCTAATGAATAATCTCTGTGAACATGATGGCCGACATACGAAGATAGTAATGATATTCGAAACAAAATATTGGAAACAATTACAATTTCTCAACAGCAGCAAGAAGAACTTAAAGAGATATTGCTAAGGTATGTTCATACGTCTAAAAGTGTGATGAATGCCTGTGAAGACTATACTGAAGTAAAACCGAATGAAAAGTACTGTAAGAAAACGCTCTACATTCTGTTGACGAAGTGGAAAGCAGTCAGCCAAGGAATTAGACGTATGTTAGAATGGCGAGTCACTGAACCTTCACCATCTCCAAATTGTAATTCATTAATTCACACACACACACACACACACACACACACACACATATATATATATATATATATATATATATATATATATATATATATATATATATATATATGCTTGTGTCTGTGTATGTGCGGATGGATATGTGTGTGTGTGCGAGTGTACACCTGTCCTTTTTCCCCATAAGGTAAGTCTGTCCGCCTTCGGGATTGGAATGACTCCTTACCCTCTCCCTTAAAACCCACATCCTTTCGTCTTTCCCTCTCCTTCCCTCTTTCCTGAAGAAGCAACCGTCGGTTGCGAAAGCTAGAAATTCTGTGTGTGTGTTTGTGTGTTTTATTTATTGTGCCTGTCTACCGGCGCTTACCCGCTTGGTAAGTCTTGGAATCTTTGTTTTTAATATATTTTTCCCATATGGAAGTTTGTTTCTATTTTTATAAGATCAAAATGTGAGAATGTGAGAAGGACCACAAATATTGTGATCACTGAAACAAGCAGTACGGTAATGAGTAGGAGTCTATAAGGAGGTAGAAGAAAAAAGAAAACTGAAATGACAATATAGGAATGGAAACTCAGAACTCTGTGGCCCTTGTGACTCTTTTTCATGGAACTGATATGCTTGAGTGTTTGAGAGAACTTCCCAATACCTGCTGTGACCCATTTGTTTTTGTAAGCCATTTATACTAATATGGCTACATTTCGAAATGTCACTTAAAAATACATTTTAAATAATGTTGTGAATTTACAGAATTTCGAATTTACATTGGTTTCTCTATACACTTCATCACAACTTTCGTTGCGAGTTCTCCCCAATTTTTTTCTGAAAAATATCTTTTGTAGGTCTGCCGTTTATGTATTTTTACCACATCTGATTTTACTGATATTGTTTGATAGAAATGGTCAGAGGGTTCAGATCTTTTACAGCAACATCGCACCTTTCCCTGCGCATATCTGTGGTCGCATGGCTATACTATTGATCAAGAGTGACATAACAAACTCTGAAAGATATTTCTGACGATATTACAAGTTTCATTTTCTGGTCAAACGAATATAGAGTAATAGCAAAGCAGCAGAAAATGGTATAACGGAAGTAGGAGTCGTTATGTACAAAAAAGCGGGACACAGATTGGGTTACTGTGAGTAGTTCAGTGCTATGGTTTTTCACATCAGAGTGGACGGAAAATCAACAACAAGAGTTCACACGCAGAACAATAAGACATAGAGAAAGTGTATAAGGCTATTGAACGCCTAATGCAGTATATAAAGGGAGATGATAATCTAATAATAATTCGGGACTGGAATGTGGTTGTAGGGGAAGGAAGAGGACACAGAGTTTCGGGACCGTGTGGCATGTTATTAGTAATGAGAGAGAAGAAAGACTGAGCTCTGTAATAAATAAATGTCAGCTACACTGCCGGAAAAAAATTAGTACATCGTTTCAGCGATTTCTAATTCACTCAAGATTTATTGTTGCAACAATGCATTTGGAGCACCTGAAATGATAACATTTACAGATCAATAGCACAAGCAGTTCTGAGGTACTAGGTACCGGCCTATGATGAAACTCCTACATTAGTATGTGGTGTAGCCTCAACGGGAGGCAATTCTGGCTCTGACTCTGACATCCGGAAGATTTTACAGATGTTGAATACTGAGCTGGGATATGTTATTCCATGATTTCTCTACCTGTTCACGTAGTACTGCATGAGATGTTGGTTGACGAGTCGCGCAGATCACTTCTCGTCCCATCATATCTCACATATGCTCGACTGGAGACAAGTCCAGAGACCGTGCTGGCCGTCGAAGTTGCTGCACATTTTGCAGAGCACGTTCAGTTTCACAGGGTGTGGGAGAGCATTGTCCTGTTGGAACAACACGTTATCTGCCTGCTGCATGAATGGCAAAAGAACGAATCTAACATTCTGCACATGCTCTATGTGAATACACACACCAGTCACTTGTACACATCAAAAACAACATTGGCATTTAGTGCACAAACAATTCTGTCCATGACCACGGAACAAGAGCTAGACTCAATTTACATTTGTCAAGAAAAAATGAACATAAATCTCAAAACAACATTTTCTACAAATGAATAAAACTGTAAAATAAATTACCAAAAATAAAAGAAATTGCAAAAATACTTTTATTTAATAAGGCAGCTAAAAAGTACCTGTTATACAATACATTTTGTATATTGAAAGATTACTTAGGGAAAACAAAGTAGGGGTTTGGTAAAAAAAAAATGTTATACAAATAAATAATAATAATGATTATATAACATCCAACATTCCACATAACACCTTCTCAATGTTTTTTACCTACTTTTTTCCTTTTCTAGAAAAACTTACCCCAAGCTATGCATTCCCCTTTCTGAGCTCAACATCTCACTCATTATAGCATTATAGAGGGATGCTGACTCAGTTTTTCAGGATAACAAATGGGATGTTATGGTACAGAAAATGGTCCAGAGATAACTAGTGTGCGTGTGTGAGTGTCAGTGTGTGTGTGTGTGTGTGTGTGTGTGTGTGTGTGTGTGTGTGTGTGTGTGTGTGTGTGTGTGTAGCGTGTGGAGTGTTATGAAAATATGTGTGTATAGTGTGTGCATTGAGTGATAGTGAAATACGTGTGAACAGTGTGGCATTACATTATTTAATACGTTATTTGTAAAAAAAAAGTATTTGTATACCAGGAGTAAATATAATTATTGTCTCGAACTAGAAGTCTGTAAATGTATGTGTATATGAATTAATTTTTTTTAGATTGGTCTAAACGTGTAAATACTTTGACGTGTCCTATATCCTTGTTAAAAGAGATCTACGTATGAATAAAGCTACTACTACTACTACTACTGCATGTACTGGTTAGGGTCCCTTTCCAGCAACACCAAAGATGAACAAGAGTTTAACTTGCCGCACCCCAGACGAATGCAGCCTACGAGACAGTGCTCACTGGGTCAACGTCGTACGAACAGACGACCCTCGCTTGCGTGCAGGCAGGATCTGCTTTCATCGCTGAAGACCCCGACGCACCATTCCATCTTCCAAGTGATCGTCTGACGGCATCAGTCGAACCGTGCATGTCGATGCTGTGGCTGGAGTGTCAGGCGGGCTAGAGGTATGTGTGCCCTTAGTCCCACAGTTAATAACCGGTTCACAACAGTTCCCGTTGATAGGTCTTGGATCTGAAGCCCTCTTATCTATGCTGTGGTAGCTGCACGATCTTCCACTGCTGTCCTTACTATACAACAACTAAGGCGGCCGTCTGTGATGCGTGAACGTCCAGAACCTCCCCTGTGCGTGTGAGAATGTTCATGTGACCACCGATGGCAGTATCGTTGCACAACATATTCAGCGCGTCCAACTTGTGTGGCAATTCTCCAAAAGGACCATCCCGCCACTCGGAAGGCCACAATTTTATCCCTTTCAAATTCGCTCACTTTGCTAAAGGAAGCACGAGTGTGTCTTGTGGCATGGTTACCTGCTTGCTTCACATGTTTGCACCACACTGACAGTGAACTTCCTGGTTGTGAGCATTCCCTGTTAAAGGGTAAACGCAGTTGGCGCTCTGGTGACAATGCTACTACGCTCTCTGTTGGTGGACGAAGTTAAAACCATTGTCGGTACATCTGCTATCCGCCATGTGGCACATGCCGTCATCGGATCAAAATCAACGTCGTGTTTATAGGTGCATTAAATTTTTTTCCTGCAATTTAGTAATAACGAATACACTGGTAAAAAAACTGTAAGAGGAGAAGGTATACTTGGAAAAGCCCCTGCGACACGGAAAGATTCCAATTGGATTACACCATGGTGAGACAGAGATTCATAAAATAAAATACCCGACTGTAAGACGTAAGCAAATAATATAGACTGGGATCACAAGTCAGAAATGATGACGAATAGACTGTGGAAAGAGACATGTATTTGAAGTTCGCTAAGGTTCTGGGATAAAGAATACCACAGAAACCCTTGAAGAACAATGGACATATCTGAAAAGGATAATTAGAGATGTTGCACAGACAAACATATGTAAAAGAAAAGGAACTGCGAAAAATCTTGGGTAACACAAGAAATACTACGGTTGATCGACAATACACGAAATTACAAAAAAAATCAGGATATACAGGAACACAGCAAGAAAAGTCACTTGGGAATAAAATAAATAGGATGTGCAGGGAAGCCGAGTAGAAATAGCTGAACGAAAAATTGGAAGTAACTGAATAACAAATGATCGTCGGAAGGACTGATTTAGAATGTGGAAATGTCAAAAGAACCTCAGATGAATTTAAAAGCAAAGCCGTCAACATTAAGGCACCATCAGAATTCAATTGTTCAATGTATGGAAAAAAGCTAATACGCAGAAGGCCTCTACGACGACCAAGAAGTACATGATGAAATGGTTGAAGAAGAAATAGGAGTCGATTGGGAATACAGGGGATTCGGTAACACAGCCAGAGCATAACCAGGCTTTGTAAGACTTGGGATCAAATGAGGCACAAGGAATACATATCATTTCTTCTGAATTTGTAAAATCATTGGAGGAAGTGACAACCAAATTCTTCAGGAAGCAGCAAGGGCTGATGTTGTTGTTGTTGGGGTCTTCAGTCCAGAGACTGGTTTAATGTAGCTCTCCATGCTACTTTATCCTGTGCAATCTTCTTCATCTCCCAGTACCTCGGTTCTAGGCTCTCAGTCCGGGTGTGTGGTGTCCTTAGGTTAGTTAGGTTTATGTAGTTCTAAGTTCTAGGGGACGGATGACCACAAATGTTAAGTCCCAAAGTGCTCAGAGCCATTTGAACCATTTTTTGAACCCAGTGCCTACTGCAACCTACATCCTTCTGAATCTGCTTACTGCATTCATCTCTTGGTCTCCCTCTACGATTTTTACCCTCCACGCTGCTCTCCAGTACTACATTGGTGATCCCTTGATGCCTCAGAATATGAGCTACCAACCGATCCCTTCTTCTAGTCAAGTTGTGTCACAAACTCCACTTCTGCCCACTTCTATGCAATACCTCCTCGTTAGTTATGTGATCTACCAATCTAATATTCAGCATTCTTCTGTAGCACCACATTTCGAAAGCTTCTATTCTCTTCTTGTCTAAACTAGTTATCGTCCATGTTTCACTTCCGAACATGGCTACACTCCATACAAATACTTTCAGAAACGACTTCCTGACACTTAAATCAATACTCGATATTAACAAATTTCTCTTATTCAGAAACGCTTTCCTTGTCATTAGCAGTCTACATTTTATATCCTCTCTACTTCTACCATCATCAGTTATTTTGCTCCCAAAATAGCAAAACTCCTTGATTACTTTAAGTGTCTCATTTCCTAATCTAATTCCCTCAGCATCACCCGACTTAATTCGCCTGCATACCATTATCTTCGTTTTGCTTTTTTTTATGTTCATCTTGTATCCTCCTTTCAAGACACTATCCATTCCGTTCAACTGCTCTTCCAAGTCCCTTGCTGTCTCTGACAGAATTATAATGTCATCGGCGAACCTCAAGGTTTTTATTTCTTCTCCATGGATTTTAATATCTAGTGCGAATTTTTCTTTTGTTTCCTTCACTGCTTGCTCAATTTACAGATTGAATAGCATCGGGGAGAGGCTAAAACCCTGTCTCACTCCCTTCCTAACCAATGCTTCCCTTTCATGCCCCTCCACCCTTATAACTGCCATCTGGTTTCTGTACAAATTGTCAATAGCCTTTCGCTCCCTGTATTTTACTCCTGCCGCCTTCAGAATTTGAAAGAGAGTATTCCAATCAACATTGTCAAAAGCTTTCTCTAAGTCTACAAAGGCTAGAAACGTAGGTTTGCCTTTCCTTAATCTCTCTTCTAAGATAAGTCGTAGGGTCAGTATTGCCTCACGTGTTCCAATATTTCTACGGAATCCAAACTGATCTTCCTCGAGATCGGCTTCTGCTAGTTTTTCCTTTCGTCTATAAAGAATTCGCGTTAGTATTTCGCAGCCGTGACTTATTAAACTGATAGTTCGATAATTTTCACATCTGTCAACACCTGCTTTCTTTCGGATTGGGATTATTATATTCTCCTTGAAGTCTGAAGGTATTTCGCCTGTCTCATATATCTTGCTCACCAGATAGAATTTTGTCAGGACTGGCTCTCCCAAGGCTGTCAGTAGTTCTAATGGAATGTTGTCTACTCCCGGGGCCTTGTTTCGACTCAGGTCTTTCAGTGCTCTGCCAAACCCGTCACGCAGTATCATATCTCTCCTTTCATCTCCATCTACATCCTCTTCCATTTCCATAATATTGTCCTCAAGTACATCGGCCTTGTATAGACCCTTTATGTACTGCTTCCACCTTTCTGCTTTCCCTTCTTTGCTTAGAAATTGTTTTCCATCTGAGCTCTTGATATTCATACAAGTGGCTCTCTTTTCTACAAAGGTCTCTTTAATTTTCATGTAGGCGGTATCTATCTTAGCCCTAGTGATATATGCCTCTACATCCTTACGTTTGTTATGTAGCCATTCCTGCTTAGCCATTTTGCATTTCCTGTCGATTTCATTTTTTGAGACGTTTGTATTCCTTTTTGTCTGCTTCACTTATGGCATTTTTATATTTTCACCTTTCATCAATTAATTTCAATATTTCTTCTGTTACGTAAGGATTTCTACCAGCCGTCGTCTTTTTACCTACTTGATCCTCTACTGCCTTCACTATTTCATCTCTCAAAGCTGCCCATTCTTCTTCTACTGTATTTCTTTCCCCTATTCTTGTCAATCCTTCCCTAATTCTCTTCCTGAAGCTCTCTACAACCTCTGATTCTTTCAGTTCATCCAGGTCCCATCTCCTTAAATTAAGAACTTTTTGCAGTTCCTTCAGTTTTAATGTACAGTTCATAACCAATAGTTTATGGTCGGAGACCACATATGCGTCTGGAAATGTCTCACAACTTAAAACCTGGTTCCTAAATCTTTGTCCTACCATAATGTGTCTGAAACCTTCCAGTGTCTCCATGCCTCTTCCATGTGTACAACCTTCTTTCGTGATACTTGAACGAACCAAGTGTTAGCTATGATTAAGTTATGCTCTGTACAAAATTCTACCGGGCGGCTTCCTCTTGCATTTCTTAGCCCCAATCCATATTCGCCTACTACGTTTACTTCTCTTCCTTTTCCTACCGTCGAATTCCAGTCACCCATGACTATTAAAATTCGTCTCCCTTCACTACCTGAATAATTTCTTGTATCTCATCATACATTTCATCAACTTCTTCATCATCTGCAGAGCTAGTTGGCATATAAACTTTGTTCTATTGTAGTAGGAGTGGGCTTAGTCTCTATCTTGGCCACAGTAATGCATTCACTATGCTGTTTGTAGTAGCTTACCCGCACTCCTTTTTTTTATTCCTTATTAAATCTACTCCTTCATTACCCCTATTTGATTTTGTATTTATATCCCTGTATTCGCCTGACCAAAAGTCTTGTTCCTCCTGCCACCGAACTTCACTAATTCCCACTATATCTAACTTTAACCTTTTAAATTTTCTAACCTACCTGCCCTATTAATGGATTTGACATTCTACGCTCCGATCCGTAGAACGCCAGTTTTCTTTCTCCTGATAACGACGTCCTCTTGACTAGTCCCCGCCCGGAGGTCCAAATCTAGGTTGGCCGGATTAACTTGTTGTTAACCCGCGAACCAGATTTGAACTGGGTTAGGTTCGTCTCCCCTTATTCCAGCAGCGGAAAGATAACGCGCTCGGCACTCCGGGCGGGCATATTATGCATCCAAGTTGCTCACAAGTATAATATACCGACGCATGGAAAAAAACGTTCGTTAATGTTGTACTGTGGAAACATTCGCAATTCTGAGAAAATAGGAGTAAGCTATAGGGAAAGTCGAGTAGTAAACCGCATGTGAAAGAATCAAGAGCAGCAATAAACTAAAAAAAAGCAGGAAAAAAGAGCAAAGATTAAAAGGGATGAGGGCTTTCGCCTCACTGATCAGTCTATACATCGAAGAAGAAGCAATGACAGGAATAGAAGTTTCAAGGCAGGGATTAAAATTCACAATAAAAGGATATCAATAAGAATATTCACTGATGACATTGCTGACGTCAATGAGTGTGAAGAGGAATTACAGGATCTGTTGGATGGAGTGACCATCAAATGAGTACATAATAAGGAATGGGAGTAAGCATAAAAAGGTGAACGTAATGAGGAGTAGCAGAAATGAGTTTTGTGATAAACTTAACGTTAAAACCGGTGACCACGGAAGGAATTCTGTTACCTTGGAAGCAAAATAATACATTACGGACACAGCAATGAGGATATAGAAAACAGACGAGCACAGGCAAAGAGGGTATTCGTGACGTAAAGAAGTCTATTACTATCAAATAACAGACTTAATTTGACGAATAAATTTCTGAGATTATACGTTTGGAGCACAGTATTGTATGTGAGTCGATCATGGACTGTGAGAAAATCGGATGTAGTGCTGTAGAAGAATGTCGAAAATTATGTAGACTGATAAGGTAAGGAATGAGAAGGCTCTTCGCAGAACCGGCGAAGACCGGAATATATAAAAAACATTGACAAGAAGAAAATGTCAGGGAACTACTTCCATGCTGCAAGAGGAACCGGCGTAGCGGAAAAAAACTATGGAAAAAATTGAGATTGGAATACATGCAACTAACATTTGGAAATGTAAGTGCAGCGGCTTCTCTGAAATGAAGAACTTGGCTCAAGAGAGAAATTCGTGGCGGGCTGCATCAAACCAGTCAGAAGACCGATGAGTCACAACGTAAAAGGTTGACAGTGGAGCCAAGATTGGACCAATTACTATGCGCAAGAAGCCATTTAAGCTATCATTGTTCCTGCAATCCACATGCAAATGGAAGACGAAGAAATCTTAATAGGCGGTGCGATGGGAAGTAGCTTCTGCCACGTGCTCCTCACTGCTCAAGGGGCTTGGTTTGTAGGAGGGGCGTTCAAAAAGTAGTGAAAGACATTTTTTTTCTGAAAACAGGTTGGTTTTACTGAGGATTCCACTACACCATATTATTCCCCCATCTTTTGGCTACAAAACCCTATTTTTCGACATAATCTCCGTTCAATGTGACGGACTTACGCCACTGTACGCCTGCATTATACCACGTACTAATCGACGTCAGGGCCAACTTCTTGCTGCATTAATAACTACGCCATCATCCACGTACTGCTTTCCCCCGGAGTTCATCCTTCATTGGGCCAAACAGACGGGAATCGCAAGTTACGAAATCCGAGCTGTAGGGTGGATGAGGGAGAACAGTCCAGCGAAGTTTTGTGAGGTCCTCTACCAACAGAGACAATCAGCTGTGCGACGTGGTGTTTGATCGTGACCCATCTACCACCTCAAATGAGAGTGGCCGCACGTTCCAACATTGCAGACGGCTGTGTGCGGCCGGCCGGCACCTGGGTAATCGGACACGTTTGCGCGACCTTTTTGAGATGATGACAGACGCCTCGCCCAACCACACACCGTGATTTTATTTACTGTCAGGTCTCTGTAGACATTCTGAAAGCGCTTATCAATATCTGCGATGCTCTGGTCTTCGCCAAAAGAAACTCAGAGACAGCTCTCTGCTTGGAACGTACCTGCGTTACAGACGACATTTTGTAGGCTATGTATAGCGGCGCCACCTACCGGTACTTCATGAAACTATAGGGGGCTGAAGTGGGAATATTCCAAGATGTCCCAACAAATTCCACATCGTTTCAACCGAAATTAGCCGAGAAAAAGGTAAACGAACTTCCAGCATGCCGGAGTGGCTTGGGTCAGCAACTTCTGTTAATCAGTAGAACGAAAAACCAGTCCAATTTTTTTTCATTCGATGATTAGTTTCGGGTCTGACCTATTTTCATATCATCATAACATAGTCGACAATAGCACATTTTCAGTGCATACCGATATCGGTATACAATGTAAATGTTCAGTTTCATTGCACATTTTTGACATCTTCGGAAATGCCATTTTCGACTATGTTATGATGATTTTACAATGGGTCTCGCTCGAAGCTAGTCATCGAGTGAATAAAATGTAACAATTTTCAACTTGGACTTGATCGCCTTTTATATGTATGATATGATAATGAAATCAAGACCCTACGCTGCCGACAGGCGTTCATTTACATCAATGGGGACAGTTTAAAATGTGTGTCCCGACCGGGACTTAAACCTGGGATCTCCATCCTTTCTTTTTCGATATAGTTCGTTGCGTTTGGTCTGGGTGGTCAAGTTGATCGTTGTTTCCTTTAGTTAGTTTTTTTATTACAGAGGGCAAGCAGCCTTCTGCCCAAACACGCTGAGCTACCGTGCCGGCCTACCGCCGAGGGCACAGAGGATAGCGCTACTGCAGGGACTTATCCCTCGCACGCTGCTCATGAGACCCATGAACTCAATGTCCACACACTATATTCCTAGTGCCCCTGCCCATTACACTCATTACTCACGGCAGACAAACTTACCGAGTCCCGTAAGAGTTTGGGCAATACGTGTGCATCTGCAGATGATAAATGGGTATTCATTGGACAAATATATTATCCAAGAACTGACATGTGATTGCATTTTCAGGCAATTTGGGTGCATAGATCCTGAGAAATCAGTATCCAGAACAACCACCTCTGGCCATAATAACGGCCTTGATATTCCTGGACATTGAGTGAAACAGAGCTTAGATGCCATGAACAGGTACAGCTGCCCATGCAGCTTCAACACGATACTACAGTTCAGAAGCAGTAGTGACTGGCGTATTGTGACGAGCCAGTTCCTCGGCCACCATTGACCAGATATTTTCAGTTGGTGAGAGATGTGGAGAATGTGCTGGCCAGGGCAGCAGTCGAACATTTTCTGCATCCAGAAAGGCCCATACAGGACCTACAGCATGCAGTCGTGCATTATCCTGCTGAAATGTAGGGTTTCACAGGGAATGAATGAAAGGTAGAGCCACGGGTCATAACATATCTGAAATGTAACGTCCACTGCTCAAAGTGCCGTCAATGCAAACAAGAGGTGACCGAGACGTGTAACCACTGGCACCCCATACCATTACATCAGGTGATACGCCAGTATGGTAATGACGAACACACGCTTCCAATGTGCGTTCACCGTGATGTAGCCAAACATGAATGCGACCACCATGATGCCGTAAACAGAACCTGGATTCATCCAAAAATGACGTTTTGGTATTCGTGCACCCAGGTTCGTCATTGAGTACACCATCACAGGGACTCCTGTGTTTGGTGCAGCATCAAGGGTAACTGCAGCCATGGTCTCCGAGGTGATAGTCCCTGCTACTGCAAACATCATCGAACTGTTCGTGCAGATGGTTGTTGTCTTGCAAACGTCCTTATCTGTTGAATCACGGAGCGAGACGTGGCTGTACGATCCGGTACAGCCATGTGGACAAGATGGCTGTCATCTCAACTGCTAGTGATACAAGGCCATTGGGATCGAGCATGCCATTCTGTATTACCCTCCTGAACCCACCGATTCCATATTCTGCTAACATTCATTGGATGTCGACCGACGCGAGCAGCAATGTCGCGATATGATAAACTGCAATCGCGATGGGCTACAGTCTGACCTTCATTAAAGGCAGAAACGTGATGCTACGCATTTCTGATGGTACGAGGCATCACAACAACGTTTCACCAGGCAACGCCAGTCAACTGCTGTTTGTGTATGAGAAATCGGTTGGAAACTTTCCTCACGTCAGCACATTGTAGGTGTCGCCACCGGTGCCAACTTTGTGTGAATGCTCTGAAAAGCTAATCATTTCCATATCACAGCATCTGTTTCCTGTCGGTTAAATTTCGCGTCTGTAGCACGTCATCTTCGTGGTGTAGTAATTTTAATGGCCAGTAGTGTATATCATTCGGCTGCAGAGCGGCGGACTGTGCCGCTGCCAGCCCTCCCCTGCCCATATGGGACAGGGGAATGAAACCACAATAAAGGAAAAAAAAACTAGGACTGGCTTTTCGTTCTGCTGAAAACAAAACTGTTGTATTACTTGTGGAACGGCCCTCGTAGATCGCTGTCTTCTCTTCCAATCGCCGTGTTACACTATCTGTTCAAGGTCGCTGCCGACGATAGTAACATGGCAGATGTGGTCCGAGCTCTGGTAACAAACAGTTGCCGGCGAGGTCGCCGCCGGCCGCAGCGGCAGCGCTGCGCTCGCGACCTCGCGACCGCGCGTGCGTCGCTTCCCCGTCTACGTCAGAGGCGCCACTGGACGCGGCTGCCTACCCGCCGTCTGGCGGCCGGGGACCTCACAGTAGCAGCGCCGCCATGGCACCACCACGCACCGCGCTCCTCGTCCTCGCCGCAGTACTGCTCTGCGCTGTCGCCGCTGCACCGTCAGTACGTACACCCGCTAGCCTCGCCACTCTCTCAGCTCCATTCTACATTTTGTTAGCCTTCTACATTAATTTACCCCTACCGTGAACTGCATGACTCACAATTTGACGAGCTCTTCTCTTATCGCAGCGCTCCCTCATGTACTCTTCCTTTGTCCATTTCACGCCTCATTTACAACTTAATGTCTAATGGCTTGTTCGAAGTTCTGTGTCCATCCCTCTGGCAGATTTCACTGGCATTGATATTTGTTTTAAATCTTTCGGAACTAATTTTGTCCATTTAGTGTCCGCTGCTCTACTTCTGTGTAGAGTGTTGAAGTTTCTTGAAGGGAACCTTGGGTTTAGCATTCAACGTGGAGTAGCGGGTGGCCGTATTGGATTGCTTCGTAAGTTCGTAGCGTTTTTCCGAAAGTTAAATAAACACAACAGATACACATAACAGAGATTTTAGTCATCAATAATACATTATTCTTCACTATTTACATAGTCTGCAATGCCCGGGGTAACTCTTCGATTCCGCCGCTGTAAAAATCACGATGTTTTGAGTCGAAGAACTCGTCGAGTCTTATTCGGAGCGCATTTTCATCCAGCAAGGAAGTTTCTTGAAGGTTGTTCGATACAGAGCGGGAAAAGGTGAAAATCTCAGGGTGCAAGAGCTGGTAAATACGGTGGGTGCGGAATGACTTACCAACCTAACTCCTATATAGTCTCTTTTGTCAGTCTAGCAGAATGCAGACGGGTGTCATTGTGCAGTATCATCATTTCACGCAGTCTTCCTGGTTTTTGTCTTTGGATTGTGTCTGCAAGACGTCTCACTTGTTGACACAACAGTGATGTGTTACCTTGGGTAAGCAATTCGTAGTACACCACACAGTCACTGTTCTGCCAGATACATTATCTTTTATGGTTCAAAAATGGTTCAAATGGCTCTGAGCACTATGGAACTTAACATCTGAGGTCATCAGTCCCCTAGAACTTAGAACTACTTAAACCTAGCTAACCTAAGGACATCACACACATCCATACCCGAGGCAGGATTCGAACCTGCGACCACAGCGGTTGCGCGGTTCCAGACTGAAGCGCCTAGAACCGCTCGGTCACTTCGGCCGGCTATATGGATGCACGCATGTCTTTGTAAAGGAAATTACTGCTTCGTCTGCGCTAAACCATTCCTTTCTTTTCCTTACGTTAGCAGAAAGACACCATTCCTCGTCAACAGTAAAAGAGAAAGCAGGATAGGAGTGTTCGGGTTTCTTCACTAACCTGTTGATGACGAACGGGCTGAGAGACACATATGGCCCCCCGCTAATTTTTGTGAGTTTGGCTTAGAGCATGCGGTTCCCATACATACTATTTTTGAACCTCCCCCACTGCATGAAAATGTCGCACGATGGTGGAATAATCACAGTTCCATACACTTGCCAGTTCTCTAGAACACTGACGTCGATCATTGTGGATTAAAGCCTTTAAACGATCTTCATCAAATACCGAAAGTCTTCCTGAACGGGTAGAGCCACTAATGTTAAACGATCCTCCTTCAAATGAGAGAACCACTTTCTTGCCGTGCTCTGTCCAACTACATCATCCTCAAACATAGAGCAAATGTTTCTGGTAGCCTCCGCTGCTGTCACCCCTCTATTAAACTCAAACAGAAGAATATCTCCGAAATGTCCTGATTTCTGCACTTGGCACTGAATTTTCCAGCGTCCTCAGCTCCATTCAGTATCTCCAAATGACAAAATGACAATATGTAAACTCTTATAGGAACAGTGAATTACAAATAAAAAAACGACTATCGACAAATAAACTCATAGCAGCTGGAATAACAAGAGGCAAAACAAAAACGCTTCAACTTAATTAAAGTGAGGCTACTCAAGGAGGTCCAGTGTGGACTGAAATTATCGTATGGCAGCGAAACGCGACAGATATGCTAGTGCGTTAATGCGGAACCGATTTACACTGGAAAAAATAATTTTCAATGTTGGCCACCAGATACGAAGCTGGCGTTGTACAGCATCTCGTCGACGCCTCCGGTACTCATATTGAACAAACTGGGTAAATGGTGGTTGATAATAAAATCAACGTTATGCCTTCCTCACTTATTTGACCTTTTCTGCTTGCTTCCGGTTCCCAGTCCACTACATATGGGTACATTCCTGTACAATTTTTCCATTCCATCGTTGTGGCTGATAAAGCAACCACTGTAAGATTTTAGAAAAAATACAGCCTTAGTTATGGAGGTTTTTATTTTCAAATTTCAATGAGACGTTTCGTCTGTGGCAGGCATCTTCAAACGGCAGCAAACAGATCACTCCGTACGCCGTCTATAAAAACGAGTACACGATGCGAATAAATCGGCAAAATGTGGTTAGGGTCGTAATCGCATTTTGTCACATCGTGTAATCATTTTTATGGACGGCATGCGCCGCGACCAGTTTCTATAATCTGAAGATGCCAATCGCAGGCGAAACGCGTCCCCGTAATTTGAAAATAGAAACCTCTGCATCCAAGACTATTTTTATCTCACGTTTCTATCCGTCATTGATTCACAGTGCCAGATGTGCACCTAGTGGCCGAAATTGAAATAATTTTTTTCCCAGCGGAAATCGGTTCCGCATTGACGCATTAGAATACTACCAGCTGCGTTGCCACACTGCACCTCTGTGATTAGCTACACTTTCATTATAGTAGTAATGAAAAAAGTTGCGAATATATCAACTCAGATATTGATTAGATTTGGGTATAGTTCAACTGTTGGCAGCTTGTTTTAAACCCTCAGAAATGTAAAATTGTGCCCTTCACCAAACGTATAGAAGTTGAATCCAATGACTACAATGTAAATGAGTCACAGTTAGAATCAATCAACTCATACAAATATCTGGGCTTAGCAATTAGTGTGGATATGAAATGGAATGCAGATAGCAGACCTCGGTTCGTGGGCAGGATACTGCGAAAATGCAGCCACTATATGAAGGTGATAGCTTCCAAAAAATTCGTGCAATACATCTTCACTGGAACATATAAAAGTGTATGCAATTTTTTCACTTTATTCCTTATGAAATGCAGGCACTATAAAGTGTTTTTACAATTCACACAACATATAAAGTGGCTCTAAATATTAAAATGTTCTTGTGCAGTGCAGGAACAGAAGACATACTACTGAAGAATAAGAGTGCTGTAACATAAAATGGAAGTTTTCTTAAGATGGGCATGATAGCTCGAAACCAGTAATGACATTAAAAAAAAAGCATTTTAAAGCCATTTGTGGCTCACTTCGCCCTTCGTCAACGAATCCCTTAGAACCGTACCAGACAACATTAACAGGGGTACTGAATATGTCCAAAGAAGGGCAATACCAATTTTGAGAGCTTCGTTGTTTGTTAGACTCGAAGGATTGCGTCACTAATATGCTCAGAATCATTTCTCACAATGCTAAGTACACACTGTTACGCACTTCAACGGTTCGTGTAGATATTCTTCACGGGTTTGCAGCCGGATCATTTCGTCCTCCAGAGGAGGACGAAATGATCCGGCTGCAAACCCGTGAAGAATATCAGCAGTTATTACGCCGGGAAAGTCTACGAAATCACAACGGTTCGTGTAGTTTGCATATAAAGGTGGACCATAGAACACTTATCTCCCCTGTTCCCTGTTAAATGTGCAGGTTCGTGATTACGAACAGCTCTGCATCTACCTCCTTTCTAAATAGGAAACATATTTTTCCACGGAGTCTTTCAGTTCCAGTTTCCTGTAATAACTACTTCTCGGGGCTCTTTCGGTATACTGTGGGTGACAATATGGGAGTTGTTATTATAACAATATATTGCTTATGTTTCAGATTTTAAACGTATACACTTGTTGTTGTGGTCTTCAGTCCTGAGATTGGTTTGATGCAGCTCTCCATGCTACTCTATCCTGTGCAAGCTTCTTCATCTCCCAGTACCTACTGCAACCTACAGCCTTCTGAATCTGCTTAGTGTAGTCATCTCTTGGGCTCCCTCTACGATTTTTACCCTGCAGCTGCCCTCCAGTACTAAATTGGTGACCCCTTGATGCCTCAGAACATGTCCTACCAACCGATCCCTTCTTCTGGTCGAGTTGTGCCATAAACTTCTCTTCTCCCCAACCCTATTCAGCACTTCCTCATTAGTTATGTGATCTACCCATCTAATCTTCAGCATTCTTCTGTAGCACCATATTTCGAAAGCTTCTATTCTCTTTTTGTCCAAACTATTTATCGTCCATGTTTCACATTCATACATGGCCACACTCCATACAAATACTTTCAGAAATGACTTCCTGACACTTAAATCTATACTGGATGTTAACAAATTTCTCTTCTTCAGAAACGCTTTCCTTGCCATTGCCAGTCTACATTTTATATCCTCTCTACTTCGACCATTATCAGTTATTTTACTTCCTAAATAGCAAAACTCCTTTACTACTTTGTCTCATTTCCTAATCTAATTCCCTCAGCATCACCCGACTTAATTCGACTACATTCCATTATCCTCGTTTTGCTTTTGTTGATGTTCATCTTATACCCTCCTTTCAAGACACTATCCATTCCATTCAACTGCTCTTCCAAGTCCTTTGTTCTCTCTGACAGAATACAATGTCATCGGCGAACCTCAAAGTTTTTATTACTTCTCCATGGATTTTAATAGCAACTCAGAATTTTTCTTTTGTTTCCTTCACTGCTTGCTCAATATACAGATTGAATAACATCGGGGAGGGACTACAACCCTGTCTCACTCCCTTCCCAACCACTGCTTCCCTTTCATGCCCCTCCACTCTTATGACTGCCATATGGTTGCTGTACCAATTGTAAATAGCCTTTTGCTCCCTATATTTTACCCCTGCCACCTTCAGAATTTGAAAGAGAGCATTCCAATCAACATTGTCAAAAGCTTTCTCTAAGTCTACAAATGCTAGAAACGTAGGTTTGCCTTTCCTTAATCTAGCTTCTAAGATAAGTCGTAGGGTCAGTATTGCCTCACGTGTCCCAACATTTCTACGGAATCCGAACTGATCTTCCCCGAGGTGGGCTTTTACTAATTTTTCCATTCGTCTGTAAAGAATCCGCGTTAGTATTTTGCAGCCGTGACTTATTAAACTGATAGTTCTGTAATTTTCACATCTGTCAACACCTGATTTCTTTGGCATTGGAATTATTATATTCTTCTTGAAGTCTGAAGGTATTTCGCCTGTCTCATGTACCTTGCTCACCAGATGGTATAGTTTTGTCAGGGCTGGCTCTCCCAAGGCTGTCAGTAGTTCTAATGGAATGTTGTCTATTCCCGGGGCCTTCTTTCGACTTTGATCTTACAGTGCTCTGTCAAACTCTTCACGCAGTATCGTATCTCCCATTTCATCTTCATCTACATCCTCTTCCATTTCCATAATATTGTCCTCAAGTACATCACCCTTGTATAGACCCTCTATATACTCCTTCCACCTTTCTGCTTTCCCTTCTTTGCATAGAACTGGGTTTCCATCTGAGCTTTTGATGTTCATACAAGTGGTTCTCTTTTCTCTGAAGGTCTCTTTAATTTTCCTGTAGGCAGTATCTATCTTGCCCCTAGGGAGATAAGCCTCTACATCCTTACATTTGTCCTCTAGCCATCCCTGCTTAGCCATTTTGCACTTCCTGTCGATTTCATTTTTTGAGACGTTTGTATTCCTTTTTGCCTGCTTCATTTACTGCATTTTTATATTTTCTCCTTTCATCAATTAAATTCAGTATTTCTTCTGTCACCCAAGGATTTCTACTAGCCCTCGTCTTTTTACCTACTTGATCCTCTGCTGCCTTCACTACTTCATCCCTCAAAGCTACCATCAGCCAGGAAATTACGACCACCTACCTAATAGCCGGTATGTCCACCTTTGGCACTGATAACAGCGGCGACGCGTCGTGGCATGGAAACAGTGAGACCCTGGTAGGTTGCTGAAGAGAGTTGGCACCACATCTGCGCGCACAAGTCAGATCTGGCGAATTGGAGAGGGGGGGGGGGGGGAGCACATAATTGGCACTTGACACTGCGTTCCTCGAACCACTCTATCACACTCCAGGCCTTGTGACATGGCGCATTATCTCGTTGAAAAATGCCCCTGTCGTCGGGAAACATGGTCGTCTTGAAGGGGTGTACGTGGTCTGCAACCACTGTACGATACTCCTTGGCCGTCATGGTGCCTTGCACGAGCTCTACTAGACTGTTGGATGCCCACGTGAATGTTCCCCAGAGCACAATGGAGCAGCAGCCTGCTTGTCTCCGTCCCACATTGCAAGTGTCAAGATGCTATTCTCTTGGAGGACACGGGTTCGTGCCCTCCCATCGGCATGATGAAGGAATTTTCGGGATTCATCAGACCGTGCAACGCTCTGGCACTGCGCCAACGTCCAGTGCCGATGGTCAAGTGTGCATTTCTGTCGTAGTTGCCGATGTAGTGGTGTCAACGATGGAACATGCATGGGTCATCGGCTGCGGAGGCCCATTGTTGGGAGTGTTCGATGCACTGTATATTCAGACACACTCTTAATATGCCCAGCATTAAGGTCTAATGTTAATTTCGCCACAGTTCGCCGCCTATCCTGTTTTACCATAGTGACCGGGCTGCGACGTCTGACATCTGTAATGAGGGTGGGCCGCCAAACCCCACGTCGTATGGACATGATTTCACTGTGGTTTCGCCACTTGTTGAAGATAATCACCACAGCACTTGTCGAACACCCGAAAAGTCGCGCAGTTTCCAAAATGTTCGTGCCAAGCCTCCATACTACTCTATCACAAAATGCTCTCGGTTAAACTCAGATAGATCGCGCACCTTCTCCATACTACACACTGGTAGCACACTCGCTGGTACTACATGCACCTTGCATGTATCTGACTAGCAGTCTTTCCTCGCCAGGTGACGCTGCTATCTCCTCGACAGGTTTATGACGATTGCAGGTCGTGGTAATAATGTTCTAGAATTATACCTTTAATACCAGTTTCTTTGATTGAATCGAGTGCCGCTTTGCTGTTGACTGGAATCTTGTTTTACCACCTACGATCTTGAACGCTGTAGTTGCAGCTGCATAAACGTAAAATGGAAAATCTGCAACATAAAGAATGCAGCGCATTGTTAAAATTTCTAGAAACGTTCAAAGTGTGTTAGAAGTTGTGACTGCACGAGGATTATACAAATGAAACCCGTTCAGGAGTTGTAATCATTGAAAGAAGAGGAAATTAAAAACAAGGAACAATCACATTCTGTTGTTGTTGTTTTGGTCTTCAGTCCAGAGACTGGTTTGATGCAGCTCTCCATGCTACTTTATCCTGTGCAAGCTGCTTCATCTCCTAGTAAGTACTGCAACCTACACCCCTCTGAATGTGTTTATTGTATTCATGCCTTGTCTCCCTCTACGATTTTTACCCTCCACGCTTTCCTCCAATACTAAATTGATGATGCCTTGATGCCTCAGAATGTGCCCTACCAACCAATCCCTTATTCTAGTCAAGTTGTGCCACAAATCCCTGTTCTCCCCATTTCTATTCAGTACCTCTCATTAGTTACGTGATCTAGCCATCTAATCTTCAGCATTCTTCCGTAGCACCACATTTCGAAAGTTTCCATTCTCTTCTTGTCTAAACTGTTTATCGTCCATGTTTCACTTCCCTACATGGCTACAGTCCATACACATACTTTCAGGAAAGGCTTCCTGTCACTTACTTCTATACTCGATGTTAACAAATTTCTCTTCTTCAGAAACTCTTTCCTTGCCGTTGCCAGTCTACATTTTATATTCTCTGTGCTTCGACCGTCATCAGTTAATTTGCTCCCCAAACAGCAAAACTCCTTTACTACTTTAAGTGTCATTTCCTGACTGAATTCCCTCAGCATCACCTGATGTAATTCGGCTACATTCCATCATCCTCGTTTTGCTTTTGTTGATGTTCATCTTTTATCCTCCTTTCAAGACACTGTCCATTCCGTTCAACTGCTCTTCCAGATCCTTTGTTATCTCTGACAGAATTATAATGTCATGGGCAAACCTCAAAGTTTTTATTTCTTCTCCATGGATTGTAATTCCTACTCCGAATTTTTCTTTTCTTTTTTTTCCTTTACTGCTTGCTCAATACACCGACTGAATAACCTCTGGGATAGGCTACAATCCTATTTCACTTCTTTCCCAACCACTGCTTCCCTTTCACGCCTCTCGACTCTTATAACTGCCATCTGGTTTCTGTACAAATTGTCAATAGCCTTTCACTCCCTGTATTTGACCCCTGCCACCTTCAGAATTAGAAAGAGAGTATTCCAATCAGCATCGTCCAAAGCTTTCTCTAAGTCTACAAATGCTAGAAATATAAGTTTTACTTTCCTTAATTTATCTTCTAAGATAACACGTAGTGTCAGTATTGCCTCACATGTTCCAACATTTCTATGAAATCCAAACTGATCTTCTCCGAGGTCGGCTTCTACCGTCACATACACAGATCAGTAGTCATTGTCACTTATGGCTTACATATTTTTGGCAAAATAGTGCTCATGCGGCTGAGACAGGCGCCCGTTCGTAGAGTAGGTGTTGGATTTTACGTTTCTCCCAAAAAATGATGTTGCTTTCTACTTGCATTAATCTCTAACTGCATCCATTTGCCTCGTTGAAACATTGCAGAGTCGTCAGACTGCTGCAAAGCTTGTCAACTGAGGCATGAGAATGGAAAAATGAACACATAATTTAAAATATAACTGCAGCATCTTCTGACAGTACGATAAATAACTCACACCTGCCGTCAGTCACTTCATGCTGATACCAGGAAATACCTGTGCATGTGTCTATGAAATGGGGCGGTGTAGTCTCAGATGAATGGGAGGCCCTGCTTTTTTGATAGAGTACTGAGAAATCTTAGTTTGTTTAGAATTTGTACCAGATTGAACCAACATAGGATATCGAACGTATACGCACAAAAGGTCAATTTAAAAGTGCCCTAATCGTCACCAGGCAGAATCGAATAAAATTACGAAAATGCTTAAAAAATAGCAACTGGCTGACATACGAAAAATGACACTCATTATCTAACGAACATCATACTCCGAATACTCTAAGGAACACTTTTCACTATGACGTCCACGAATTTACTTTAGTCCCTTATAAACCACACCTGCAGAGGCCATCAAGATAAAATTAGACAAACAAGGCTCCATACGTTCAAGGAAGGAGAAGAAATCTTGAAATAACTCACAACAAAAAACATACTCTGTGACACACTTTACGCTGATTTACAGAATATCCTTGTCGACTGACAATTTCTTCAGTGACCATAAAAGTGAATGTCCCGTGATGACAAAGGGAGTCTCAGAGCAGACTGTTCTAGAACCTCTGATAACTTTGCGGCGCTGTTCAATCATAATCTGGGCTGCACATTGCCACCAAATTTTTGGGAACTTATTGTTGTGAGGCATCATTTTATATTCAGTTTCAAGATAAATTGTTGAAATAACGTTACATAATGGTAAGACGGAGATTTCGGAACTAGGTTTTGATTTGCAAGATATTTCCAGAGGCAGATGTGGACACTGACCACAATTTATTGGTTATGAGCTGTAGATTAAGACTCAAGAAACTTCACAAAGATAGGAATTTAAGGAGATGGGGTCTGGATAAACTGAAAGAACCAGAGGTTGTAGCGACTTTCTGAGAAAGCATTAGGGAACTACTGACAAGAACAGGGGCAAGGAATACAGTACAAGAAGAATGGGTAGTTTGGAGAGATGAAATAGTGCAGTAGCACAGGATCAAGTAGGTAAAAAGACGGGGGCTAGTAGAAATCCTTGGTTAACACAAGAGATATTAAATTTAATTGATGAAAGGAGAAAATGTAAGAAGGAGGTAAATGAAGCAGGCAAGAGGAAATACAAACGTCTAAAAAATAAGATTGGCACGAAGTGCAAAAAGACTAAGCAGGAATGGCTAGAGGACAGATGTAAGGATGTAGAAGCACATATCACTAGGGGAAAGGAAAATTAAAGAAACCTTAGGAGAAATAAGAACCACCTGCATGAATGTCAAGAGCTCAGATGGAAAACCAGTCCTAAACAAAGAACGGAAAGCAGAAAGATGGTAGGAGTATCCAAGGGAGATGTACTTGAAGGCAATGTTAGGGAAATGGAAGAGAACGTAGATGAAGATGAGATGGGAGATATGATACTACGTGAAGGTTTGACGGAGCACTGAAAGATCTATGTCGAGACAAGGACCCGGGAGTAGACAACATTCCGCTAGAACTAATGATAGCCGTGGGGGATCGAGCCGTGATAAAAGTCTTCCATCTAGGGAGCAAAATGTATGAGACAGGCGAAATACCATGAGACTTCAGGAAGAACATAATAATTCCAATTCCAAAGAAAGCAGGTGCTGACAAATGTGAAAATTACCGAACTATCAGTTTAGTATGTTACGGTTGCCAAGTACTAACACGAATTCTCTACAGAAAAATGGAAAACCTTATAGCAGCCGAGCTCGGGGAAGATCAGTTTGGATGTAGGAAGACGCGAGCCAATGTTGACTCACCGAATTCTTATAGAAGATAGGTTAAGGAAAGCAAGCCTACATTCATAGCGTTTGTAGAAAGTTTAGAGAAAGTTTTTGACAATGTTGAGTGGAATTCTCTTTTTCAAATTCTAAAGGTGACAGGGGTAATATGTAGGGAGCTAAAGGCCATTTATAATTTGCACAGGAACCAGATGGTAGTTACAAGAGTCGAGGGGCATGAAACGAAAACAATAGTTGAGAAAGGAGTGAAACAGGATTGTAGCCTAGTCCATATGTTATGCAATTTGTCTATTGAGCAAGCAATAAAGGAAACAAAAGAAAATTTGGAGTAGTAATTAAAGTCCAGACAAGAAAAAGGACTTGGAAGAGCAGTTGAACGGAATGGACAATGTCTTGAAAGGAGGATATAATATGAACATCAACAAAAGCAAAACGAGGATGATATACTGTAGTCGAAATAAATCAGATTATGCTGAGGGAATTAGATTAGAAAATGAGACACTTAAACTAGTAGATGAGTCTTGCTGTTTGGAAAGAAAAATGACTGATGATGGGTGAAGTGGAGAGGATTAAAAATGTAGACTGACAATGGCAAGAAATGCACTCCTGAAGAAGAGAAATTTATTCACATCGAATATAAATGTAAGTGGAGGAAGACTGTTCTGAAAGTATATGTACGGAGTATAGCCATGTATGTAGGTGAAATATGGACGGTAAACAGGTTACACAAGAAGAGAATACAAGCTTCTGAAATGTGGTGCTACAGAAGAACGCTAAAGATTAAATCGGTAGATCACGTATCTAACGAAAAGGTACTGAATAAAATTGGGGAGAAAAGATTTTTTTTTACAATCTGACTAGAAGAAGGGATTGTTTGGTAGGAAACACTCTGAGACATCAAAGGATCACCAATTTAGTTTTGGAAGGCAGCGTGGACGGTAAAAATCGTAGAGGGAGACCAAGAGATGAAAACAGTAAGCTGATTCAGAAGAATGTAGGTTGCAGTAGTTACTCGGAGATGAGGAGGCTTGCACAAGATAGAGTAGCATGGAAAGCTGCATCAAACTAGACGTTGGGCTGAAGAACAGATTTTCACTAGCGATTTTGTGGAATTGCTTGTGTCTCAGAAAATGCGCTGCCCCCTCACGGCCTTCGTGGAACTTCTGTTACTAATCAGCAGTTGTAGCACATAACAGGGCTGCTATCCATACAATGGAGTTGTTCCCAGATGTTTAGCAATTGTGCAGTGTCGCTTATTCGTAAAAGGAACATCTGTTGCTGTTTCGTCCGATTTTGCACAGCACGAGCCATCCTTTCACACTATTACCACGCGCATCCATCACATCATCACACACAAAGCATGGACGCAAACATCCGGTTTCAAAACGCAACAGATACCGTATCACGCGGCATGATTCCAACAGGGTTTCATTTGAACGCCGCTTGAGTAATGAAGATATCTGAGTTGTTTCCAGCAATGGTCAACACTGTAGACAGACGACTGTAAGTAATCCACTTTCTTTCTTTTTTTACACATCGGCGTTTTAGAAACAACGATAAGCACAAGAAATTTAAAAAAAATTAGCACTTGTGACTATAAAAGCCGTTCTGGCGCAACATTTCAGTTGGTCATAGACAACGTAGGTGTAGCTTGGTGCCTAAGAGGATGTCAGACAAAATTTGAAATAACAGGATTCAGTCATAAGGTGGCTCTAGAATTTTTCGTTAGTTGTAGCTTTTTTATCTTCGGTAATCATTTTAATGTAAATAATTCAAAGTTGCTCCTTAAATTGTAAGCCTCCCTGTAAATGGTTGTGTAATAAGGATTGGAGAAAGTCAATAATCTTGCCCACTTAAGCAGTGCGACATTCAAACCAATATTTGGGTTAAGGATAGCTTTGCGTCTCAGACAATCAAGTAAATTAAACATCTAATACACAATTACACGTCAGAAACTCACTAGAGTTATAAATTTTGTATGCAATAAGAAACATGACTTTCCATTACTGTGATTACGCTCATCTGTGCATGACAGCGTTTCAGAATCAAACTTTTGCATGCATTCGTTTTTAAATTAGCGTTCCAGATGTAACTGTTGCGGTAATATCCTCCATAAACACTGTATTAATTCACTTAGAAATTTTTCATTTAATAAAGATCATGTGTATTACACTTCGTCCAATCTGACTACTATGTTTTATTCCACAATGTAAAGGTCATAGAACCAAACTTTTCTGGAATTACTAATCGAATTCAGGGCGATGGTTGTTTACAAATAAAGTAGGGCGTGGACATTTTATATTAGTTTCATGCCTGCACAGTTGTCAAACTGGCAGTAAAAAAACTGTATCGATGTTGTACAAAGTAATCCTTAAAATTAAAATGATGTACCTATATAATAAACTTTTCGGCTTAGCATGTAGTGGGGGCAGCTCACTAGCGACGCACATGTAAAATAGCCACTGGGACGTCTCACCCAGTTGTACAACTCTCCGGGGCTTACTCTATTAGCACTGAAAGTAATCACCATTGGGCACAACATACGTTTGGCAATGTATATTAACCCTTTCGTGGTTTATGGGAGACGTATGTTCCGCTAAAGTAATATGCGGTTTTGAGCTTTGTGGCGTCTTGTATATCTGTCTAGTGCTATCATGAAACAAGATGCCTTCATACCTCGGAGAAAACTAATACGGACCACGGGGTGGATATATAGAAGGCTGTGGGCAATCAAATGGGGCGGCATGTGTTTGTATGTAGCACAGTGAATTTGTTTCACGAAAATCGGATTGAATCACCATCGTCAACATTCCAAGAATGTCCGGAGTAAGAAATCGTGTTTTCTTATAAATCATAGACATTGTTTTGAAACATTAATTGTCACCTCAGTAATTCTGCTAGTTTGCACTTAATTCATATGTAGTGGAAGTACGCGCCCCAGAAAATTTTACAGAATGTAAAAGGCAACGGTGTGTGGTATGTCACAGCCATCTTCAAATGTTATGCTGAAAACTTGTGTCAGATATTTCATGTTTTTGATTGTCAGGAGAACAAACGTGTTTTGGAACTGATGTGTTACACTTTTTTCATAAGAGTCATCCTGCTAAAATCATTCTAAAATTAAAAACCTAACTCTGCAAATCCTAGGTTCACGTGAAAACATGGATCTAATTAGGTTCGTTGGACACATGCGACTAACATCACCCATTTTCAAATTCGATTAGCTTAAAATTCCTTTGTTGATGAAGGTATATTGTCTATCTCAAACGAAGATAGTTTTTGCTCTTTAGTTTTCAGATATACGCGGCATAAATTTTAACTATGAGAGGGTTAAGCCGTTGTAAACTCTTGTTGAAAGTTTCTCTTGTAATCGATCTAACCATTGTAAAACATGTGCTCCTTAGCTTCCATAAATTTCAAGAACGACATCTTATTTCCATAGAAACACCATCCAGCTGCGTTTAAATAATTTTGTTATCTGGACAGTACTATGTTTTAGACCACCATAATGGAATAAAATGTATTAATTTCCGGTGTGGATTATTTAATTATACTGACCCGATCCAGCGATATACATATAGTGCCCGTCGAAAAAGTTCCGAGACTGATTCTATTCCTGGGGGATAAGCGACGGCAGCGTAGTAGCTACAGTGGCAGCTTGAACTAATAATTGTAAACAACAGATGTGCATTCGACCAGTCAGCTGTGAGCAGGCAGGGTTAACTTGTGTACTTGGCCCTGTGGTGTGTAAACATTCACATGTCACATATCACATAGAGTAACATATTTCAGTCAAGTGTTCAAGACAATCACCAGAATTTTTCAAGAAGAGAAATGTGTGTGGAAAGTTTGTGTTGAATGAAATAAAAAACGCAGACAATTCTTTCATGGAAAAAGTTCTCATGGGTGACGAGACTTAAACCGGTATAACGAGTCACCCTCGTCCTGGGAACAGCCTTGTCAAAGAGGCCCACGGAAAGGTGGCAGAATAACCAATAAACAACGACGTGAGAATGCAGTAGGCAATGGAAACAACTGCTTTAAAGGCACATAATGTATATCCACAGTACATGGGGCCGGAAATTGAAATAAGTGTCCTAATGACCCCTCCATTGGTAAAATATTCCAGATTAGCCTCCCCACTCGGAACTCAGGGAGGCGGCTGCCAAAGAGGAGTTGACCATGAGGAAAAAACTGAATAACTAATGAAAGGGTAATCTTTTACGAGCCAGAATTAAATGTCAAACGTTTGAACGGGGTAGGGAAGCTAGAAGACTTGATGATCGAAATGCTAAGGCTTAATCTAGATATAGTAGGAGTCAGTGAAGTGAAATGAAAAGAATGCGAGTACAGGGTAATATCAACATCAGCAGAAAAATTATATAAGTGGAGTATGATTCGTTACGAATAGCAAGATACATAACAGTTGAGTTGCTCTAAACAATTCGGCGATGTGATTATTCTCATTTGAATCATCAACAAAACCAACACCAACAACAATAGTTTAGTAATACACGCAACGTCTTAACAAGAATATTAACAGACAGAGAAAGGATGTGGGGCCATTAACGAGTAGCTCAATATGTGAAAGGAAGTGCCAAAATAATCATAAGGGTTTGAAGTGCGGTAGTAGGGGGAAGAACAGAAGTAACAGTAACAGGCTTGGTGGTGAGAATGAGAGAGCAGAAGCAATAATTGAATTCTACATTAAAATTCAGTAAGTAATAGCTGTTCAAGAGGAGGAAATATACTTAAAAAAGGCGCAGAGACACGGGTAGACTTCAGCTAGATTACATCAGGTTCAGACACTGGACTGTAAGGTGTGCGTAAGAGCAGAGTTGGATCGCAATTTGGGAATGATGAAGACTAGACTGAAGTGCAATAGCACAGTCAGGAAGAACTAATGTGGACATAAGTCTGATAATGGTTTGTTGAGGACTTTTGACGATGTTGACTGGAATAGTTCTTTGAAATTCTAAAGGTATCAGTGACAAAATGCAGGATGCGGAAGATTATAGTGTACAACTTTCACTGAAACCAGACTACAGTTAAAAGAGTCGAATTACATGAAAGGAGAACAGTGGTTGCGCAAGTAGTAAGGTAAACCGAGGAGAATTTGGAAAGGGGATTGAAGTCCAGGGAGAAGAAATAAAAACATTCAGGTTTGTAGATGAAATTGTAATTCTGTCAGAAATAGCCAAAGACTTCGAAGAACAGTTGAACGGAATGGATAGCCTCTTGAAGAGATACCAAAGGAATGTGAACAAGAATACAGTAAGAACAATTGGATCCAGTCTAATTAAATCAGGTGATGCTGAAGAAATTAGATTAGGAAACGAGACACTGACAGAAGTAAGGAGAATATGGGGATTGTACCAAACGTATACCTGACAAGGAGCAATTTGTTAACAAGTAGTATAAATTAGGTATTAGGAAGTTTTTCTGAAGGTATTTGTCTGGAGAGTAGCCTTGTACGAAAGTGAAACGAAAACGAGACGTAGTTCAACAAGAAGAGAATAGAAAGTTTTGAAGTGAGTCGCTAAAGAAGAATGCTGTATATTAAATGGGTAGATCACGTAACCGAACCGAGGAAAAAAATTAATGGCACAATTTAACTAAAAGAAGAGACCGGATGGCCGGACGCTTCCTGGGGCATCAAGGAATCGTCACTTGGATAATGGAGGAAAGCATCGGGAGGTAAACGTTGTAGAGGGAGACCACGTGGTAAATGCAGTAAGCAGGTTCAAATGGATGTAAGTTGCAAAAGTTATTCGGAGATAAAGAGGACTGCGCAGAACAGAGTAACTTGAAGAGATCCATCAAACCAGTATTTGGGCTGAAGACAACAACAAGTCTTAGTAACGGGTGAGGTAAGTGGAATGTAGCAAACGTGGCCCATTAGTAGGAATGTTTTGGAAAAATCACAGAACAACGAAATTCAGATTGTTGCATTAGTTAAACAGACCCACATATTGAAATAAACAACTTTCTTGCCTCCACTTCTATTTACAAGGCTTACAGTCGTTATAACTTATGTAGTCATGTGTGAGGTATTTATATATGACTTAATGAAGACGTAATTGAGCAGATCTGGAATCTCACAAACATCGGTAGGGTTAGAATCGATCTTCTGCGTAAATGAATATTCGCAGTTTCGTGTTTTCGTTCGCAAGAAAAAAGTATCACTCTGTGATTCTGCTTAAGCGTCACGCGGAGCCATAAATCTCGTTTCGTCACGCAGATAAACATGTCAAGCTACCGTCTAGTCAGAGTACTAGATAATGCTGTAATTCATCACTACAAGGAAAAGTTAAACCCATATAAATATCTGCTAGAGCACTGTGCGAGTGATACTGAGATTGTTCAATATCATATTACTCTCATAACTCGTAAGAAGATAAACAAGAAAACCTAAGATTGTGTGAAGTTTGATACACGTTTTATACACCTGTATAGTAAAATGGTAACAGCAGCCTTAATTTTGTAGAACCTACAAAGACAGTACATTTTTCTGGATTTCTAGTCCAATCGTTGATGCCGAAAACACATGACATCATCTCTCGCGTTCTTCAAGACTGGAAGACGGAAGCTAGGTAGAGGAAGTGAAAGGGGGATGGGGGTGGCAGCTCAAATTGATTTCGCGGTGAACTGCGAAATAGAATTGTAAGAGAAATGACTCTTCGTATACTTGCTGCTAGTAAATATTCATTAATTGCTCCAGTTTTCTTCAAACTGATACTGAATTGATACGTCTCTGCAGGGTTGGGGGTCACATTGCTCTCACTATGTACTCGCTTGACTACGAACAGAAACATGACACTTTCAGCCATTATAAGAGGTCTGTGAGAAAAGTAAAGAGACAGGCATCCCTGCAAGTAATCTGGCAACGCTGTGTTGTTCTACCTGTGTACACCGGCGTGTTCACCCTTTCAGACGCTCAGTCTATGTTTCAGCTCTGTATAGCCGTCACGTGATTTTTGAGAGGGCCATCAGTGAAGTCGTGTTTTTGTGTGTGCTGTGAAAATGGAACAGCAGAATTTAGAGCAACGTTATGCCATCAAGTTTTGTGTTAAACTTGTGGAGTCTACGAAAAGTAGACTTTGAAAAGTTGAAACAGTTCAACAAGGAACATTCCCGATCTAGAGCGTAAGTTTTTCGCTGTCACAAATCGTTTTTGAAAGGCCGAGAACGCGGTGAAGAGGAATCCCTCTCAGTGAGACCGTCAACTTTTAAGAGATCAGACCGACATTCGATAGTAAGGATGACGGGTGACCTATTAAACTTAACACTTTCAGCGTACATCAAATTTTGACCGAAGTTTTGTACATGCGAAAAGTTTGTACCAAAATGATGCTAAAAAATCTCACAACTGAGGAGAAGGACAAATTGAAAGTGCGGCTAGTGATGTCATGCTAGTATCACATTTCAAGACAACTCTGCCGAATACCATCATGCACATCCCAAACGATGGGAATGCCATCACACTACCTCTTACCTACATTTCACCTCTTCTTTTGATGCCTCTGCGATGGAGGTCAGAACCATGACACCTAGCTATGAAATCACGCAGTTGTCTTATGGCTGGCCGAAGAAAACACTTCAAACAAAAAAAAAGGCTCTAAGCACTATGGGACTTAACAGCTGTGGTCATCAGTCTCCTAGAACTTAGAACTACTTAAACCTAACTAACCTAAGGACATCACACACATCCATGCCCGAGGCAGGATTCGAACCTGCGACCGTAGCAGTCGCACGGTTCCGGACTGCGCGCCTAGAACCGCGAGACCACCACGGCCGGCACACTTCAAACATACCGCCACTCAGAATTGCCAGGGAAGGTCCTCATGTGGTGTATAAATGGTGTCAATGAAACCACTCCTTTCTTCTGGCCAGTCATTCCCTCACGTTGAAAATGACAGTTCACGTTGTGATAAGCAATGGGACTACGGTCTTGACAACGTTCGACTCTGCTGGCACCCTCTGGGCGTTTCAACCCTACTCTAAGGATATGGTGGGGCTACAATCCCACTGAACCTGACTTGCCCCTTTAGAGTGTAATGCAACTACAGTTTTCGCTCCGGCGTACGGCCTGGAGCCAATAGAGACCGTTGAAAACGATTCGACGAAATCTGAACGTGATCCGAAGTAGCATAGGGTTTTATACTTTTTCATCCCTCCTTTTTCGAGCCCTCCTATGACGTAATCACTAGTGACAGGAGGGGGAGGAGTGCAACATTAAGATGTGGACGAACAGAACGACAGAGGCTCCCTCTAAGACTCCTCACCTCGTTAACACCCTCAATGCCACACACACATCTTAGTTGAAGACGTTACATATGTTCGTGTCAGGAACTTCGGCACGCATTCTGCCTTGTGGCTGCTGGAGCGCCTGAAGGCAGGCAAACACCACTGGAAGGGTGTTGAAGAGATTGCCTAACAGTAAGCCCCAAGGCTGAATGTCAATTTTTTCTCTGCTGTACAGCTTGGAATTACTGAGGACCGTGAACTGTGCTGAAATTTGGTGTCAATGTGACATTATTAACCCCCCCCCCTCCCCCTGCAACTCGTATGAACTTGGTAGCGCGTTAGTTCTCATTCTGAGGGTTCCGGGTCCGAGCCCCGATCATGCTAGTTTTTGTAGTTATATGGGACAACATGTCCCTGACGTAAAAGGTGTGTACGGAGTTTATAGATGCTTGGCGGTGCTGACATCCAGCAGTCAGTTATTATTACTGTTATTATTATTACTATTAATGGCCCTGAGCACTATGGGACTTAACATCTATGGTCATCAGTTCCCTAGAACTACTTAAAACTAACTAACCTAAGGACGTCACATAACACCCAGCCATCACGAGACAGAGAAAATCCCTGACCACGCCGAGAATCGAACCCTGGGACACGGGCGTGGGAAGCGAGAACGCTACCGCACGACCACGATATGCGTACTATTAATACTTCCGCACGTGTGACGCAAGTGTTTCTGTAGTCTTCTGTTCCGATTCTTAGCATTTAGTTTGCGAAACTACATATGTACTCTATAGGTTAGCTGCTCTCAAATCAACGAAGCGAAAGCCAATGGAAAATTGCTGTAAACTCCGAACATTCCTTCTATATGTCATGAACAATGTCCCATATAATAGTTTTACAGTTAGTATAGTACAAAAATTATCAAAACCAGGGCTCGAACCTGGGACCCTTGCCACGACAAACTAATGCTCTATCAACTTCCCGACTGGAGCTCTAAACGAGAGACGCCCACAATTACTCTTTTCCTGTGTTTCGTAGGTCATGTGTTGCCTATACTTTCCGTTTACGAACATTCTCTCGGACGACAGCACACAGCGCAACCTATATTGGAGTGTAGGTTGGCACTCTGTCGATATACAACGTTTGGTACCGGCCTGACTGATTGACATCTGGAGGTTTGCGTGTCAGAGCTTACACACCCAGTTCACATACCATTACACACTCGCTATTGTCAACGTTAATATGACACATCGTATTAGCCTTAAAACGTATCTTCCGACCTTCCACACAGCATTTGCCCACTGTTACGTCAGAGTACAACACCTGTTTCGAAATGAGATTGTTGGATATGGACTACATGCCCTATCCATTAACTGCCCTCTTAAAACCATCATTTATACTGCTTGTATGCCTCTTTAAGGACGATAGCATCTGTGAGTCTGTCTTAGCATATCGTATACAGAAGCCTCTTCAAGCATTGCTGATAATACTGTTCGAGCTTGTTAAGATATTTCCAGGATTCAAATCCATAAGTCAGGGCAGCACTACAACTGAATTGTACACGAAGGTCTTTGTACACCTGTTTTAACATAGCAGAGTTGAGACAGGATCGGGACGAGAAACTCCTTCGGCTCCCAGAACAAAACATAGTTTTAAACTACCAGGAAACACATTTTTTACACTTTATTTTTTCAGACTTTTAATCCGCATGGTCAGAGGAGCACGTGGCTCAAAGACCAGTTAGCCTGCGAGCAATAGTGTGTGAATCGCACCTGCAGCACAATGGCCAGCGTCTCCACTGCTGAGGTCCACGTGAGGTTTCCAGAGCAGCCGGTATACATGACAACACGCCGGCTGTTGGCTCATGAGAGGTTGATGGAAATTCAAACAGAATCCTGAGAAGCTGTTCCATCTTAATAAGTAATGTCCGTAGTGGTATACGTAATGCATCACTGGCACAGGAAATTTTTCCAGACAGGTTAAAATATGCAAATGTTAAACCATTTCGAAATAAAGGTGACAAGACAGACTTAAACAATTATCGTCCAGTTTCCTTACTGACAAATTTTTCCAAAATATTCGAAAAAGTAATGTACTCAAGAGTAGACACACACTTATGTGGAAACAATTTACTTAGCATTTCACAGTTTGGTTCCAGAAGGGTTGCTCGAGTAAGAATGTTATTTATACTTTCATCCATCAAACAGTGCAAGTGTTAAACAATAATATATAGGCAGTTGGTATTTTTGTGCTGTTTCCAAGGAGTTTGATTTCTAGATATGTTACTCTCTCAAAAAAATCTCAAGTTTTATGAAATTGATAACTTTACACATAGATTCTTTAAATCGTCCTTAACAAGCAGAATGCAAAAGGTTGTGCTGAATAATTCTATGTCGGAAACGTGGAAAATTTTAGTGACTGGACAAAAATCACAAAGACAGTCACAGGGTTCAGTTTTGCGTCCACTCCTATCACTTATATATATATGAATGACCTTACACTTAACAGTCAACAAGCAAAATTGGCCCATTACAGAGAAAGCAACAGAAGACTTGGTAAATGACATTTTCCCAAGAATTATTAACTGGTTCTTTGGAAATGGACTCTCCTTAAATTTTGAAAAAACACACAACATTCAGTTCCTTACAGCTGACCGTCATACCAACAATCAATGAAGCCATGAGACGGAGTCAGTATATAGAGTAGAATGCTTCTAATTTTTGGGTATAAATTCTGACCAAAACCTGAAGTGGAGGGAGCATATTAATGAGATTCTCAAACACTTAAGTTCGGCTACCTGTGCTCTGCGTATAATTGCTAATCTTGGAAACAATCGTATCAGCCTCTTGACATATTTGGCATATTTCCTATCAATAATGTCTTGCGGAATAATTTTCTAGGTACCTTAGAAAGAACGTTTGATAGCACAAAAGCGATCACTACGAATAATATTTGGTGTTCTTCAAAGAGCTAGGCGTTTTAACTGTACTGTCACGATACATGCATTCGCTTATGAAATTCATCATAATTAATCCTTCACAATTTGAGAAGAACAGTGACGTCCATATCTACAACAGTAGAGGGAAAAATTACCTTTATTACCCACCAGGCTATCGCACGCTGCTTCGCTCGCATAGATTGTATGGTCCGTACAGATTTTTTTGTCTATCTTTAATCGAATTTTTGTTTTGTTCACAAACTGCAACACCTTCGAAACTTTTCGCGCTAAGTAAGCCCATAGAAGCATCGTCTTTTTCCGAATAGACTTCTGGCTAGGTGGAGTCCAAGGTTTTTATTAATCATGCCTTTGAGTTCTGTCGGAGTTAACTCCATAGAAATTGTCATCCCCTAACACGTATTTCTTTATAACTAACCTAGAATGAAATACAAATTTTTATAGTTCAGCTTTGAATATTTTTAATATAACGAAATATTTTCTTAAAAAATTTTCATCCCTTATTTCAGCCGCTTTGGGAGACAATTTAAAAAAATAGATAGACATGTATTTGTTATTCCTAACACACGATCCAAATAGAAATTTTCATAGGTTTAGCTTTGAAAATGCTTTCGTAATAAAATAATTCCATAAAATTTTTCTCCCCGTATTTCACTCTCTTACGGCGCTGAATTTTCGAAAACATTGTAACACGTATTTTTTTTGTTTACAAGCGAAAAGTCAAATACCAGATTCATGCATGTAGCATTAAACATGCTTTAGTAGTTCTTTAATAGTGATTTATTTTCAAATAAATTTTCTTCCACTATTTTACCACGTTAGTGGTTGAATTTTCAAAAATGATGAATAAATTTTTTATTTCTGACCGAGGAACGAAACACCAATTTTCGTAGATCTAGCTTCAATATTGGCGTAATGGCGACATATTTTTAAAAACCTTTCATCCCCTATTTCACCCCCTTAGGGGTGGAGTTACGAAAAATCTCTTCTTACACAGCGTCTATAGTATAACATCAATACCCTCTGTAAATTTCCATTTTCTATCCTTAATGGTTGGTTTGGGCGATGATGAGTTCGTGAGTGAGTCAGCCAGTGTGGGCATTGCCCCCTATAAGCAGAGTTTGTTAAAACTGTCAGCGACTCAGAAAGGAGTTCAATATGCAGTAACAAAAATTTTTGATCATTTACCCAATAATATAAAATGTTTGACAGATAGTGAAGAAAATTGTAAGTCACATTTTTAAATCATTTTTCCTGGTCAACTCCTCCTGCCCCACTAACGAATTCCGCTTAAAAACTGGTAGCAAATTTTTTTAAAAGTTAAATATAGTTGCACGAGTAGGACTGAAAACAGTGAAGTGTCCATAAATTTTAACACTAATCGTGTATGCATATCCTGCAAGCTGACTTGTTCCATATCATTTCGATAAAAGAGTCGTTCGAAGGATCCATGGAACACGTAAGTGAGACTTGAGTTTCTCCCGGGGAAACTTATGGGATGCAGTCGGGCGACATCGTCGACATCCGCCGATATTTCAACAGAAGCACACCCTACCATTTTCAAGGCAAAGCTGCAGCAGGTAAGAGCTGTACAAGAGCATTTAAAACCTTGGTTTTCAGAGAAACTCTGGGAAGACAGCACTCACGCACATTGTAAACACCAGCGCCATCACAAAACGAAGATGACCCACGTCAGAAGTTTTCGATAGCGAAATTACTATAACAGATGAGATAGCGTTAATGAGTCGCTCTGTTTTTTTGACAGACGAGGAGCAGGGTTCCATAAAGAATGTAAACAAAAACCATCGTCTTTATTTATAAGGTTACTTGCCAATCTTATTTCAACAGATTTGTTAATAACACTATCCCACTAGCTGTAAGTCCATCTAGGATCACCATGTTGTTTTATTTCATAGGATGACCAGAGCCAAGACAAGGTTCTGCAATGGGGGATTTGCTCGGCTGTTGTAAGGGCATGTGCAGTTTATGCTCAGTACACCGGTCCTCCACAGTCGTGTTAGTCTGACCAATAAATCATCATCATCGTCGTCGTCGTCGTAATCGTTGTATTCGTAGTCGTTCGTGTGGCATGAGTGTAAATGTAGTTCGAGTCCGCAGTAAAATACAGGATATACATCCTGGGTACGCTAAATGAACGAGGCCGTCTCGGCAGCCAGCCCTTTGTTGGCTTTCCTGGCTACAAACATGCAGACTATCCATCCATTAATATATGCTGGAGATTATAAGAAACACTACGAGCGGCGGAAGTATGCACTCAAAAACGATTGTAACCAATATGCACTGAAGAGCCAAATAACGTGACACACCTGCGTACTATCTTGTAGGGCCCACGCACGCACGCAGCAGTGCCGCAAGACGACGTGGCATGGACTCGACCAGTGTCTGAAGTAGTGCTGGAGGGAACTGACACCGTGAATCCTGCTGCAGGGTTGTCCACAAATCCGTAAGAGTACGAGTGGGTGGAGATCTCTTCTGAACAGCACGTTGCAAGGCATGGCATATATGTTCAATAGTATTCATGTCTGGGGAGGTTGGTGGCCAATGTAAGTGTTTAAACTCAGAAGATAGTTCCTAGAGCCACGCTGTAGCGATTCTGGACCTGTGGGGTGTCGCATTGTTCTGCTGGAATTGCCCAAGTCCGCCGGAATGCACAATGGACTTCAATGGATGCAGGTGAAAAGACAGGATGCTTACGTACGTGTCACCTGTAGGAGTCGTATCTAGACCTATCAGGGGTCCTATATCACTCCACCTGCACACGCCCCACACAATTACAGAGCTTCCACCAGCTTGAACAGTTCCCTGCTGACGTGCAGGTTGCATGGATTCAGGAGATTGTCTTCATACCCATCCACCCGCTCGATACAATTTGAAACGAGATTCGTCCGACCAGACGACATGTCTCCAGTCATCAACAGTTGTATGACGGTGTTGACGGCCCCAGTCGAGACGTAAAGCTTTGTGTCGTGCAATCATCAAGGATACACGAGTGGGACTTTGGCTCCGAAAGCCCATTTCGATGATGTTTCGTTCAATGGTTCACACGGTGACGCGTGTTAATGGCCCAGCATTTAAATCTGCAACAATTTGTGAAAGTGTTCCTCTTCTGTCACACTGAACGATTCTCTTCACTCGTCGATGGTCCTGCTCTTGCAGGATCTTTTTCCGGCCATAGCGATGTCGGAGATTTGCTGTTTTACCGGATTCCTGATATTCACGGTACACTCGTGAAATTGTTGTACGGGAAAATCCCCACTTCATCGCTACGTCGGGGATGCTGTCTCCACCGCTCTGACAGTGACTATAACACCACGTTCAATTCTTGATAACCAGCCACTGTAGCAACAGTAAGCGATCTAACACTACACTAGACTCTTGTCTTATATAGGCGTTTTCGACCGCAGCGCCGTATTCTGCCTGTTTTCATATCTCTGTATTTCACTACGCATTCCTATACCAGTTGTCGCTTCAGTGTATTACATGCCACAACTGCACGGAATGCGATAGACATCCACCTTGATCGAACAAGGATAATCCTTTACGGACCCTAAAATGATCCTGAACTTAGATGCTGGTCGAAAAACACACTTCACATCATATTTCCGCAAAGTACCACCAATTCTGTTCGAACGCTCCATACATAAATCAAAAAGGCCATAGAATTTAGTGTCACCTCGGTATTATCATCAGTTCATCAGTCACTCGGGTCACAGTTGGTCGATAGCGCAGCGCACGTTTGATCTGTCTTTCGCTATAACCATTCTGACGAAATGTGACTACGAGATTGGCTGACTGGGCTGACAAAATCTTAGGATCAGAGGTGACGTATGTACTATGAACCAAGGTACGAAGTACCGCTTCACGTTGTACCAGATGGTGATAACTATCTACCTGCAAACACAAGTCTGTGTGAGTAGGCTTCCTATAAACGGTGTGTCCCAAAGTACTTCTAACAATACCACCACTTGCAAAGTAGGTTAGAAATCAGATTAATACTGTTGCTTACGCAGCATATGTTCGCTTTATCGGGCAACAACAAAGTTATTGACTGTGGATGGTATCGTCAGAATGGAAATAATGAAGTCACTGTAAAAAAGTCATTAATTTTGGCACAAATCTTCAATGGATTCCCACATAGATTTCGTCAAAGTTGTTATGGCTCATCTTGCTGATTCTAGGGTGATTCCACTGTGACTGCTAGAAGGTCCAGATCTGTATTTTAGCAATATTTGAAGACCTAACAAATGCATTTTTCAGGAAATTCTTAATGCTCAAACACTCCCAGATCAGAACAATGGTATGGTAGAAATAATTTTTGACTTGGTGTTCACGATCCACATTTTTATTAAACTTCTTGTAAATTCACATATACTTCTTCCTAATTGTCACATCATCAAGAAAACAGTTTTGTATCAATCTTCATATATTTAATTTCCACTTTAACCAAAAACAAGACTTTACTGTTCTTTTACAAAGCGAAATAACAACTTAACTTCTGCAAAGTGAAACAAAGACTGCTCTGCGCGCATTCACGCCAAAGCGGTTACAAGTAAATCAAATATTACGACAGTTTCAGAGAAATGAATACGCACAAGAACCATATCACTGTAATATATCGATAAATCGGAGCACCTATACATTAATAAAACCAAATGTGAATATTGTCACAAAAATATGTCTGTTACTTCGCAAAAAAGTCGTACGATATTACTGGTATCGGGGTTGAAGTGCCATAATGGTCATGTAAATAAAGAACCATTACATACTACCATCAACCTTCCTCCTGAGCAGCACATCAGGGGTGGGAGGACGGCCATCGTTTTCCACGCGAAATAAATATTCGGGTGGATTGAATTCAGGTGTTCTAAGAAGTCCTTCTACAAAAGTATTGTCTACATAACTGAAAAAGCACGCAGGTTTCAAGTACGTAGGCGAACAGTTGTTGCTTGGCCTCACGGCAGTGAGAATCTGAACGACGTTTTAGAACACCTGGATGCAGCTGCGCTTACGTGCTGCAGTTTTGCCTTGAAAATGGCAGAGTGTGCTCCTCTCGAAATATCGGCTTTTGTCGACGACGTCACCTGGATGCATTCCCATAACTTATTTCATCATGTAACTAACTAACCACTTCCGACTGGCGACCATTTTTCAGGGCACCAAGCTGACGAAGGAGCAGCTGCGCGCCATGTTCATGAAGAACCTGCGACGCTTCCGATCGTTCCCGTGCAGGGAGCCGCAGAGGCGCTCCGTGATGGTGGGCGACCTGCTGCTGCGCAGGGGCGAGCTGTCCCCCAGCCAGACGATCGCGCCGCCGGCCACCGTGCTGCACCTCTGCGGGCCCTCCACCGGCTGCTGCTACAGCTCCGACACGGTAACCCCACTGCAGCACTCGTCACTTGACATCTCGCGCCTTACAGCGTACTTCCTCCTCCCAGAACTCCCGATCTTACACGTCAACTGTCCACCTAATTTCCAAAGTGTCCGAACGCAACGTCAGCCCACTTTGCAGTGTTCACTTAGGGAATACAAGCGTAGTGTGTTATGGAGCACTGCCAGCAGAATAGTTCGGCCGCTCTGAACGCTGATCCAGTACATTTATCTCTTTCTAAATACAACCAACTGTCTTGAAAAATGAGTGATTGAAATACATTGACCAGCCGAAACGTTGTGACCACTGCCCACAGCGAGAGTGAATACCGCCTGCTGGACTTTCTGGGCACACGACGCGGTAAGGGAGGCAGCGAGGTTATTTATACTGAGATGACAAAAGTCGTAGGATAACTCCCAACATCGTACCAGACCTCCTTTTCCTCGGCGTAGTGTAGCCTTTCGCCCCTACTGTTCAACCTGTACATCGAGGAACCAATGATGGAAATAAAAGAAAGGTTCAGGAGCGGATATAAAATTCAAGGTGAAAGGATATCAATGAGTCGATTCACTGATGACATTGTTATCTTGAGTGAAAGTAAAGAAGAATTACATGATCTGTTGAACGGAATGAGCAGTCCAATGAGTACACAGTAGGATTGAGAGTAAATCGAAGAAAAAATGTTGTTCAAATGCGTGTGAACTCTTATGGGACTTAACTGCTAAGGTCATCAGTCCCTAAGCTTACACACTACTTAACCTAAATTATCCTAAGGAAAAACACACACAGCCATGCGCGAGGGAGGACTCAAACCTCCACTGGGACCAGCCGCACAGTAAATTGAAGAAAGACGAAGGTAATGAGAAGTAACAGAAATGAGAACAGCGAGAAACTTAACATCAGGATTGATGGTCACGAAATAGATGAAGTTAAGAAGTTCTGCTACCTAGGCAGTAAAATAACCAATGACGGACGGAGCAAGGAGGACATCAAAAAGGGCATTCCTGGCCAAGAGAAGTCTACTAATACCAAATATCGGCCTTCATCTGAGGAAAAAATTTCTGAGAATTTACGTCTGGAGTACAGCATTATATGATAGTGAAAGATGGGCTATGGGAGAACTGGAACAGAAGAGAATCGAAGTATTTGAGATGTGGTGTTACAGACGAATGTAGAAAATTAAGTGGACTGATAAGGTAAGGAACGGGGAAGTTCTGCACCGTATTGGAGAGGAAAGAAATATACGGAAAACACTGAAGAGGAGAAGGGACATGATGATAGGACATTGTTAAGATATGAGGGAATGACTTCCATGGTATTCGAGGGTGCTGTGGAGGGCAAAAACTGTAGAGGAAGACAGAGATTGGAATACATCCAGCAAATCATTGAGGACGTAAGTTGCCAGTGCTACTCTGAGATGAAGAGGTTACCACAGGAGAGGAATCCGTGGCGGGCCGCGTCTGCCAGTAAGAAGACTGATGACCAAAAAAAAAAAGTGCAGCAATTCGACGTGGCATGGACTTAACAAGTTGTTTGAAGGTCCCTGCACTAATGTTGAACCATACAGCGGCCCGTAACTTCGTAAGTGTTACCGCTGCAGGATTTTGTGCACGAATTGATCTTTCAAATACGATCGAAAATGTTCGATGAAATTCAAGACCGGCGACCTGAGTGGCCAAACCATTCGCTCGAAATGTCCAGAATGTTCTTCAAATCAGTTGTGGCCCAATGACATGACATCGTTGTTTGGGAACACGAAGCCCATGAATGACTGCAAATGGCCTCGAAGTAACTGAACGTAACCAGGATATAAAATGTTGGCTGCCAATGGCAAGAAAAGCATTTCTGAAGAAAAAAATTTTTAATATCGAATATAAATTTAAGTGTTAGGAAGTCTTTTCTGAAGGTATTTGTCTGGAGTGCAGAAGAGTAGCCTTATATGAAAGTGAAACGTGGATAATAAATCAGTTCGGAAAAGAAGAGAATGTAAGCTGCTGAAATGTGGTGCTACAGAAGAATGTTGAAAGTTAGATGTCTAGCTCGCGTAGCTAATGAGGAGGTACTATATAGAATTAGGGGAGAAAAGAAATTTGTGGCATGACTTGACTAAAAGAAGGGATAGGCTGATAGCACACGTTCCAGGACATCAAGAAATCGTCAGCTCAGTACTGGAGGGAAGGGTAGAAGGTAAAAATTGCAGAGTGAGACCCAGAGATCACTACAATAAGTAGGTTAAAATGGAAGGGGTTTGCAACAGTTATTCACATATGAAGGGGCTGGCACGGGATAGAATAACATGGAGAGCTACACCAAATCAGTCTTCGAACTGAACACCACAACAACAACTACTACTACAAACAGGCCTCATAATGCACAGCAAATAGTCATTGATAACCTTTCGTTCTGAGGCGATTCCAACGAAAATCTGTTATGTGACCCGCTGGGTGTCTCCAAATCACGGAAACAACAAAAGACGTGTGACATAAACCGTTTTATCCAACTTGTCAGCAATGCAACACAACTAAAACAGCAAACGTAGAGACCCCGCTTCTTGTCCACCAACATTACACCCAAAATGAAGTTCGCGGCACCTCTTTAGAAGAATATTCCATTTTTGTTCCTCACTTAACCAGCCGGTCGATGTGGCCGAGCGGTTCTAGGCGCTTCATTATGGAACCGCGCGACCGCTACGGTCCCAGATTTGAATCCTGCCTCTGGCATGGATGTGTATGATGTCGTTATGTTAGTTAGGTTTAAGTAGTTCTAAGTTCTAGGGGACTGATAACCTCAGATGTTAAGTCCCATATTGCTCAGAGCCATTTGAACCATTTTTTCACTTAATTATAACAGATATGACAAAAAGAATTTTTCAAAAAGAATTTTTTCGGTCACCTGAGAAACAAAGAACATTCATGAGCCTAAAGCAACAAGCAGTCACCTACAACAATTGCTGTCAGAACTCTCAGTTCTGAAACGCAAGTGGCAAGTAACATAACGCAGTGTTGAAGCGTGTCTAGTCGGTAATGTTACTAAACCTTCATAATTTCCTTCAGGTAGATTTCCGAACTACGGGTCGTATGTGAGAATCCGTGTACTTGAGTCGGTTGTTTCCGACACTTGCAACAGCAGAATAATTAAAATGATCCCCAGCACCATAATCAGATTGTAGTGTTTCAAAGGATTTCGGCAGGGCGATGGAGGTGTACCACAAGAAAACTGAGCTCCAACGTAAAAAACTCATTTCATTTTGGAATACAGGGACTCAAATTGCGCGAATAAAATTATTCAAATTCTCTCTGACTACTATGTGATTTATCAGTTTAGTGGGAGAATCTGGTCTTTGTTAGACGAGGTCATGATTAAGGTCGACTACGGGAAACTATCTCGCTAAGGTGTACACAAGTCCTCAAGCTCCAATGCCACCCAGGGAAATTTCACTCCAGCGTGGGACACGTACTGAATCTGCAGCTGCACCATCTAATGCTGTCGCGATAACTTTTCGCCATCCAAACAACTAAAACAGTGCAGGGAAATCTTGGGTAAATGTGATTGTTATAAATTATATGCTCACAAGCAGAACATTTTTCAGACAGTATCCACATTTGCCGCAGAATGATCCTATAAAATTATAACTTTGTATGAGACATAGATCAGGAGACATAGTCTCATCGACACTGAGATGTGTGAAAAAATGTCGCATCATGCATGACGTTTATTACTTCTTTGCTGCTAATTCTATACATAACATATTTCGTAGACAATATCCACTTATGCAACTGAAAGTATCTCTACAAATATATCACTGTACGCACGTAGTTCGACAGATATGATGTCATAAACTCTAAGACATTTGAAAAAGTGCCGCTTTATTCATGAATTTTTAATACATTTATTCTTTACTCCTAAGACACTCTTACAGTCGAGTCATCACCAAGAAACCCATGACACCTAGCAGCGTTTTGACAGCTTTCAATGGTGAAGCAGTTAACAGAACTGTAAAGATGGCAACAACAATTTGATCTGCAGTTTTCACCACAGTGACACAACGAACTGTTACAAATCAGATACTTAAAGGACAGCTCCGAGCCAGACGTCCTGTAGCGTGCATTCCACTGACGCCAAATCACCACCATTTGCGACTTCAGTGGCGTCAAGCGAGAGCTCAGTGGGGAGCAGGCTGGAGGTCTGTTATGTTTTCTGATGAGAGCTAATTCTGCCTCTCTGCCAATAATGGACGTGTGTTTATTAGGAGGAGGCAATGTTGAGAACCTGGAACCAATGTCTCTGTGTGCTAGGCATACTGGAGCTACACCTGCAGTTATGACCTGGGATGCGGTTTCGTATGACAGCAGGAGGGCTCATGTTGTTACCCCAAGCCGCCTGACTGCAAATTTGTTCGTCAGTCTAATGATTCGTCATGTTGTGCTGTCATTCATAAACAGCAGTGCAGAGGATGTTTTCCAACGGGACAACGCTCGCCCACACACCACTGTTGTAGCCCAACATGCTCTACAGAGTGCTCACATTTTGCCTCCGCCTGCACAATCATCAGACCTGCCTCCAAACGATCACATACCGGACGTCATCGGACGACATCGGACGACATCTCCAGCGTCATCCAGAAACAGCATTAATCGTCCCTTAATTGACTGATCAAGTGCAACAGGCATGGAACTCCATTCCACAAAATAACAGCCGGCACCTATACAAAACAATGCACGTACGTTTGCATTCTTGCCATACAACATTCTGGCAGTTACCCCTATTATTAATGTACCAGCATTTCACATTTGCAATGGCTTATCTCGCGCTTCGTTAGGCTGTGATCGCGTAATGTTAATCACTTATGTTACATAGTGAAACGTATTGTAGAAGTTTCATTACTGTACATTAGTTACGTTTTGGTGTTGTGTTTATTTTTCCCGTCAATGTATAAGATTTCGTCTCTAACAGAAAATCGCCAAAATGAATACCCAGTCATTGCCCGGCTTGTCAGCTAGTAAGAAAATAAGAGATGTAGACGAAGGTAATGACTGTGCTAGAACAGAAAGAAATCAATGACGAATTTTCTAGGACAAGAGCACTAGCTCGAATGCTCAACAATACGGCAGAAAATCAGCCATGATCTTTTGGAAGGAAGCATTCAAATTTCAGCTTAAGTGATTTAAGGTAAGTGCGGAAAATGTAATTTTACTTTGTTGAACGAGGATCTGAATCCGACTACCCAAACATGAACCTGTTTTCTCGAACACTGTCCATCCCACTGCAAGATCAAATCAGTGAAATGATGACACACACATACGAATATACGCGTATCGAACACTACTATACATGAATCGGAAGCAGCAAAGCCTTATCTTTTGTCTCGAAAGAGATGTTGTACTCTACTATCTGAACACAGATTTGTTGCGGCTTCTCACACTAGTCTATTACATCCAGATTACTTTATCTTTGCGTAACTGCTGAAACCTCTACCTTTCTATTCCCATAACTTCCTCCCCTAAGGAAACACGGCCATTGGCTGTGTCACAACACAGAGGATCGGACCTGTGCGCATAGCGACTTCGCGGCCTATGTGCGTACGCCAGAGTTACGCGTGATTGAGCAAGCCACGCAGGCGATGTGTCATTAAGCAACATTGTGTTGCTCATTTTCCGCAACTTCCGCCAAGCTATGAGAAGCTTATTCGCCCCGCTCTCGCACACTGCAGCCGAGTGAACACTACTTGGATCAGTCACGCGCCTGCTGTGTTCTATTTATTAATCCTTGTAACAGTTTTCAGATGCTGAGATTAAGAAATTGAAGAAGGAATACATTTGTATGGAACATATTTAAATCACCTTCTGTTCAAAGACGAGACGTTGTTTCAAAAGTCTCTAGAAACTCTAGAACCGATTTGCTTCAAAGGAAATATTCTTAGCAAAAAACGTGAATAATTATTGACTGAGTTACTTCAACTTTTACACGACGTTCCAATAGACATTCGGTCGGATGTAGACTAAATGTATTTTTTTAATACATGCAGGGTGTAAGAGGTGCAAGTGTAGATATTTTTGTATGTGTACCTTAGTATGTACAGACATAAATATGTTCGTTGTTTCTTCTCTGTGCCGAACGTTCTTCCCACAAGCACGTAACAAACCTTACGAAGTGTTCCTGGAGCCACTCTGTAGCAATTCTGGACTTGTGGGGTGTCGCATTGTCCTGCTGGAATTTCCCAGGTCTGTCGGATTGCCCAATGGACATGAATGGAAGCAAGTGATCAGACAGGATTCTTACGTACGGGTATCTAGACGTATCACTGGTCCATTATTATTCTTCCAACTGCTCACGCCCCACACCATTACAGAGCCTCCACCAGTTTGACCTGTCCTTTGCCGACATGCAGGGTCCATGGATTCATGAGATTGTCTCGATATCTGTACACGTCCATCCACTCGACATAATTTGAACCAGACTTGTCCGGCCAGACAACATGTTTCCAGCATCAATAGTCCAATGTCTGGCCGCGAGGGGTAGCCGCGCGGTCTAGGGCGCCTTGTCACGGTCCGTGTGGCTGCCCCCATCGGAGGTTCGAGTCCTCCCTCGGGCATGGGTGTGTGTGTTGTCCTTAGGTTTCGTTAATTTCAGTTAGATTGAGTAGTGTGTAGGCTTAATAACCGATGACCTCACCAGTTTGGTCCCATAAGACCATACCACAAATTTCCAACATTTTTGCAATGTCGCTGTTGACGGGCCCAGTCGAGGCGTAAAGCTTTGTATCGTGCAGTCATCAAGGATACACGGGTGGGCCTTCGGCTCCGAAAGCCCATATCGATGATGTTTCGTTGAATGGTTCGCACGCTGACACTTCTTGATGGCCCAGCATTTAAATCTGGAGCAATTTGGCGAAGGATCGCACTCTGTTACGTTGAAATATTCTCTCAGTTGTCGGTGGCCCCGTTTTTGCAGGATCTTTTTCTGGCCGCAGCGATGTCGGTGATTTGATGTTTCGCCGGTTTCCTGATATTCAAGGTACACTCTTGAAATGGTCGTAACAGGAAAATCCCCATTTCATCGGTCCTTGGAAATGCTGTGTCCATCGCTCGTCCGCCGACTATAGCACCACGTTCAAACTCACTTTAATCGTGATAATCTTCCATTGTACTAGCAGTAACCGATCTAACAACTGCGCCAGACTCTTGTTGTCTTATATAGGCTTTGCTGACCGCAGCGCCGTGTTCTGCCTGTTTACAGATCTCTGTATTTGAATACACTTGTTTATACCAGTTTCTTTGGTGCTTCCGTGTAGTATAAATTACTCTTGAAATAACGTTTACTTCTTTGGTCTTGACTACTTTCGTAAATTGCTTTCGTAGTAATATACCCTTTTAGTAACTGTTGGTGAGTTCTGTTCCTGTTTGTTTCTTTAGTTGTAATTGAGATGGTAATGCCTTTTTATTACTTTGCCCAAATGGTGCATCACGTGTTGAACCCGGCCAACAGCTTATCACGTTTAAAATTTTCGTTTTGGCTTCAAAGTTGGTTTGTATATTTTTAATGGAAAAGAAATTTTTGCTGTTTCCTTTTGGTTCTGCTTGTGCTCAGAAGGACAAAGTGTGGGTATATGTATACAATTTATGGCCTCCATGATACTTGGGGATACCAGTTCGATTTAGTTGCCTTTTTACTTTGATACATACAGTGGGTTTAAGGTATTTAAATTGTTTATCGCACCATTAAAAGCTCTTTCAGCAGTGTTATGATAGAAGGCAGTGAGATCGCCTGCTACGATTTTATAAGAACCAGCGCAAAAGATTCATAGTCCACAAAGAATTTGCAGCCTAGGAGGAAAAGCGCGATTCCTGTGAGAGTTAAGCTGCAGCAACGACTCCGCCATAGCAAGCAGTAACTCAAAAGATTCCACACGAAACCCAATCCGCTCACTGAAATTACTCTCGCTATATATCGCAAATAGGCCTCTTCTCTCCAATAAAAGTCTCTTTTCTGAAACGTCTACCTGTTCCTCTATTTTCACGCATTCTTCGTAGTCCATGCGATCTGTATAATCTGATATTTAACACGCAGAAACACACTTTACTTTCTAACTTTTCATCTATAACTGCTGAGGAGTAAATTTTAGCCCCATTTCCTCTTTCAGTTAATAAAGTCGTAGCTCTTTGATGGTGCTCTGCACCAGCTCTGTAGTGAATAAAGTTACTTCACGAGTAAATGAAAAATTTACTCCTGCAGTAATTTACTCCTTTAGTTCAGTACTTTCGACTGGAAGTCAACGATTTCTTTCTCTCTTAGTAAAGTACTACTTCAGTTTCACTTAACGCTTGGTTGGTGTTGGTCACTCTTAGTGTTCTTTCCTCATTGCGAGTAACGAAACTGGTTTACTGCCGCGCGGAGTGGCCGCGTGGTTTGAGTCGCCATGTCGCGGATTGCGCGACAACTCCTGCCGGAGGTTCGAGTCCTCGCTCGGGCATGGGTGTGTGTGTTGCTCTTAGCATAAGTTAGATTAAGTAGCGTGTAAGTCTAGGGACCGATGACGTCAGCAGTTTTGTCCCTTAGGAATTCACTCACGTTTGAACATTTTCTCCTTTACTGCCGCAGGTGTGTGCGCCTGTGGAGAATCAGACGGTGACGCTGCCGTTCCGAGTGCAGGACACCCTGCAAGGCTCCGACTTCAGCGACATGTCCATCAACTTCGTCAACCACACTCGCTGCGGCTGCGTGCCCAGGACCGAGGCCACTGACACGGAGACAGTCGTCTGGGAGACCAACAGCGTCCCTTGACTCGCTCCAGAGACGAAGGCCGCGTCGACACGCAGTGCCGGTCTGCAACACGGGTCCACGGTGTTTTAGCCGACAGCCTGCCAAACGAGCGAATTAACTGATCTTGTTGCAGGCTGATTCTCTGCAACATTTAAGACTGCATATCATATGTTGCATTCATAATATTGTTTACATCTTCCAATCATGTATTTTTTTCTTTTGCGAATCACAATATATAGCACCTAACACTTTTTAATATCAATCATATTACTTGCCACGAGCATTCTTTACTTGGCTCTAATAAAGTAATAGAACGCTATAAATGTTGTCGACATGTGCTACCTTAAGGAAACTGAACGACGCACAGTTTCCGTATCCCAGCTCTCTTGAATGGAAAGAGCTTTCCCCTGTTAGGGGATGAGGTAAATATTGCGAGGCCATCGGAATCTCACGCTATTACTCTATCCAGTATCAGAACTTGGGAACGCATGAACTATGACCCTACTTGCAGGGAGCCATTGACTTGAATAGATACTGGTGCAAGGTGCTAGAATTAGCTACACAAATAAAAGCTAGCTGAAATTAGCACAGAACAACGTACTCTTAACCGTGGGCAGCCTCCACTGATACAGAGACGTTTGCAGGGTGACATATTCACCTATAGCAACATAAGATGAACTGAGAACACTTCGGAGTACGAATTCTGAAGCATGAGAACTAGGCGGATGGGGGAGGAGGGGGGGGGGGGGACAAAATCCGGTGAACCTTACTTACCACATGACAGGCGCTGCTGCTCCCCTGCAAAATCGCAAGTGCTAGCGATCGCCAAACAACTGAAACGGTGATCTAATGCGAGCGTCATTGTTAGACTGTATCTGAAGTCACGAACCATTAAGTTTTATCCTCACATGGCGGAGCGTACCTATGAACAACAAGAGATCCCGGACGAGATGGCAGCTAATGGCCTTCCAAGAAGAGGTTCAAGAATGAGCTCGGGCGGCGATGCTTAGGGCTTTTGTTAGCTGGTGGGCACCTCACACTAGTGTGTCTATGGCTGATAAAAGTAGTTCCTGCGCTAACTTTCTGGGTAGTCAAGCGGTTAGCTGTCGCCTGCTGGGCCGCAGACCTGGCCACTTCCTTTCTGCCCCAGAAGTTTCCTAACCTGGCGCATCCTCGGCTATTGGGACGGCAGGATGTTCCCCATTCATGCGCGCCTCAAGACGAAGAAAACGCTCCGTTTAAACTTGAATTTTTTTCATGGCCGCCGCCATTTTGAACAATGTATCATTTACCCACAAAATGACGACAGCCGAAATCTGTTTACAAGCTTTAATTCGCTGTTGAATCTTTAGTTACTTCGAAATAAAATTTATAGGCAAATTATGGATAGAGCAGCGATTTTTTCCTCGTCAAAAGGTTACGAATCTATCACATGATTTCATATTCATTAATTACAATCCACACATTCTTTGTTTTCGGCCTATCTCGGCCGTCTACGCACTCGTCACTGTACGTGGCATTCTTGGGAGGGTTCGTAACACGATGTGTTACAGACAGCGAGACAGTATCCTGTCTTAAAGTAGAATTTCAACAACACCGCCGTGTCTATAACCTGAGCTATTGCTATTAAGATCAAAATTACGACCATATTTCAATTACTTGTGATTATATGCCTTCTGTGTTCACTGTTGTCACCTTACAAGTGTATTCATTAGAAAAAGCAATATTTGATGCACTTTTGTGTTGGGGACAATCATGTATCAGTCATTGATAGTTTTCTAACATGTTGAAAAGTAATATTTATGAAAAAAAATTTACTGTGTTTGTCAGTTTTTGTCTCTCCATGCATCTAACAAAAGGTTTCATTTTTCCTATTGAGACGCTGGTATTGTACTACAAATAACACTTTTCATTCTACCGCTTATTAACGTGAAGCTAGGAGTATACAATGCACATCATTTTTCTACGTAGTCTCCCTCCTTCTCAATGCACTTGACCCAAAGATCAACGAGCTTACGCATTCCTTCCAGATAAAAGGTTTTCGGTTGGTCGTGAAACCACTTTTGCACCACATTTCGCACGTCCTCATCTGAGGCAAATCGGTGACCAAGCAAAGCATCCTTGAGTGGCCCAAACAAGTAAAAGTCACTTGGAGCAAAGTCTGGGTTGTAGGGAGGGTGTTGCAATACCTCATATTTCATTTTGTTGATGGTTTCAGTAGTGTTACGGGCCATGTGTGGCCGTGCATTGTCGTGCAACAACAACACTTTTTTCGACAGCAAACCTTGGCGTTTGGTGCGAATTGCTGGCTTCAGCTTCTTTTCCAACAATTCGTTCCCTTTTCCATGAAATCTGCCAGTACGGGTCCCTGTGAGTCCAAAAACACACTTAACGTAACCTTTCCTGCGGATGGCCCCGTCTTGAATTTTTTCCTCGTCGGCGACCCAGGATGTTTCCACTGCATACTCTGGCGCTTTGACTCCGGCTCGTAGTGATGCACCCACGTTAGTGACAATTCCGCTCGAAAATGCAGCACCTTCGTTGTTGAAGCGAGTGAGTAAGCGTAGACAGACCCTAACACGGTGAACTTATGGTCGTCGGTAAGCGATCTTCGTACCCACTGTGCACAGACCGTATGGAAACCGAGCCCGTCGTGGATGATGTGATGGGCGGTGCCATGACTGTAGTTTAAAGCGGATGCTGCCTCATCGATAGTGATTCACCTATTCGCCAGAACCATCTCTCCAGCTTGCTGAATGTTGTCATGTTTAGTGGAGGTTGATGGCTGTCCCGATACCTCTTCGTGCGTTACACTTGTTCGACCACTTTTAAACTTCTCGATCCACAAAACACACAGTTTTAGGGGATAGTGCACTTCTCTCATGTTGCGATGATAGTCTGCGATGAATGTCTGCCCCTTCGACACCCTCCGACCAGAAGAATCGGATCACTGGCCGTTGTTTTTCTTTGGTGCACACTTCTAATGGAGCTGCAAAAGAAGGAAGAACAATGGCGGAAATAAGATCAAACTGTGACAGCATTACCATGGTGTGCAAACAACGTAAGAACACTGTTGCAGAAGCAACGTAAGAAGCGTGCCAAATTCAGAAGAACGCAAAATCCCCAAGACTGGCTAAGTTTCACGGAAGCTCGAAATTTAGTGCGGACGTCAATGCGAGATGCTTTTGATAGTTTCCATAATGAAACATTGTCTCAAAATATGGTAGAAAACCCAATAGATTCTGGTCGTATGTAAAGAACACCAGTGGCAATAAACAGCCTATGCCGTCACTGCGCGTTAGCGATGGAAATGTTACCGATGATGGTGACACTAAAGCGGAGTTTCCGTAATTCCTTCACGAAAGAAGACGAAGTAAATAGTCCAGATTCGAAACCAGAACAGCTGTTATCATGAGTGACATAAAAGTAGATATCTTAGGTGTTGCGAAACAACTCAAATCACTTAAGAAAAGCAAGTCTTCCGGTCCAGATGGTATACCAATCAGGTTCCTTTCAGAGTATGCAGACACTATAGCGCCTTTCTTAGCAATCATATACATCCACTCACTTGACGAAAGGTTTGTTCTTAAAGACTGGAAAGTAGCACAGAACACACCAATATTCAAGGAAGGAAACAGGAGTAACCCAATGAATTACAGACCCATATCACTGACCTCAATTTGCAGTAGGATTTTGGAGCATATACTGTACTCGAACATTATGAATCACCTTGAAGAAAATTACTTATTCATACATAACCAACACGGAATCAGAAAATATCGTTCTTGTGCAACACAGCTAGCTCTTTATTTCCTTGAAGGATTGAGTGCTCTCGACAAGGGATCTCAGATCGATTCCATATTCCTAGATTTCCAGAAGACTTTTGATACCGTTCCTCCCAAGTGAGTATTGATCAAATTGCGTGCATATGAATTATCGTCTCACTTGCGTTACTGGATTCGTCATTTCCTCTCAGTGAGGTCACAGTTCGTAGTGACAGACGGTAAATCATCGAGTAGAACAGAAATGATCTAGGTGATAATCTGAGCAGCCCCCTTAGATTTTTTGCAGATGACACTGTAATTTACCGTCTAGTAAAAGCATCAGAAGATCAGTTACATTTACAAAATGATTTAGAGAGAATTTCTGTATGGTGCGAAAAGTGGCAATTGGCACTAAACAAAGAAAAGTGCGAGGTCATCCACACGGGCACTAAAAGAAATCCGATAAATTTTTAGTATACGATAAATCGCACAAATCTAAGGGCTGGAAATTCGATTAAATACCTAGGAATTACAACTACGAGCAACTTAAATTGGAAAGACAACATAGATAATATTGTGGGGAAGGCGAAACAAAGACTGCGCTTTGTTGGTAGAACACTTAGAAAATGCGACAAACCCACTAAAGAGACAGCCTACATTACACTTGTCAGTCCTCTTCTGGGATATTGCTGCGCGGTATGGGATCCTTACAGGTAGAATTGACGGAGGATATCGAAAAAGTGCAAAGAAGGGCAGCTCGTTATTGCGCAATAGGGATGACAGAGTCACTGATATGATATGCGAGTTGGGGTGGCAGTCACTGAAACAAAGGCGTTTTTCTGTGCGGCGAGGTCTATTTACGAAATTTCAATCACCAACTTTCTCTTCCGAATGCGAAAATATTTTTTTGACACCCACCTACATAGGGAGAAATGATCATCATAGTTAAATAAGAGAAATCAGAGCTCAAACGGAAAGATCTAGGTGTTCCTTTTTCCCAGGCGCCATTCGAAAGTGGAATGGTAGAGATGTAGTATGAAAATGGTTCGATGAACCCTCTGCCAGGCACTTAACTGTGAATTTCAGAGTAACCATGTAGATGTAGATGTAGACAGCAGTATAACAAGACATGTGCGAGGACAGAAGACACTGTGCGCAATGTAACAGACGTTATGGCGAAAGTGCAGATAATTTTCGTCTTGCCCTCACATACATATGACATTGGCTATCATCAATCGTTTCTCCTTTATCGATTGTTTTGGTCAATTTTGTTGTGAAGTACAGTATTCTGTTCATGTCTGACACAGTGTTCTAATTCTATTTTATGAACAAATCACACAAAAAATCCTATCTAACAGTTTGTGCTAACGGTTATTGTTCATAAACAGTTCGAATACTTATTATAAAAGATAACATAATTGTATTTCCCAGGTTTAACATACCGACAGGGACGTCGCAGATCACCAAATACTGAAGTAGAACCTTTTTGTAAACAACTCATTTATAACAAGATGATTAGAAAAAGAGGAAAAAGATATCTAACAAATTGTTATGAAATTTTTTCAAAGACATAATTCATAATTATTTTGGTTTTATTTTGGTTCATTTTGCACAATAAATTTCACACTCCACTAAGGGTCTGAGATATGTATTTAGGAAAGCTAGAGAACCATACTCCTTAAGACAAAAACACCAGAAGCACACAGAGTAAAATTCTCGTGCTTGTTAGCACAGCTGTGGTACATACCATACGACCAAGCCACGACATGACTACAAGTTACCAATTAATTTAAGACTTTGTCATCGCTACGACTGAAAGAACCAGTGTCGCTACATCGACCGTCAGACAATTAAGAAATGCCTTCTCACACAGTTTAGGTGAATGTTACACAAAACTAGCAGTACCCTATGAAACGAAGCTCACGTACTCAGTGTGAAGTAGAGCCAAAATAAAGCATCACATGTAAACGATAATTGTATTTTATCCATAGCAGATGCAGTTGAACTCCATGACTGCCCCTTAATAGTGTGCAGAATAATAACCGCTAACACTCATAATGCAAGGAGATTTTATTTAACACACAACTATTTCCTGGCTTGCGCTCATTTTCCGGTGTTTTACCTTCACTTACGTGTTTCCACACTCAGTACTGGAGTTCACTGTTTAAATAAAAAGCAAATAATGTGATGGTGACTAAATAAACGAAAGTGAAATAACTGGAAGTGGCTAAGCGACGTGTTCTTACATATATTTCAAATTACATTTATCACATCTTTTACAAACATTTTTTCGATTTTTCACGCGTTAGCTGTATATGTCACCATTGTAATTACTGGAACTTCCATATTATGGCTTTGTTTACATTGGAAAACAGAGGTTATGGTTTGTGTATTTCTGCAGTTACTTCATCTAAAGCGCCAATATTGTGTCAAAGCCGCAATATGGAAGTTCCAGTAATTACCATCGTGAAAAATATACAGTTAACGTGTGGTAAATCGAAATATGTTTGTATAAAAAAATGTGATAAGTGTAATGTGAACATGATATGGATACTCAATTGTTATGTGAGTCCACGAAAATTTTCAAGTCTGTGTCATTGTTATAGCTTCAGAAAATTATTACACAAATTAGAAATCAAACATATCTCGCTGTAAACGTGGGTAACAATCTGAAAAATTGCAATCATGGAGTATCTGCTTTTATTTTTTCCATACTACTGCATGATAATGGATGTCCCCAGCCTTTCTACTTTTCTTAATTTTAGTTAACGTTGTGTCTTGGATTCCAGGAAATTTTATAATAAATATCACTGTTACTTGATATTACTATTACTAAATTTTAATGTAATGGAGCATGAAAAATTGCAGAATATCAGAATGAATGCAGTATTTCCTGTGTCCCACTTTTATACCGGTATCGAGGCGACGCAGCACTGTTTCCACATAATCCAATATGACGTAGTCCCTTATTTGAGTAAGAAATGGCGAACTTCGGCGTAACAACAGCAATTGATTTCATGTTCAACACAGATAAATTCTAAATTCGAAGAATTTTAATTACTCATAACTAATCATCGGATTTTGAAGAGGGGAATTCCATTGAATTCGTCTCTTTTACAACTACGACAAGCAGAAGAAATTAGTATACTTTCATTTAAAACAGCTAAGTTGCTACCGGCAGCTCTGTAATTAATGTAACTATGAAAAGAGACCATATCACACCCTGGCAAGAACAGTGACACAACTTAAAGATACACTACTTTAGATAAATCGACTAAAAGGATTCTATGAAGCTTATATTGAAATAGTAGTAGCGTCTTTTAAATTCTAAGTACGTAATTTTGCCAGTAAAGTCCATTATAGTATTTACAGCGCTAATATATTTCTCTTCTCGTAAATTGTGAGGTACTGAATTGTGTCACTTTTCTTGATTTTCTGAAACCTTTTTTGTTTTTATTATGACCATTTGTGTAATACTTTTGCTATTTTTCTACGCCCAAACAATATATATTACTTACTGTAATATAATACATTCAAACATCTACCACTTAAAATTAAAACATAAGTAAATTTTAAAAAAAAATGGAAAAGAGATGGAAACTATTTTATTAGAAAAAAGCAAAACTGTAATTTATGAAAATCCATAGAATTTAGTAAGGAACATCAATTAGATAAAATTTAACCCTTTCAGACCCACTGGATACAATTGCGTATGTTGATATTTAATGTGTAATAGCTGCAAAATAAATATTTTTCCTCGATGGAGACCTCGTGTACAACATTTCTGCTGTATATATATATATATATATATATGTGTGTGTGTGTGTGTGTGTGTGTGTGTGTGTGTACGTGCGCATGTGTGTGTTTGTGTGTGTGTGTTTGTCTGTGTTTGCGCTGACGTCTGAACATTCATACGCTTTTTCATGGGAAAAAGTCGATATAGTCATTTGAATTGTAACTGAGACCTCTGATTTATTTTAAGTGCTTCTACGAGTATCTTTCGTAGTGTGTTTCTACATCGGTCAGTTATGAACTGAATATTATGTCAGAAACTTTACTGTGTCCTCGTGGTTGGATCTGGACGCAACCAGCCCTTATATTCTGCAGTTTTGACGATTTTTACTATATCTTTCTGATCTGGGAATTGAAGATCCTGCTTCAGTATCAGTATCACTTGCAACGCTTCTATCGCTATCTGGTACTGGCCACTTCCAGTCCTTAGAAGCAATTTATCCCTGTGGGACACAGTGCTCCCAAACCACACGTTTGTTGTCAACCCTAGGCCAGTGGCGTAGCCATTCTGATTAGGTAATATAACATAAGTTAAAAGTAAGTTTAGTCGAAAGAAAAAGAATAATTTGCATATCAAAACATAATGTCTTTCTTTTGCAGCCTTTATTTTTAAAATACATTCACGTCGCCTTTAGCCCAAATAGCTGGATTGTACATCTTCCAACAATGTTACAAATACCTAAACGTGTGGTCGACACAAAGCGGCTGGTAACGCTGGAGCATTTCGAAGCAATGACTGGGAGCAGTCTATTACGCACGTCTTTTGGCTTCCATTTTAAAGGAAACGCTGAATCACGACACTACTAAACACAAAAGAAAAGTAAACATGTATAAAATTTATCATCATAATCAAAAATAAAGGGGAGTTATGAAGCTCTGACTGTTTACGTTGCCTTGACAACCAGGAATGTAGAGCGGAGTTACAAGTATGATGTGACCACCTAGATTTAGGTATCCATTGTACCTTGCACCTGTGGACTGGGGGTTGCGACTTTGATTATCATCAACACGTCTTCGGTCCCGGGTTCGAATCCCTACGCTGCTTAAATTTCGATTAATAATCAGCATTGGCGGTCGAAGACTTCCGGCATTCTGACAACGGCCTTGTCAAAAAGGGCGGAGGAGCGGACAGAGGCTCAGGGGACTCACTTGTCCTACGGGTGGGAAAATGCGAAAGAAGCAGCAATGATCAACGGCATGAGTATGCAGAAGGTAATAGAAACCACTGCATTAAAGACACGTAACGTGTATCCACAGGACATGTGGCCTGTAATTGAAGAAGTGTCATGATGACCTCCGCATTAGTCCCCCATTCGGATCTCCAGGAAGGGACTGCCAAGGGGGAGGATACCATGAGGAAAAGACTGAATAATCAACGAAAGGACAATGTTTTATGAGTCGGGGCGTGGAATGTCAGAAACTTGAATGTGGTAGGGAAACCACAAAATCTGAAAAGGGAAATGCTAAGGCTCAATCTAGATATGGTAGGGGTCAGTAAAATGAAGTGGAAAGAAGACAAGGATTACTGGACAGATGAGTATCGGGTAATATCAACAGCAGCAGAACATGGTATAAAGGGAATAAGAGCCGTAACGAATAGGAAGATAGGGCAGAGAAAAAATGGTTCAAATAGTTCTGAGCACCATGGGACTTAACATCTGAGGTCATCAGTCCCCTAGAACTTAGAACTAATTAAACCTAACTAACCTAAGGACATCAAACACATCCATGCCCGAGGCAGGATTTGAACCTGCGACCGTAGCGGTCGCGCGGTTCCAGACTGAAGCGCCTAGAACCGCTCGGCCACAACGGCCAGCTAGGGCAGAGAGTGTGTTGCTGTGAACAGTTCAATGACAGGATTGTTCTTGTCAGAATCGACAGCAAATCAACACCGACAATGATAGTTCAGGTTTACATGCCGACGTGGCAAGCTCAAAATGAAGAGATAGAGAAAGTGTATGAGGATATTGAGACGGTAATACAGTATGTAAATGGGGATGAAAATTTAATAGTCATGGGGGACTGGAATGCAGTGGTAGAGGAAGGAGTAGAAGAAAGGTTACAGGAGAATACGAGCTTGGGACAAGGAATGACAGAGGAGGGAGACTAATTGAGTTCTGTAACAAGTTTCAGCTAGTAATAGCAAAACTCTGTTCAAGAATCACAAGGGGAGGAGGTATACTTGGAAAAGGCCGGGTGAAACGGATAGATTTTGATTACATTACATCATGGTCACGCAGAGATTCCGAAATCAGATACTGGATTGTAAGGTGTAAGGAGCAGAACACAATTCAGTAGTGATGAAGAGTAGGCTGAAGTTCAAGACATTAGGTAGGAAGAACCAATACGCAAAGAAGATGGATACAGAAGTACCAAGGAATGAAGAGATATGCTTGAATTTCTCTAAGGCTATAGATACAGCAATAAGGAATAGCTCAGTTGGCAGTACAGTTGAAGAGGAATGGGCATCTCTAAAATGGGCCATCACAGAATTTGGGAAGGAAAACATAGGAGCAAAGAAGGTAAATGCGAAGAAACCATGGGCAACAGAAGAAATACTTCAACTGATCGATGAAAGGAGGAAGTACAGAAATGTTCCAGGAAACTCAGGAATACAAAAATGCAGGTCGCTGAGGAATGAATTAAATAAGAAGTGCAGGCAAGCTAAGACGAAATGGCTGTAGGAAAAACCTGAAGACACTGAGAAAGAAATGATTGTCGAAAGGACGGACTCAGCATACAGGAAAGTCAAAACAACCTTCGGTAATATTAAAAGCAAGGGTGATAACATTAAGAGTGCAACGGACATCCCACTGTTAAATGCAGAGGAGAGAGCGGATAGGTGGAAAGACCACACTGAAAGCGTCTATGAGGGGGAAGATTTGTCTGATGTGATAGAAGAACAAACAGAATTCGAACTTAGAAGAGATAAGGGATCCAGTATTAGAATTAGAATTTAATTGAGCTTTTTGAGGACTTAAGATAAAATAAGGCAGAAGGGATAGATAATATTCCATCAGAATTTCTAAATTCATTCGAGGAAGTGGCAACAAAACGACTATTCATGTTGGTGTGTAATGTACGAGTCTAGCAACATACCATCTATTCTATCTATCTATCCATCGCTTGAGCCTTGTCCTGCAGTTACGCAGGGTCAGCCATCATTAATCGGATTTGGTATGTTAATGTTTAAGGGGTAGCCGGATGCCCTTCCTGCCGTCACCCCGTACCCCCTGGGACGAAATTAGTATACCACAACTGTCTGCGTCGAGTGTAATAGATGGAATAGGGTGATGTCTGTGAGCCGTGTAACTGAGCCACCACATGGGGACCAGCCCAGTATTCACCTAGCGGGATGTGGAAAACCGCCTAAGAACTACATCCAGGCTAGTCGGCACATCGACCCTCGTCGTTAATCCGCCGGGCGAATTCGATGCAGGGCCGGCGCGCCTACCCGAGTCCAGGAAGCAGCGCATTAGCGCTCTCGGTTTCCCTGGAGGGTAGCGACATATCATCTGACTTTCAGAAAAGCATCATCCACACAATTCCGAAGACGACAAATGCTGACAAGCGCAAGAATTGTCACACAAACAGCTTAACAAGTCATGCATCCAAGTTGTTTACAAGAATAATGTACAGAAGAATGGAAAGAAAATGATGACGATCAGTCCAGCACGAGAGAGGCAATTCTGAAGTTGCAGTTAATAATGGAAGCAAGACTAAAGAAAAATCAAGACACGTTCATAGATAGGATTTGTCGACCTGGAAAAACGTTCGACAATGTTACATGGTGCAAGACGTCCGAAATTTTGAAAAAGTTGAGCTAAGCTTTAGGGAGAGACGGGACATATACAATGTGTACAACAGCCAAGAGGGAATAATGAGAATGGACACAACCAAGAACGAAATACTCATATTAAAAAGGGTGTAAGACAAGGATGTAGCTTTTCGCCCCTACTCTTCAATCTGTACATCGAGGAAGCAATGATGGAAATAAAAAAAGATTTAGGAGTGGAATTAAAATTAAAGGTGAAAGGATATCAATTATACGATTCGCTGATGACATTGTTATCTTGTGTGAAAGGAAGAAGAATTACATGATCTGCTGAACGGTATGAACAGTCTAATAAGTACAGAGTATGGATTGAGAGTAAATCGAAGGAAGACGAAGGTAATGAGAAGTAACATAAATGAGAACAGCGAGAAACTTAATATCAGGATTGATGGTCACGAAGTAGATGAAGTTAATGGATTCTGCTACCTAGGCAGTAAAATAACCAATGACGGACGGAGCAAGGACATCAAAAGTAGACTATCAGTGGCAAAAAGAGCGTTCATGGCCAAGAGAAGTCTACTAATATCAAATATCGGTCTTAATTTGAGGAAGAAATTTCTGAGAATACACGTCTGGAGTACAGCAACGTACAGTATTGAAACATGGACTGTGGTAAAACCTGACCAGAAGAGAATCGAAGCATTTGATGTGTAGTGCAACAGACGAATGTTGAAAATTAGGTGGACTGATAAAATAAGGAATGAGGAGGTTCTGCGCAGAATCGGAGAGGAAAGGAACATGTGGAAAATACTGACAAGGAGAAGGGACAGGATGATATGACATCTGTTAAGACATCAGGAAATGACTTCCATGGTACTCGAGGGAGCTGTAGAGGGCAAAATCTGTAGAGGAAGACAGAGGTTGGAATACATCCTGCAAATAACTGAGGACGTAGCTTGCAAGCCCTACTCTGAGATGAAGAGTTTACCACAGGAGGGGAATTCGTTGCGGGCCGTACCAGACCAGTCAGAAGACTGATGGCCAATAAAAAAAGTATCTCTAAATCGCTTAAGGCTGTTGCCAATGATAAGTTTCCTGACCCATCCTTGTCCAGACAGAACTGATGCTCTTTCTGTACTAACCACACATTGACATGGTTTTAAACCCCAATCTTCCTTCGCACTTGACAAGCCGATGTACATCCTGTACATACAGAGTAGTAAAGCCGAACACCAGTCAGAACAAATCTCTGCAGTTGGGGCGGACGTAGGACTTTTTTCAGGGGGAGGGGTGTGAGGAGATTTGAAAAATTAGTAAAATGTATTAATCGAAACTAAAGTAATATATTCATAAACATTATAATGACTTTAATACACAAACAATGACGAAACGTCACTTACAGAAGAAAGCGACGAGGCTTCTTACACATTTCATCCAGTACTTCATCAGTTTTTATTTCAATATTTTTGTGGTGATACAGCTGGGCCAGTCCGCTTAACCTGTCTACTCCCATTGTGTTCCTTAAGTAAGTCCTCAAATACCACAATGTTGAGAACGAACGGTCTGGTGTTCCTGCATTTTCTGCCAATATGCCGAAAAGTTTCAGCGACTAATGACTTTGGGGTGAAAATAATTTAGTTACACCTTTTAAAATAGTAATGAAATCCGTGGGCATGTTGGAAGATATACTTCGAGCGTGTGTTGCGAGTAGACCTAATTAGTTGCTTTCAGTTTGTCTATTCGCCTGTTTTTCTGCAGTTATAGGTCATGTCAGGGTAGTTTCATGGTATAAAATTATTACGTCTAACTTCTAAAACGTCAGTTGTTATAAGGTATGGAAATCTACCATTGGGGCACAGACTCTGGAATACTCTTGAGTAAATTTCCACATACACTTTAATGCGTATGTGGAAATTTACTCAAGCTCTCTTTTACAATGAAAATGGGCACTGACCAGCCAGAACTTTTGACCCCCGATCTAATGTCGACAAAAACCCATCCAGGTAATAGAAGTGTCACCTGGCAAGGAATGACTGCTTGGCAGACACACGTACAGCACAAGTATTATCAGTGAACGTGCTTTCCTTGTGTAGAACGGGGAAGGCGTGTGACGTATCAGAGTTTAGCCGAGGGCAGAGTGCAATGGCCCGTTTGCTCGGCATGAGCATTTTGGAAACTGCACAACTTGTCGGGTGTTTGAGGACTGCTGTGGTGAGTGCCTTCAACATGTGACGAAACCAAGGTGAATTCACATTCAGAAGTCATGAGATTAAACTGCCACACCTCGTTACATATGTCGAACATAGTGGGCTAGACAGACAGGTAAAGCAGGGCAGCTGGCGAAACGTGGTGGATCTACCATTAGACTTGGAAATTTTGGAAATTTGTGCTAAGTTGCTATGGGACCAAACTGCTGAGGACATCAATCCCTACACTCACATACTACTTAATCTAACTTAAGCTAAGGATAACACGCACAACCATGCCCGAGGGAAGACTCGAACCTCCAACAGGGGGAGCCAACGCGAACCGTGGCAAGGCGCCTAGGACCACACGGCTACCATGCGCGGCCATTAGACTTAAATGCTGAGCAGAGCTCAAGTGTGTCTGAACACACCGTGCACAGAACGCTCTTAATGTTGAGCCTCTGCTGCAGACGAACCGTGCATGTGCCGGTGTTCACACAATATCGGCAACTATGGCGCAAATAGGCACTTGACCATCGCCACTAGATACTGGTGCAGTGGCAGAGCTTTGCATGGTCTGACGAATGCTGATGCCTTCTTCATCCTGTCAATGGGAGGGCACTAACCCGTCGTCTTCCATCCTTGACACCTGTGCTGAAGAATGGAGACAAGGTGGCAGCGGCTCCATTATGCTCTGGAGAACATTCACATGGGCATCCAAGGGTCCAGTGCAGCACGTGCAAGGCACATAGGTGGTCAAGCAGTTCATACACTGGTTACAAAACATGTACACCCCTTCGTAACGATCATGTTTCACGACAGCAGTGGTATTTTTCAACAATGTAATGAGCTATATCACAAGGCCAGGATTGTGATGGGGTGGCTCAAGGAACACAGTGGCATGTTGCAGTTGACGTGCTGGCTCCCCAACTCCTCAGGTGTGAAATCAATCTAACACGTCTGGTATGTGACTGAATGTAGCACCATAACTTTCTTTTACATTGCAGACTTTTTTGCAATATTGTGACATCAAACAGCGGTTTTCATAATTAACCTTAACAGGCAATGTAAATATCGCACTTTTCCGCACTGTTCATACGGGGTGTTTCAAAAATGACCGGTATATTTGAAACGGCAATACCAACTAAACGAGCAGCGATAGAAATACACCGTTTGTTGCAATATGCTTGGGACAACAGTACATTTTCAGGCAGACAAACTTCCGAAATTACAGTAGTTACAATTGTCAACAACAGATGGCGCTGCGGTCTGGGAAACTCTATAGTACGATATTTTCCACATATCCACCATGCGTAGCACCTTTGACAACGTGTCTGGCGGAATGGCTTCACATGCAGATGAGATGTACTGCTTCAGCTGTTCAATTGTTTCTGGATTCTGGCGGTACACCTGGTCTTTCAAGTGTCCCCACAGAAAGAAGTCACAGGGGTTCATGTCTGGCGAATAGGGAGGCCAATCCACGCCGCCTCCTGTATGTTTCGGATAGCCCAAAGCAATCACACGATCATCGAAATATTCATTCAGGAAATTAAAGACGTCGGCCGTGCGATGTGGCCGGGCACCATCTCGCAGTGTCGTCTAAAGCAGTTTGTACCGCCACAAATTCACGAAGAATGTCCAGATAGAGTGATGCAGTAATCGTTTCGGATCTGAAAAATGGGCCAATGATTCCTTTGGAAGAAATGGCGGCCCAGACCAGTACTTTTTGAGGATGCAGGGACGATGGGACTGCAACATGGGGCTTTTCGGTTCTCCATATGCGCCAGTTCTGTTTATTGACGAAGCCGTCCAGTTAAAAATAAGCTTCGTCAGTAAACCAAATGCTGCCCACATGCATATCGCCGTCATCAATCCTGTGCACTATATCGTTAGCGAATGTCTCTCGTGCAGCAATGGTAGCGGCGCTGAGGGGTTGCCGCGTTTGAATTTTGTATGGATTGAGGTGTAAACTCTGGCGCATGAGACGATACGTGGACGTTGGCGTCATTTGGACCGCAGCTGCAACACGGCGAACGGAAACCCGAGGCCGCTGTTGGATCACCTGCTGCACTAGCTGCGCGTTACCCTCTGTGGTTGCCGTACGCGGTCGCCCTACCTTTCCAGCACGTTCATCCGTCACGTTCCCAGTCCGTTGAAATTTTTCAAACAGATCCTTTATTGTGTCGCTTTTCGGTCCTTTGGTTACATTAAACCTCCGTTGAAAACTTCGTCTTGTTGCAACAACACTGTGTTCTAGGCGGTGGAATTCCAACACCAGAAAAATCCTCTGTTCTAAGGAATAAACCATGTTGTCCACAGCACATTTGCACGTTGTGAACAGCACACGCTTACAGCAGAAAGACGACGTACAGAATGGCGCACCCACAGACTGCATTGTCTTCTATATCTTTCACATCACTTGCAGCGCCATCTGTTGTTGAAAATTGTAACTACTGTAATTTCGAAAGTTTGTCCGCCTGAAAATGTACTGTTGTCCCAAGCATAGTGCAACAAACGGTGCATTTCTATCGCTGCTCGTTTAGTTTTTATTGCCGTTTCAAATATACCGGTCATTTTTGAAACACCCTGTATATTTTACAGCATTCTAGAATGTTTTCAACGTTCTAGATCCGGAAATATAATTAATTTACAGCTGTAATGCATTTTTTAACCATGTAGCAATATACTGGCGGCAGTATGAAACTGTTGTCTAAAGATCGAACTTCCCTTCAACCAGACATGAGTATTAGAACAAGGCGGACACCAGTCCAAAGTACCGTTATCCAAGATGGCGGTAATGACGTCATCCACGATGGTGGCGATGACGTCAATCAAGATGGCGGCTGTGAGGACAATGAAGATGGCCGTTGTGACGTCAATCAAGATGGCGGATTTTGGCAGGAAGTTTGAATTTTGGTGGGAAAGTGCTATGCCTCCCCTCCCCCTAGAAAAATGGCGCGAAGTGCAAATTCCAACTAAGCAAAGTACTTGTCTTTATTATTTAACCAATTTCAAGCAGATGCGTTCGCCACTGGGTCTGGACTCCAATTGGCTTAGTTAATATCGTCACCACAAGAGGGTGCCACCATGACATCATATCATGACGCAAGTGCCGTTACTCAAGATGGCAGCACCCAGTGTATCCACTACGAGCTACAGAGCTCAACTGGCTTAGTTCATATCGTCGCCGCCAGAGGACGCTACCATGACGTCGGGTGATGACACAAGATCCGTCTGCTCTCTCTCTCTCTTTCAGGCATTATAACCAGACACGTGTCGCATTAGCGGCCCATGAGGGAGCAGCCGCTAACCTCACAGCCTCCAGCCTCCACCTTTATACTTGCGCCTGACATAGTCTTATGTAAATATGCCAACTAATTTAACTGAACACAAGTGACACCAACATTGCTCATCTAACCTATCAATTACTTGAGTACTTAATTCCATTTTAATTTTAATCATATTCAATAAGTGAATTTAAAATTTCAATATCCAATGATCAAATGAGAAGTTCCACATTTTTCCACTATGAGTGCAGTGTTCATTCCTGACCTAACACCCCCCACCCGTAGAATGCTGCAGTCCTATTGGTTACTGTATTAGTCACGTGACTCGACTTCATAGAACCGACCACTTGGAATCAATTTTCGACCATGCCACACCCAACTGGACTTGGACTCGAGTAGTTAAAATCTCCACCATGATCCTCAGCCCAGCACTACGTCCCCTTACCGACCTATGATGGCGGTCTAATGTGTACCAACATGCACTAACCTGTACTAACATGTACTAACGTGCATGGTGTGTCATGTCATTCAAGACGGTGGAGCGAAATGGCTGAGACAGATCTGAACACAAGTCTTTATTTTGAAGGTAGTGTCTCCACCACGAGATTTAGTGTCCAACTGGCCTAGTACACACTACTGCCACCAGATCGTACTGCCATCCCTTCTACGACCTAATCCCATATCATGGTCTGTAGGGGCGAGAATGGTGCCTAAGTAACTCAGGCTGCACTGGGCTGCTGGGGAGAGTAAAAAAGGAGTGCACTGTATTTAGTTTGAAACATTTTATTTAGGGATCGAATTACTTACGCCGCTGGTATCGAAGCACCATCCACCTATTCTTCCTCGGATTTCCAGTGGTTATTTTACACAGATCGCTAAATTGCATTGACAGTTAAAAGCGCAAAATTCTCTCCAAATTATCAAGCACATACCAGACTCTCAAGAACATTGTAAGCCGGTAAGATATTTACCCCTGTAACTACAATTAAATATTACCATTGCTGCTACAGTCTGACACCAATCAATGAACACGTAATCCCTCCGCTTGTCGACTGTGCTTCAGTATCTATAGCGCATATAATTTTCCACTTAAAAACTCTATCCCATACCTTCATCATTATCAGTCTGCTCAATCTAAACGTCCCTCATGATATGACAGACACTCATCCTCTCTAGTCATGCCATAACATAAACCATACTATCTTTACAATCCAATATAAACACATTTTACACAATGTAAGCCACACCAACTTTACAATATATACACGTTTTAGACAAACAGTGCAGTAATCCTTCATATTTGTACAGCACCTGAAACAATTATCATACGCCTACACTCACACCGGCTGTATATTACAATGCTCCCCAGCCCTAGGGAAGCGGCGTCAGCCTTTTCTTTCTTTCTACAGACGCGACATTCTGCGGCAATAAACTACTTTACACTGATCACCTTTTCGCACCAACAACTAAACCTCGCAAAATGGTCTACAGATCATCAAATACGTACCAGACTCGCAAGAATGTTGGAGCATGAAACCGATCACCATCCCAGCAATATATCACCGAGTACCATGTCGATATAGTAAACATACGGTTCATATCCCCCACCATACAAAATCACCCCTTTTACATCAGCGGGCCGAAGTCACTCTCAGAACTGTTCTAAAAATTCGCGATCGGTTTCCCTCGACACAAACGCGCTACTGTCTCTGCTTCCTTGCCTGCTCGCTTTTCTATGCACATCTCCAGCATTGAAGATTACAAGAACACAAGTATTTTCACCGTATTATTATACCATTTTCGCTATACTTCTCCATATAAAGCACTAGGCGGCGTCCTACCGATCGCTAACGCAACATAATTCCAGACATATAGACTCGAAAGCAGTTGTCCACAAACACGAAACTTTAGCTAAGTGGATCGTGCACTAGACCACTGACTAACTAGAAACAAACACATGAAAAATGGTATTTCCATCAGCGAATACCGATCTCGCTGATCTAACGTACTCCAAATCATCCATATAATTTACAAGCCAACTAAGGTCTTTGCCATGTCTAGAGAACAGACAAACGTATCTTCCACATGTCAGATCTTTTATCAACTAAACAAAGACGCGAAATGTGCAGAAGCAGTCAACCGAACAATTTACAAGGGAGGGAATAATGGTCCAACGCAAACGCACCTCCATACACAATCTTCTCAGATTTCCACTTGATCACGAAAGCCACCCATCTTACGATCGTGATCTCAATTGAACGTCATTTGACAGTGAACGAAGTATCTTAAATACACCCTTCCAAAGGCAGTGGCTCTGAAAATTGAAATATCTGTACCTGCCTTACGACTGGACTTACTATTACATTTGCTATCACAGTACTCCATGTCAAATCCATACCTTCCCTACAACAGGGCACAGTCATCTCCTTTCCACAAACACATACTTTATAAACCTAATTCTCAAATGCATACATATTACGAACCCACCGCTACTACTAAGTATAAAAGTTCGTCAATAAATCATTGCCTACTATACGAAATAATACTGACCCAAAATCAATGATGGATGTGCATGTCCCTTAGGTTCTTCTTGCAAGTCCTGCAACAATGTCATAGAAAGAGAGACGTAATCGACCAGATGTTAAAGAAAAAACCCCATCCCAACAACTACCTTATCTTACCGTCACAAGCGATCTTGGTTCTGCAGGTGCACACAAGTATCCAGATTAAAAGCTATAGCCGCTTTACCAAACCAGATACCACATTACCTATGAATGAGGTTGTATCTTTCCAGACAAATACCATGACAGTGATTGTAGGAACATGTAAGCACATGATGCAACCTTGGGATAAAAACAATGAATTTTGAAAGTGATTCTGCTAAGGATTTCCATTGTATTTGCGACTCCCTCACACCGACCCCAACTAGATAATTCTTTATTATTTGCACCGCATTCTATCTCAAGACCATATCAGAGGTTTCACGATATATCCGCTGCGTTATAGGCCATGACTCAAAATTGAGAAGGAACACAAACAGAAGTAGTAGTAGATGATGTGCTGACTGAGATCTTAAGAAAATATACACTGTTTCCCCCGATCTCTAGTGTTACGCGGTATTGTTAGAAATTATGTCCACTATTTGGAATCGAGTCTTTCCCTTCAAGCACATACCCGCGTTCGATCCTATCGACAATTCCGTTAATTATTACAACTACTACTGAATGATATTTGTGGCACTCTCTCGAAACGAGTCACCTTTCCCGAACCTAGTTGCTACAGTAAAATTCCAACGTTGTTTTAGTCACCCCCTATGCATCTTACAATTGATCCCATTTCTACAGCTTTCCGCATGTGATTGTTCCAATTTAAGTCAGAACTGAGCAAAAGTCGGAGGAAGACATATCCATCACCTTCTGCAACCGATGTAGAAACAGAACGACCTTAGTTAGTGCAACAGGACCAAGTTTTGACCATTCGGCGGAAATGCGGACAATGTCATACGTCCCCAAACTACATACAAGTAGTACAGATCCGCATCCATTCAAATCAGTCAGCCCAACATGGTATCATCGTTATTCTCTACCCCTCAACAGAGAAAAATTACGAACTATAAAAGCTAATCCCATTTAGATGAACAGCTGTGCTGTGATCCAGCACGGAGAAAGAGATTCCACGATACTCCCCAGAATAGTGCAGCGTGCAGCCAGCCAAGCATTCCTAGCGGTATACACATCCATCTACGAATTTTCACCTCAAACCGATGCTGCTACTGCCTCCTGTGTCTTACGACGGAAATCATAACACGCCACACATCTGCTGATTTTAAATAAAAGACACTTAAAATATAAGCAAACTGGAAGAATTTTACGGCGTTGGCGTAGGTCTCCAAACTATAGTCCAAAGGTGAGTGACGAGCTCTACATTTAGACTCGTCTCTCACACTGATGGAATAGCTGACGACTATGCGTTCGCTTTCGACTCATTCGTCATATTGCACTCATGTACACGATCACTGTTCTGCTGCTAGCGACCCCCTGAAGTTGCTGTTCATCCACCAAAACATTTTCCCCAACTCAAACAAGCCATATCAGTCAATCATTATCTGCTAACAAATGCAGGAATGGGATGGAAAAGACACCATCCATGTACTCTAACAATAGACATCACACTTCATAGCGTGAAGAATTTTACATTAAGTTCAACACCGGCCAATGATATGACAGCATGTTTCCCCAATTTCAGTGTCATAGCTAAACCATGCCCTCTCCACATTGCGAGTATCATTGCTAACTTGGATAGATGACTGAGCAGTATGTCCATTCAGTCTTAATTCCCGAACACATAAATCATCAAAGTATACCAGACAGTGTTCCACGTATTTCTGTCATCTCGAGCATAGTCTTTAATTTACGATCTATCTCTCCGCGTATGGGAGTCACAGAGCATTCTCGCTGTCTTAGGGTAAAATTAGAGAATGAAAGATCCTCATCACACTCTCATCGACCAACCAGCCCTGCAGCACAATTAGCGAATTAATCTGCAACCGACCAGAAGAAGAATGCTACACTCCAAATCTCGTGAATTAATTGAGGTTTCCGGGTCCTAACCCATCCAAGTGTCGAGGAGCTTAGTACTCCTTACTGATGTATAGTAAGTGCCATCATATAATAGCAGACAGTTACGAATAACAACAAACGACTGATTTTCATACGCAATGAAGTTCCAGACAGATGGAGTTCGACGTATTTTTACATACTTGAACCAAGCTATGAACCCTATTGTTCTACAGTCTCGGATACGCACCTGGAAGGTATTCGTAAGGAAGAGAACATAAACACACGCACTCCTAAGGATACAACGTTCTGCACTTAAAACGGGCCTATAATGTTAAATCGCATTCGTTTGCGACCTATCAGGCGTATGCAATTGTAGCGTTGCTAATACTCCAATGTGAGAAATATATTTCAAGTGCATGACATACATTCTTCTTCCCGATTTCTCTACCATAAATTATCTTATTGAACCATAAAATGAAAAACACACTACATCCTTAAAACACTTGCTCTGCGTGAAAAGAGCACAATATAGGTTCCCTGATACGTATGGTGTCCACTGTTCACATCCGATCACGGTTCAGAAATTATACTATGCCTGCATCAGACCTATATAAAATGATCCTTAGTAGCGGGGTATACATCCTACAAGGAAACAGATAAACGCATAGCAGCAGCGTCCGACATGTGAAAATTGCAAGTCAATCCGTCACTAACTATGTAAACCGCACATGTGTTGGACAATTGTGTACACGGGGACTGTAGCGCCTCACAAGCTCCTATCGCTAACTTAGTTATGACGCTGAAGTCTCAGTTTTACACCCAGGATGCGACAGGGAGGATCGCCTAAATGAAAGTTCGTTTAGAGGAATGTGTCAAGTTTAATCACACATGAGATGGAAGTCCTCTGATAACCAACAGGTTAATCATTAACGATTTGCAAGTAGATAGCGCTTTCAACCATATACAGAACGCTTGGCTGTATACGAGTAGAACGAAGGCTATGTCACACGACTGATGCATCCCGACAGAACACTGGAAAGAAATTCACCTGCAGCAACTTATCCTTCTCTAGAATGAACCAGTCAAGCATTAAATCGTACCTCGATACAGCTCTATCTCAGTCGATCACCCCGTGCACTCTCAGTTATCCTTTAACGCAGATATAAGTAACTTTAGACGTGAATCGTTCTCTGTCCTCCTGGAAAGCATCAACTCGAGTGTATCACTGATACCTCGATAGACATACAGTATAATACTGCCTCAACGGAAAAAAATTGACTACCTCCCTGATTCCATTCGTTTCGATGTCGACGTTTTTCCGGATTTCTCCTGTTGCCGAAGACTTGCTCACATGTACAAATTGTTTGGCGCGAACCAGAAGAGACCCAAGTACTACCTCAATTTCACAACACTTCGGTGTATATTCTGTTAATTTATACCTATTCTGACGTCATTTTTGAGCAATTACATCTATTTTAGGTCATATCTACCTATGTGATCACGACATAATAACCATTTGCCTGTAAATGTATCACAGCCGCCAACACCTAGCCCAAATGCACTGATTGGGAGGTGTGATATAGCACTGAACTCGACTGCATCCAATCACCTCCACATTTGGAGACTGTTTGCATTGTGTTCTGCTGAACACGTCACGTATGTTCCGTTAGATGCAAGCAGACTGTGTTATTCTGCCATCCACGGTAAAGACAATGCTGGCCTGAGGTGTCTCGAGTATGGGGGCTGCAACTTGGAGTTCTGTGACGTCGGTATAAGGGAAAATGTATAGATGCAACTTTCACCTGCGCCGGGCGTGTCAATCGCACGCGCGAGCGGCAGAATTTGGGAGCGTCTGTGCTCTGTATGTGAGTCTTTGCTCCCGTCCGATCGTGTCATCATCAACGTCTAGGTGAATATGTATTTGGATAGGAATTTCTCTAGTGTCAAGTATGAAAAGGGATGTATCCGCTTCACGCCTGTGGGCAGCTGTGTGTGGTTTGACAGCTGGCGGCCACGTCACTTCGCGGTCCTGTGGACAGGCTGTGGCGGAGGGTGCATGTGCGCATTGATTGCATTATTTTGCAAGCAGGTCTGCAGGCTGTGCTATGCGTTATTTGGACAGTTCCTGTGTATTGAGCGTGTCTACACATCACTGTGATGCATTAATTAGAGGGAGTCTGATTGTCTGTACTTAAATTATTTGCGTAAATTAGGAGCTGTTTGTGTATATGCAGACCGTGTATTGTGACCCCAAAGATAAAATGCGAGTGTTTTGGGTCAGTGTGAAAAATATATTCGATCCCTAAATAAAATGTTTCAAACTAAATAGAGTGCACTCCTTCTTTACTCTCCCCAGTAGCCCAGTGAAACCTGAGTCATTTTGGCACCATTCTTGCCCCTACAGACCATGATCTGGGATTAGGTCATAGGAGGGATGACAGTACGATCCAGTAACCAATAGGAGAACAGCATTCTAGGGGTGGGTGGTGCTAGGTCAGGAATGAACGTTGCGCTCATAGTGGGAAAATGTGGAACGTCTCATTTGATCATTGAATATCGAAATTTTAAATTCACTTATTGAACATGATTAAAATTAAAATGGAATTAAGTTCTTAGGTATTCGTAGGTTAGATGAGCGATGTTGGTGTCACACGTGTTCCGTTCAATTAGTCAGCAGCCAGTGCGAGTATAGAGGTCTAGCCTGCAGGCTGTGAGGTCAGTGGCCGCTCGCTCGCGAGCCGCTGGCGCGGCACATGTCCGTTTATAACGCCTGGGAGAGAGAAAGAGAGCAGACAACCTTGTGTTATCACCCGACGTCACACTAGCGTCTTCTGGTGGCGACGATATGAACTAAGCCAGTTGGGCTCTGGAGCTCGTGGTGGATGCATTGGGTGCTGCTATCTTGAATAACTGCACTTGAGCGTCATGATCTGCCATCGTGATGGCTCCCTCTGGTGGTGACGATATGAACTAAGCCAGTTGGAGTCCAGACCCAGTGGCGAACACAACTGCTTGAAATTGGTTAAACAATAAAGGCAAGTACTTTGCTTAGTAGAGATAAGCCTGGTGTGATGCATTATCATGTTGGAATTTTAAACTTCGCGCCATTTTTCTGGGGGAGGGGGGCGTGGCACGTTCCGGCCAAAATTCAAACTTCCCGTCAAAATTCGCCATCTAGATTAACGCTATCGCCGCCATTTTGGATGACGTCGTCGCCGCCATCTTGCATAATGCTACTTTGGACTGATGTCCGCCTTGTTAGAATACTGACGTATAAACAGCGTATTTTTCGCACTTCTGACGTATTTTGTAGGCATATTAGAATGTTTGCAACATCTTAGATGCAGAAAATAATTAATTTACAACTTTGTTGTGTGTTTTAATTGCAGTATTCTGCTAACCTATTAATTTAGTCTTAAAACGTATTTTAATGTATTGACCTCAACCATGCTACAGTTCTCGGTCAAAACACTGCATTTTTTGAGCTGATTTTGTATTTTGTAGACATTTTAGAGTATTGTCAACTTTTACTTCTGGAAAATAATTAATTTACTACTCTGTTTTGCTTTTTACTGTAGAGCCACAGTGAGTACTATTTACTCATTGCGCAACCAATGACCTAAAGAAGTACAGATGTCGATTTTTCGGTGCAGCCATCTACTAGTGGCGCTATGCCCTTGTTCTGTACAGTCAGCAATCTGCTGGTGACAGGAGCAAGCAGGATGTGACAGTTGACTTGATTTTATTTACTTTTTCAGAGCCTGTGTGATGGTATTTAAAACGAGAAGCTCGCTTTCTGCTAATAAGAATTCCTATCTCTTTATTGATATTTTATAATCAATGGTTGGATTTAATTATTCACAGAGAAACATGATATCTTCTCATTCCAGTATTCTATGGCGAATGATATATAGCTTCAAATCAAAGTCGCCAATGTGAAGAGCGGCAGCTTGTGACACTGCCAGCCCTTTCCTGCCCATATGGGGCAGGGGAATGAAATCACAATAAAGGGAAAAAAAGTTACCATTGTATCTGGAAACCCGATCGTCAGTTTTTGGAAGTCAGTAAGGGGAGGGGCGCTGCTTCATGCAAAATATGCAGAAGTGCAGCACTTGGCAGGAGGATACGAGTCCTGGAACGTCCTTGGAGGTAAGGAACTGCTTATCATTCTCTCAGTGAAATATCATGTGTGCAATTGCCACAACTGTCATACAATGCCAGAGATAAGAAACTACTCACAGGCGAAGAGTTGACTTTTTTAACTAGAAGCCACAGTGCCCTACTACTTATACAGTCTTTGACACCTAGAAGGTTGGTTTCTGTTGAGGTGGAACATGTTCGTCCACAATAACATGCTTCACGTCTTCCTTGGAAGCTGGTGACAGATTGTGTAGAAAAGTTATTCAGATAGTTAGTGCGCACAAAATTTCCCATTGTGCACACCCTGGATTGATGTGTGGTATGTGTAGATTTGAAGAAAGATGCAAGGACAAGTGAGCATTCAACCTGCTGTGAAAGGGTCGTTTATAGGCATTGCAGCTTGATGCTGTCTTGGAAATCAATGAGAGCAGTTGATGATGTCAAAGTCCAATAAACAGTTGACAAATATAATCTAAATTATGTTCTAATAATCAATTTGGAAACGTTGTTGGTTGCTGGTCGATTTGGTGGAGGGGACCAAACAGTGAGGTTGTCGGTACCCTCAAATTAGGGAAGGATATCAAAGGAAGTCTCCACCTTTTCAAAGGATCCATCCCGGCACTTGCCTAATCTATTTAGGGAAATATTGTTCTGATCTACAAATTAATAACAGATGCATACACTCAACTTTGTAATTTTATATGCCAGCAACAAAATACGGAAGAGTTATTTAAAAATTGAATAAGTCATTTCATAGCTTGCGTATATTGGAGCTCTCTTACAGTCCTCGACACTCTGCAGATGGTGAAGAACTCAAGTGTCATGGATCAGTGGTACTGTGTAGCAGATCCATTACGCTAAGAAACTTCAACAAAGGCCATCATAAGAACACAATTAAGGTGAAAATTATCGTGACATCATCAGGGTGACATATCACCAGGGTGGCTTATTCCCGCTATGGAAAGTAGATGTTAAAATCCATTGTATTGCTGCCAAAAGTGAAAATGCTTGGCTTGAAGTTTCCGTATCTGGAAATTCTTGTATTTCGGACAAAGATTCAATGACAAGAGAAAATAGATGAACAGATAAGGAAATTTCATCCACACTTTCTACACACCAAGTCTCACAGAATTTCAAAAGCCTAGTTCTTCTTGCTTTGGCATGAACCTGTAATAATTTATTCTTCAGCATTTTCTTCCCCTTAGAGGAAGCTCTGAGGAACATGATGATTTTGTTAACGCTTACGAAAGAGTTCTTGATTGCAGGAACAGCACATGAATGGTTAGGAACTAAATATAATGAATGGTTAGCACATGAACGTAAATTGCCTGCAGATACAACATATGGAATTTTGCAGCACGTCCTTTGATCACAGCCCTCATACTTGCTGCCACATATAAATTCAGTTTACGAACATTACTAAGATTTAATCTCAGATCACGATAACTTTCTTTTAAGGGGGTAGGACATCAAACGGGCCGACTTGGAGCAGGAGAGGCACCACAGGACATTTTAATTTCCACTGTCTATACTTTTACAAATAAAATCATAAAACTTTGACAGTATGACCAGGAAGGGTTCAGGATTCATACTCATTGCAGTGGAAACTCAAAAACGTAACAAAACACATTTTTTTACATGTGAAATTTCAACATTTTTCACTTACTACTGGCTGCATTTGTTGCTATAGGTACACAAGTAAAAAAAAGGTATTTTGCTAAGTTTTTGTACCTCTATTGCAATAAGTGTGAGTCCTCAATCCTTCCTGGTCATGGTGAGAAAGTTTTATGAATTTATTTGTAAAAGTATAGACAATAGAAATTAAAATGTCCTGTGGTGACTCTCCTGCTCCAAGTCAGCCCATTTGACGTCCTACCCCCCTTAAAACATCAGCAAAAGCCAATCCACGAAGATCATATTGTTTTTATGATATTCAGTCCAAAGACTGGTTTGATGTAGCTCTCCATGCTACTCTATCCTGTGCAAATCTCTTCATCTCTGAGTAATTAGTGCAACCTACATCCTTCTCAACCTGTTACCAAGCCGTTTTTGACGCATTTTGTTCGTGGGGGTTGTCTACATCAGGGGCAGGTATACACTCAGCGACAAACCTATTGTTCTCCTTTGATTGACAGGTACTTTACTACTGTTCTGCTCAAAGGATCCATAGTTTTGATTGACAGGTCTTCAACCTATTGTTTGCCGCCCCCACCCCCTCCCCTCACCCCTCAGGAAACCTCCAACCCACAGCCTCCCCCTCACTGCTACAAGTACACTTTCAGGTCTGAGTTATTCGAATAGCCCCTCTCACTCTTGTCTATTTGATTGACTATGTAACTAAATAGATAAATTCATTAACCCCTCCCCCTCTGGAAAGCCCTTCTCCTCTAGAAAATGGCAGGAAGTTAAAATTTTGGTGGGAAAAAGGGCACTTGGGTTACCTCCACTAACCTAAGAAAATGGTAGGTAAGAAGGTCACTTGGGCTACCTTCACTAATCTAAATCATCCAACCGCCACCTCTTCCTTCGAATTGACAGGGAAAAGGCGATGATGATGATTTTGAGTTGGGTTAAGGGGGCACTTGACATCAAGGTCATCAGCGCCCTGACGAGAAATCAACAGGATATTTCATGGGCGGGGGGGTGGGGGTGGGGGGGAGGGGGGGGGAAGGATGAAGGATGGATAGGATGGGCATAAGTCTTTATTTTGCAGGCAGTCTTTATTTAAACATTTTGAGGCAGTAGCTCCATCCAGTATGTTCACCATAAGGTCCAGAGTCCTAATGACCTAGTACACAGTACCGCAACCAGAGGGCACTGTCCTCCCTTCCTTGATGTAATCCAAGATGGCGGTCTGGAGGGAAAATGGCGGGGAAAGGACGCAGCCTCTTCTGGGCTGCTGGAAAGAGGAAGGTGTATACTTTATTTATTTCAGAACAATTTATTTAGGGATGGATTTCACATAGTTTATTTATTACACTGACACAAAACATTTGCTCTGACATGCTTTGGGTCACAATACACAGCTTACAGACCTGCAAACTACACATAAATCACCGAAATAATGCAGTACACTAATGTCCAGACATGAAAACAACTTGTAAATTGTCAAAATAATGCATATATAATGCTCTGCAAACACACTTGCTAACTGTAAACTGTCGAAATAATGCACTGCACAGCCTACAGACACGCAAACAACTCGTAAATTGTCAAAATAGTACACGTAAAACGCTCTGCAGACACGGTCACTAATTATAAACTGTATAAATAATGCAGTACACTGACGTATAGACAAGTAAACAACTCGTAAATTACTGAAGTAATGCATAGCACTACCTACAGATCTGCTCACAAAATATTGCAACAGACATGCAGACAACTCTTAAATTCTGAAAATAGTGCATGTAAAAGGCACTGTATACACGCTCACAACGCTTTAACAACCGAAAATAATGCTGTGCACGCAAAAAACGCCTTCCAGCTACCGTCAACGGCGATGTATGAGCGAACTGTTACAACATGTGCATATCCACATACCACCGCTGCCATTACCATATAGGCACTTGGCAGGGGCAACTGGGCGCAAGTCAGCGCCAGAGGGACGAACGCAGGGGGTGCGAGCCACTGCTCTCATGTTGCTACCACCAACAGCCAGCTGGTGAAAGTCACGTCTATTTTCGGGTATACAATTAGAGTTCTTTGAGTGTTATACTGACAACACATAACTATTTAAATAATACGCAAGTCACACTCTCGATGCGCACACCGACACCACTGAGTCTGGACATGAAACACATTTGGGCCGCCATTGCATGTTTACAGTTGCTGGTGTGATACCGCTCTACCTGGTGATACTGGCATCACAGATTACACTATAGAAATCTGTTCGAATGCTTCCAAGAATAGCACAGGATACATTGTTTCTAGCAATTCAAACGAGATATATGAGCTGTGTCTAGACACGCACGTGTTTAGCTGCCAAACATGGCTGACACAACGCCATGAAATGTTTGCGTGGCAGCTCAGCATCAAAAACGTTCTCAATGTTATACTAATGTCACATGGCTATGTAAATAAGAGCCAAGTCGACGTCTCGGAAATCGTAAAGTGCTGCAGAAAGAGTTAACGATCGCTTTTGTAAGTGCTTTCATGATGTCTCAGCTTATTTGTATGGAAATTCTTGTACTAACAGGACATGTTTACGAAAATAGCCCAGAATATCACCGATTCCCTACTTTTTGATGGTCATAATGTGGCAGCTCATCCATCATGTGGTCCCCTTCATGGAAATCGTTAAGTCCTGCTTTCAACAGCAATCTCTGAAACTCAAACGTTCCCACCACTATGTAGAAACTCCTATGTCCCAGCACAAAGGAAGTCTTGCAAATGAATGGAGCATTCACATTGGCTCTTACTGAATTTACCCACCAAAAACTGATGCTGCCAGTGTCAAAGCACTTCTACCTTTTTCTTTCTGCAGACAAGACTTGCACCATCAAAACTATTTTGTACAGATCACCATATTGTACTGACAGTTAAACCCTCCAAAGTGGCCTTCTGATCGTCAAATATGGAAAGACTCTTGCTCAATTACACTGCTCTGCCAGTGAGGATGGAAGCTTGAAAACTAGAGCATGAAACTGATCTCCAAACCAGCAATATATCACCGCGTACCGTGTGAGATGTGCACGGCTCGTGTTCATCCCATTAAATATTTGTCACCTTCTATTATGGCAGTGCCACCTCGTTTTCTTATTCCATTTACTGGCGTCACTAGCTTCTTGCCTTACTTGTCCATAAGTGACAGCAGCAGCGTGGATCGATAAGCGAACTGTCGTACCATCTCTGGACTGACCGATAGTATTTTTGGGTCATTGTGTGTTGAGTAGTGGTGAGTGGGAGACTCACCAGCAGTGCAGTCACGACGGAGCAGCAGTTGCGGACGGACCAGCAGTCCAGTTGTTCGGTTGACGTGGAGCAGCAAGCAAGCCCCCATCACGCAGAGTATGGCTAGAGCCGCTGGTGGCATGCACAGGCTGTTGGAATGTGAGGTGCTGCTTGCGACTGCTACAAAGTTCGTCACCCACTTATCTTAGACATGAAAGTTGAGTCCTCACTTAACTTACTATCGAGCCTCATCTGTTTACATATCTTTGTTTGATCCTGGTTGTCACTTTTGGGACATTCCCGGGGGCGACAATGTGTGTGTATTTAAGTTGGCTAAGATTTCAGCCACCTTCCTGCGAAATTTAACTTAATTTATTCCCTGTTATGGAAGTTCACCAATTGTATCTTCTTCCTTGTGGCCATTGACGTTCCTGTTACCTGTCCTGGTCATTGACATAACTTTAGGCAGTGTGTTTTCCTCGTCGTGTTGTTGCTGTCCAGCGTGGCGTGTAGTTCGACAGCTGAGGTATTGCTGATCGTTGAGGGCGCCAGTATTGTGTGTGTCGAGTGCTGAAATCTTGTGGTCGTTTTGCTGATTGTGTGGAGTGGAAATGATTTGCCTGATTGGTCGGTTGTCTGTCTGTCAGTTGGGTTGCCCCCAGATTAAGATGTCGACGGACAGACTGCCTGTCTCACCTAAATGCTCATTAGTTCATTAGTGTTACAATCCCAGGCTGACCCTTGGAAACTTCTGAGCACCGTTCCTTGTGTGTTATGCAGTAATTTCCCTGTTTGGATTTTAGTTATTTGGTAGATGTGTGGCTTTCAGCCGAGTATCAATGTCTCTTAAATTAATGTTCTTGTCTTGCCCTTAAGGCATTAGATCGTTATATTTTTATACAGGGCCTTCAGCCGAATTTTACTGAAAAGGTTTGAAGATAAGACCTTCTGCCTTTTAGATTGAAACTCTTTCTAGGCCTTAAGCCATTAAACATACTTGGTTGATATGTGGTCTTCACTCGAGTATTAATGTTTCTTAAATTAATCTCCTTGTCTTCCCCTTAAGGCATGAGATTGTTATTCTTTACTTTATACGAAATGTTTTAGGATATGGCCTCCTGCTCTTAAAAATTGAAACTCTTCCTTCTAGGGCTTAAGCTGTTAAATTATTTGCTGGTGAGCGGCCTTCAGCCGAGTTTTAATATCTCTTAAATTAATCTTCCTCTCTTGCCATTAAGGCATAAGATTGTTGTGCTTTTGAATGGGGCTTTCAGCCCAATTTGCATGAAATGTTTTAAGATAAGGCCTTCTGCCTTTTGATTGAAACTCCTCTTATAGCATAATATGCGACCTCCAGCCTAGTTCCATTAAAATTAAATTGCTAAGGCCTTCAGCCGATTAGATTGAATATTTAGAAAATATTCTTGGGTGAAACCTCCAGAAGAACCAGGTATTTCAATTTTGCTTAAGCCTTGTGTCTTGGATTTTGAATTTGGCCTGCAGCTGATCTAAAGTTAACCAAAGGAGGTCGATTAAAGTTTGGTTATGTGTTTTGCATCCTTGGAGTAATATTGTGTATTGATAAATAAAGTTTGTATGTTGAGTGCAACTGACAGGAACGCATTTTGCCCCCTTTCCTCAACCTAATCCGCTCTGTCCTGTTAGCCCAGGCTCTTCACTGGTATCAGAACGTGGTTACGTTTGTGCTTGCCATTCCAGTTACTGTCAATTTGACAATTGTTTCTGTTATGTGGAACCGTATTGTTTCGGTGGTTGGTTGTTTCAGGTGTATTCTAATGGTGATCAGACAGTGGCCATGGATCGGCCTGCCCAGGAAGGACCATCTAGTTTACGAGTTGGCACTAAGGGGCCAACCTATGAAGGGAGTGTTCCGGATTTAGTGGCTCGTTTGCGCGCTGCCGTTCTTCATCCGGTTGACGTCACGCCGGCGGCGGTGTCTGAGACAGGAGCGGCCATTGAATTTTTGTTTAAGGCTGTTAGAGGCCTTGAAGACACTATTTGTGTTTTGGAAGGAACCTTGTGACAGTCAGCTGGATAGGATGCGGGCACAGTTAATGCACTTAACTAATCGGATAGCAGATTTGGGCATGTTAGCCTTGGAAGATCATCGTAAAAAACTAGCAGTTGAATTGGGAGCTTTGGTTAGAACATTACAGTTTCAGCTTACGTGATTAGAGTTGGATGGGAAGAGGACTGAAGAGCGGGACTTGCTGTGTCAGGGACAGGGCGAGAGCCTGCCCGGGGGTGGTACTGTCAAGCTGGACACAATGTTTGCCAACTTGCCTAATCCTCTGGCGTATTTCTTCCGAGATATTACTTAATTTAGATGTGGAGCGACTTGAACAGATCGAGAAGTTATTGTGGTTGTTGGTTCACCTTGAACAACACGGGGCTGCCTTTCGCATTACGCACCAAGTAAATTTGTCACTGTTGTACCCGCTGGCTAGGCTTGAGTTGCAGTACCTGCACCTGCGAGGCATGGCAGAAGGGTTCTCCTTACAGAAATTGAGGGAGCTCGTGATTATGAAGAGGTTGACCACCGGAGTTCGAAAACAGCTTGAGTGTCATTACATTTGGGAGGTGCAGCACGATAAGGAGCAGTCACATCAGTATGTCGATAGAGTTCAGACGGCCTCATTGGCCTTGTTGAATGATTTGCCTGAACAAGAATTGGTGTCTATTGTTCTTAGGAAATGTGCGTGGCAGACGAGTGGCATTTAACCTTCAACCTGGGAAGAGCTCTGTAACGCGGTTTTAGCAGTATGGGCATTGACACTTGGGAAGGATGTACGGCAAGGTTAAGGGGCAGGCCGTCGGTGCTGGTCCCCAAGTCTCTACATCCACTGAAGCCATTAGAAGGCAGCCCCGACGTCGTTTCAGGTGCGACGGTGCGGCTCATTTGGTGCGCTCTCGCGCACCCAGAGCCAATAAATGACGCCGGGCTGGGTCGCGACGTCGGGATCGAGACCTTAGACCCTGGCGTACCCGTGTTATCGTTCCCTCATCACCGCCCTTGCCTTACGTTAGTTCTCGAGTAGGTGGCGAACCGATCTGTGCTCTTTTGGGTTCTGGTAACATTTCACCGTCTCGATATAGTAAACATACAATTCGTATCCTGCACCATACAAAATCGCCCCTATAATATCATTCATATAGCTATCGACCGCCAGACACTCGTACATATAGCGCAAAGGCAAACAGCATAAGCACACGCATCGTATATACTCCTCGCATTACTGTTTCTGTCCCTGACGTGCTTGCTTTCCACACCCATCTCCAGACTCTGGGATACAAGAACATATGTAATTTCGCATGGGGGGCCAGAATGTCATATCATTTTCGCGATACTTCTCGATATCAAGAACAGAGCCATATTGCCTGCTTAGCAGCAGTGCTTGCGCAGTAAAATTTTGAAGATATAGACCGGAAAGTATTTCTCTAAACACCTGAAACTTTATCGAGGTGCACCGTGCTCTAAACCACTGAGTAACTAGAAAGTGATCTCGTCTCCGAAGACCTTTATGTGAAACTTCGAAACAAATTGAGGAATCTGATATTTCCACTCGCGAATACCGATGTTGGTGATATAAAAGATTCTAAACCATCATTATAATTTACAGTCAACTAAGGTGTTTCTCATGTCTAGAGATCCAGCAAACGTGTCCTCCACCCGTTATTCACCTCCTAGATGTACTCTATACACAACACAATCAATGTTCTCTCAACTAAATAATGACAGGAAATTTGAAGAATCAGTCAGTCAGACAATTAACATGGTAGGGGATAATGGTCCAGCGCAAAAGCATGTCCACATTGAATCTTCTCAAATTTCCACGTGATCACGAAAGCTGTCCAACACATACTAAGTATTAGTTCGCTATTTAGCCATCTAGAGGATGATACGGTTAAGTCAGCTACCTTCCTGCATCCCAACAGGCCTTCCCATTCGGACGGCCCCTGCCGTTAGCGGGAAACGTGAATCATTCCCGCCACAGGCCAACACCGACGCACCACGCAACCCTACACAGAATCGTCCTACATATTTGATCTCTATACTTATAATGATATGTCACGATTGTGGTCTCAGTTGAACGACATTCGACAATGAGCGAAGTATCGAAAATACACCCTGCTCACGGCTGTGGCCCTAGAAATAGAAATATCTGTACTATTCTTATGAATTTACATACTCTTCCCTTTGCTGTCACAGCATTCCACTGCAAATCCAGACCTTTCTTACGATTGGACATAGTTATTTCCTTTGCACACGTCGGAACACACACATTCATGCTTTATAAACCTAATGCTCAAGACGAATCTGTCACGTATCCCCTACTACAAGGAATAGTAATTGGCCATTAACTGACTGCAGGCAATACGAAATAATACTGACCGAAATACAGCAATGGGTTGATGTGTCTGATAAGGTTTTCCTTGCGAGTGGTACCACTGTCTCTAAGAAAGAGAGACTTAATCTACAGCTACATCTACATCCATACTCCGCAAGCCACCTGACGGTGTGTGGCGGAGGGTACTTTGAGTACCTCTGTCGGTTCTCCCTTCTATTCCAGTCTCGTATTGCTCGTGGAAAGAAAGATTGTCGGTATGCCTCTGTGTGGGCTCTAATCTCTCTGATTTTATCTTCATGGTCTCTTCGAGAGATATACGTAGGAGGGAGCAATATACTACTTGACTCCTCAATGAATGTATGTTCTCGAAACTTCAACATTAGCCGGTACCGAGCTACTCAGGGTCTCTCCTGCAAAGTCTTCCACTGGAGTTTATCTATCATCTCCGTAACGCTTTCGCGATTACTAAATGATCGTCTTACAAACCACCAGATGTTAAAAAACACGACCATATTACTAACACAAGCCGTCTTGGCCCTACAGGTGCACACAATTATCCATGTTAAAAACTATACCGGCTTCATAAATCGAGGTATGGCATTACCTCCGAATGAAGTGGTTTTTTCACAAAAATACCACAACATTGAATATAGACAGTGATCGCCGGAATGTATATTATCAGACAAAAAGTGCAATTACACATAGCCAACAGTGCAACCTCATGACAAAATTACCGAATTTAGAAAGTGATTCGGCTAAGGAACATGGTATGAAACCGGTGTTTGCAACTCCCGCAAGACCCCGCTAGATATTTCTCCAGTATTTGTAGCGTATTCTGTCTCGATGTCACGTCAGAGGTTTGGTGATATATCGACTGGGTTGTGGGCAATGGTTGATTGAGAAGGATCACAAACAGTAGATGGTATGCTGATTGAGGTCGTAAGAAATGTACACTAGCTTTTCAGATCTCTGGTGCTACACATTCCAGTAGAAATGATGTCTATGATTTGGAATCAAGTCTTTCCATTCAACCACATACCTGCATTGTATCCGATGGAGAAGTCCTTTAATGGTTACAGCCACTAGTGAATCATGTTTCTGACACTCTCATATCTCTAAACGTGTCACCTTTTTCGAACCTATCTGCTACAGTAAAATTTTAGATAGTCCATATGCCTCCTGCAACTGCTGCCATTTGTGCAGCTTTGCACATGTGAACGTTCCAGTTTAAGTCGGAACTGAGCAGAAGTCCGAGAGAGCTACATTCTGCAACACGTGTAGAAACAGAGTGACCTGAGTTAGTGCGACAGGACAATGTTTTGAACATTCGGTGGACATGGGAATATATTGCCGTAGCTCCGGCAACAGTGTACAATGTGTAAGGTCATTGCCAAACGAAGCATGCTCCTGCAACACAAGGTCGTATAAAAGACTGTACGGAACTGGGGGAAGGACGAAGATTTTGTTACTGCATTGTGGTATGTCCCCAAACTACATACAAGTAATGCTATTTGAACCAGATCCGTGTCCCTCGGGGCCCATTCAAGTCTATCAGCCCAACATGCTATTTTCGTTTTCCTTTACCATCCAACGGAGAAAAATTACGAACTATAAAAGCTCCATTAACTTCATCTGACACAGAACTCGATAAGATTTTATCGCATCTCTCTCCTCCCATATATCGAAAACAAATACCGTCTACGTGCCAGCATCGAGCACAAGTGACAGTCCTATTAAATATAATGCTACTGATCCATTGCACGTACCAGTGTAAAGTTGCATCGCCTGTACTGTAGGAGGATGACCGTATCCCAAAAAATGTATTATAAATCGAAGAGATACTGCCTGTGACACAGTATCGTTGTTAGAAACATAGTTTTTTTCTGCTGTAACACGCTTTGTACACTGCCATATATTTTGTTTTTTCCGCCACGACTTCCAGGTCTAATTGGTTCAAACGGCTCTGAGCACTATGGAACTTAACATCTGAGGTCATCAGTCCCCTAGACCTTAGAACTACACTGCTGGCCATTAAAATTGCTACACCAAGAAGAAATGCAGATGATAAACGGGTATTCATTGGACAAATATATTATATTAGAACTGACATGTGATTACATTTTCACGCAATTTGGGTGCATAGGTCCTGAGAAATCAGTACCCAGAACAACCACCTCTGGCCGTAATAACTGCCTTGATACGCCTGGTCATTGAGTCAAACAGAGCTTGGATGGCGTGTACAGGTACAGCTGCCCATGGAGCTTCAACACGATACCACAGTTCATTAAGAGTAGTGACTGGCGTATTGTGATGAGCCAGTTGCTCGCCCACCATCGACCAGACGTTTTCAATTGGTGAGAGATCTGGAGAATGTACTGGACAGGGCAGCAGTCGAACATTTTTCTGTATCCAGAAAGGCCTGTACAGGATCTGCAACATGCGGTCGTGCGTTATCCTGCTGAAATGTAGGGTTTCGCAGGGATCGAATGAATGGTAGAGCCACGGGTCGTAACACATCTGAAATGTAACGTCCACTGTTCAAAGTGCCGTAAATGCGAACAAGAGGTGACCAAGACGTGTAACCAATGGCACCCCTTACCATCACGCCGGGTGATACGCCGGTATGGCGATGACGAATACACGCTTCCAATGTGCGTTCACCGCGATGTCGCCAAACACGGATGCGACGATCACTATGCTGTAAACAGAGCCTGGATCCATCCGAAAAAATAACGTTTTGCCATTCGTGCACCCAGGTTCGTCGTTGAGTACACCATCGCAGGCGCTCCTGCTTGTGATGCAGCGTCAAAGGTAACCGCAGCTATGGTCTTCGAGCTGATGGTCCATGCTGTTGCAAACGTCGTCGAACTGTTCGTGCAGATGGTTGTTGTCTTGCAAACGTCCCCATCTGTTGACTCAGGGATCGAGACGTGGCTGCACGATCCGTTACAGCCATGCGGATAAGATGCCTGTCATCTCGACTGCTAGTGGTAAGAGGCCGTTAGGATCCAGCACGGCGTTCCGTATTACCCTCCTGAACCCATCGACTCCATATTCTACTAACAGTCATTGGATCTCGACCAACGTGAGCAGCAATGTCGCGATACGATAAACCACAATCGCGATAGGCTACAATCCGATCCTTATCAAAGTCAGAAACGTGATGGCAGGCATTACTTCTCCTTACACGAGGCATCACAACAACGTTTCACTAGGCAATGCCGGTCAACTGCTGTTTGTGTATGGGAAATCGGATGGAAACTTTCCTCATGTCAGCACATTGTAGGTGTCGCCACCGGCACCAACCTTGTGTGAATGCTCTGAAAAGCTAATCATTTGCATATCACAGCATCTTCTTCCTGTCGGTTAAATTTCAATTCTGTAGCAATTTTAATGGCCAGTAGTGTAATTAAACCTAACTAACCTAAGGACATCACACACATCCATGCCCGAGGCAGGATTCGAACCTGCGACCGTAGCAGTCGCGCGGTTCCGGACTGAAGAGCTTAGAACCGCTCGGCCACAGCGGCCGGCACTTCGAGGTCCGTGTCAGGTTCTAAACTGACATTAAAACGATCTGATCCACTGCTTCTCACAGAAAACTTGACATCGCATGGTACAAATCATGTTGTTACTGATACTTCCATAACACACCACATTAACTGAACGATTTTAAATAAAATACAGTTACAACATAAGGAAACTGGAAGAGTTTGACAACGTTGTGGTTAGTTTCCATACTGCTGTCTGAAAGTGATTGACGACTTCAACATTTAAACTCATCTGTCGCAGTGACGTAATAGCTGATGGCTCTGCGTACCATTTAGACGAATTCCTCATATTGCAATCATGTATGCGATCAGTGTTTTGGTGCTGGCCATCCCCAGAAGGTGTTGTCCCACCACCATAACTAATTTCTCCATCTCAGACAAACGATGTCACTCAATCATTATGTGGTAACCAACAGCGTACCAGTGGACGGATGGGATGGAAAAGACATCATCGATGTACTGTAATAATAAGCACCACAGTTGATAGTGTGAACAATTTTAGCAATTTTAGAATAATTTCAACACCAACTAATGATGTGACAGCTTGTTCCCCAATTTCAGTATCATAGCTTAACTGCCCCGTATCTACTTTGCGAGTATCATCGCGAATGTAGACAGATGACTGTGTAGTAGGTTCATTCATTGTTAATTCACGAACACATACATCATCAAAGTAAACCAGACAGCGTTCTATATATTTCTGGCACCTCGAGCATAGTGCATAATTTACGATGTATCTCTATGCGGATGGGAGTCACAGAGCATTCCCGCAGTCTTAGGATAAAATTAAAGACTAAAAGAGCCCTCACACTGTCTTTGACCAGCCCATCCGACAGCACCGTTACCGATTTAATCTGCAGCTGACCAGAAGTAGACAGCTACATTCTGCATCTTGTGAATGAATGGTGGTAGCCGAGTCCTCGCCCATCGAAGTACTCAAGATTTCTCCAGATGCGCCCATGTCCAGGAGGTTAGCACCCCTTATAGATATATAGTAACATACTTGAAAGTGTTGTGATGTAACAGCAGAAAGTTAAGAAGAACAAGAAACGGCTGGTTTTTGTGCATGTTAGAGCTCCTGACAGATGGAGTTCCAAGCATTTTTATGTACATCAACCACACTATCAACTCTACACATGCACTCCTAAGGCTACAAGGTTCCGCACTTAAAACAGGTTATAATGTTAGATTACTCCAGTTTCAGACCTATTAATTGTATGGAATGTAACGCTGTTAATATCCCAATGTAATAAATATATTTCCAGCACATGACATACATCCTACTCTACAGTTTCTCTACGGTAAACTATGGTAACAAACCGTAAAATGTAAAAATTACTTCCTTAAAATATCGATTCTGTATGATACGTGCACAATATAGCTTTCCAGATATGTATAGCGTACTCTGTTCACATCCGATCATGGTCCAGAAATTATGCTATGCCTGTATCAGTCCTATGTAAAATGATCGTTAGTAACGGAGAATACCTCTTAAAAAGAAACAGATAAACGCATAGCAGTGGAGTTTGACATGTGAAATTACACGTCATACTGCCACTGACTCTGTAAACTGGACATATGTCAGTCAAATGTATACATGGGGACTGCAGTGCCTCACAAACACTTTTCGCTAACTTAGAATTATCTTATTTATGAAACTGAAGCCTTGATTTTATACCCAAGATTGCCACAGGGGAATGGAGTACATAACAAAAATCTTCGTTCGTTTAAAGGAATGTGTTATGTTTCATCACACATGAGACGGAAGTCCTCTGATGATCGAGAGTTTTACTGTTAACGATCGCAAGTAGACACTGCTCTAAGACCCACATGGAATATGCGGTTGTATCTAGTCGAATGCAGGTTATATCACACAGCTGATACATCCTGACAGAACATCGGGAAAAAATGGTCAAATGACCTACAGCAACTTCTCCCCCAATCTCTCTCTAGAATGCATCATCAGTCTACCATTAAATCGTACCGGCCGGACAGAGTGGCCGTGCGGTTCTAGGCGCTACAGTCTGGAGCCGAGCGACCGCTCCGGTCGCAGGTTCGAATCCTGCCTCGGGCATGGATGTGTGTGATGTCCTTAGGTTAGTTAGGTTTAAGTAGTTCTAAGTTCTAGGCGACTGATGACCTCAAAAGTTAAGTCGCATAGTGCTCAGAGCCATTAAATCGTACCATGTTACAACTCCATCTCAACTGACCACTCCACCCACTGTACGTCATCCTCTAATGCAGACGCAAGTAAGTTTAGGGGCAGATGGTTCTCTGTTTTTCCAGGAAAGCATCAAAGACAGCAGTCAACTCATGTGTATCACCATTACCTTAATAGACAAACAGTAGAATGCTGCCTCGACGAAAAAAATGACGGTTTCCCTTGGTTCCGATGCTTTCATGTCATCGTTTTTTCGTCTTCCTTTTGCAGTCGCATACTCGTTCCCAAGTACAAGAATTCTTCTGCACCAACCAGAAGACACCAAGTACAGCCTCAATTCCCCACAGTTTGGTGTATTTTCTCTCAATTTATACGTACTTTCCGCAGTTCTATCGATTTTTTATGTCCCTTCTACCCATGTGCTCATGACGTGCTGTCTCTTCCCGTGTTCTAAAATTGCTTGTAAATGTAGTACAACTGCTAACACCTAGTGCAAATGCACTGATTGTGAAGTGTAGTATAGCACTGTACTCGATTGCATCCAGTCGCCTCCACCCCACATATTCCACATTTGCAGTGTGTTTGCTCTGTTTTCTGTATGTCTGTATATATGCATGTGTCACGAATGACTCCCAGGAACCTTGTAGCATTAGGAGTGTGCGTGTTTATGCTCTCTCTTACCAGTACCTTCCAGGTACTGACCCCAGACTCTAGAACAATACTCTAGAGTTGATAGCGTAGTTGATTTCCGTAAAAATGCTTGGAACTCCGTCAGAGTGGAGCTCTAACATGCACAAAAACCATTTCTATTTGTAGAGCCACAGCCATCAGCAGGGTGTATTTTCGATACTTTGTTCACTGTAGAATGTCGTTCAACTGAGAACACAATCGTGACATTTCATTGTAAGTATAGAGATCAAATATGTAGGACGATTCTGTCTAGGAGTGCGTGATGTGTCTGTGTTGGCCTGTGGTGGGAATGATTCACATTTTCCATTAACGGCAGGACCTGTCTGAATGGGAAGGCCTGTTGGGATTCAGGAAGGTAGCTGACTTAACCGTATCATCCTCTAGATGGCTGAATAGTTAACTAATACTTAGTATGTGTTGGACAGCTTTCGTGATCACATGGAAATTTGAGAATATTCAATATGGACATGTTTTTGCGCTTGACCATTATCCCCTAACATGTAAATTATCTGACTGACTGCTCCTTCACTTTTCCTGTCTTTATTTGGTTGGGAGAACATCGATTGCAGTGGCTGTCAAGTGCATCTAGGAGGTGAATAACGGAAGGAGGACACATTTGCTGGTTCTCTAGACATGAGAAACACCTTAGTTTACTTTGGGAATTATAAGCATGATTGGAATCTGTTATATTACCGACATCAGTATTGAGTCTCTACACAGTGGGGAGAGCATCTGCATTTCGGAGATGTTGGTTGAAAGCAAGACTTGACGATTTCCAGGAAGGGTACCACGTGATGCACAGGGTGCCACGTTATGGCTACCAGGAAGGTCGCAATCGGTGTTGTCCGGGGTATTTTCGTAAACAGGTACTGTTAGGACAAGAATTTCCATGCAGGCAATCTGAGACATCACGAAAGTTTTTACAAAAGCGATCGTTAACTATTTCTGTAGCACTTCACGATTTCCAAGAGGCTGACTTGCCTCTTATTTCCTTATCCATCAGACGTCAGTATAGCATTGAGAATCTTTAAGATGGTAAGTCACCACAAGAAACATTTTGTGGTGATGCATCAGCCATGCTTGGCAGGTAAATGCGTGCAAGGCTAGACGCAGCTCGTGCGTCCCGTTAGGATCACGAGGAACAATGCACTCTGTGCTATTCCTAGAAGCACTGACACAGATTTCTATAGCCCGACCTGTGTCATCAGTATACTCAGGTACAGAGGTATTGCAGCAGCAACTGTAAACACCCATCTGTGACCCAGAGGCGTCTTGCGTCCGGAGTCTATTTACATAGATATGTGACGTCAGTATAACACTCGAAGAACTCTAATTGTATACCCGAAAAAAGACACGACTTTCACCTGCTGGCTGTTAGCGGCATCAGCATGAGAGCAGTGGCTCAGACCCCGTGCATTCATCTCTCTGGTGCTGGCTTGCACCCAGCTAGCCCTGCAAAATACCTGTGCAGTGTTGGCATATGCGCTCGTTGTAACAGTTTGCTGATACGTCGCTGTTGACGGTAGTTGGAAAGCGTTTTTTTACGTTCACTGAATGTTTGTGCACAGCATTATTTTCGGTTGTTTAGGTGTTGTGAGCGTGCTTGCAGAGCCTTTTACATGCACTATTTTCACAATTTACGAGTTGTCTGTGTGTCTATTGCATTATTTTGCGAGCAGATCTGTAGGCTGTGCTATGCATTATTTCAGTAATTTACGAGTTGTTTACGTGTCTGTGCATCAGTGTACTGCATTATTCCTACAGTTTATAATTAGTGACCGTGTCGACAGAGCGTTTACATGTATTAGTTTGACAATTTACGAGTTGTCTGCGTGTCTGTAGGCTGTGCAGTGCATTATTTCGACAGTTTACAATTAGCAAGTGTGTTTGCAGAGCATTGTACATGCATTATTTTGATAATTTGCAAGTTTTTTTCGTGTCTGGACATTAGTGTACTGCATTATTTCGGTAATTTACGTGTAGTTTTCAGGTCTGTAGACTGTGTATTGTAAACCCAAGAATATCAGAGCGAATGTTTTGTATCAGTGTAATAAATAACCTACTTGAAATCCATTCCTAAGCAAATCGTTCAGAAATACATAAAGTACATTCCTTCCTCTCACCAGCAGCCCAGAAGAGGCTGAGTCCTTTCCACACCATTTCCCCTCCAGACAGCCATCTTGGATTACATCAAGGAAGGGAGGACAGTGCCCTCTGGTTGTGGTACTGTGTACTAGGTCACCCTCTGGTTGTGGTACTGTGTACTAGGTCAGTAGGGCTCTGGACCTCATGGTGAACACACTGGTTGGAGCTACTGCCTCAAAACGTTTAAATAAAGACTGCCTGCAAAATAAAGACTTACATCCATCCTATCCAGCAGCCCAACACACACCGCCCCTTTTCCCTGTCAATTCCAAGGAAGAGGTGGCGTTTGGATGACTTAGATTAGTGGAGGTAGCGCAGGTGACTTTTTTTCCCACCATTTTCTTAGGTTAGTGGAGGTAACCCATCAAAATTCTAACTTCCCTCCATTTTCTGGAAGAGGAGAGGGTCTTTTCAGAGTGGGAGGGGTTAATGAATTGATATATTTAATTATGTAGTCAATCAAATTGATAAGAGTGAGATGGATTATTCGAATAACTCAGACCTGAAAGTGTACTTGTAGCAATGAGGGGGAGTCTGTTGGTTGGAGGTTTCCTGAGAGGGGGGAGGGGAAGGGGGGGACAATAGGATGTACTAAGACCTGTCAATCAAAAAGAAGGATCATTTTAGCAGAACCATAGTTTAAGTACTTCTCAATGAAAGGAGAACAATGGATTAAGTACCTGTCAATCAAAGGAGAACAATACGTTTGTTCCTGAGTGCATGCCTGCCCCCAATGTAGACAGCCAGAACTAACAAAATGCGCCAAAAACAGCTTTGTTCCGCTACTACTGTATTCCTCCCTTGGTCTCCCTCTACTGTTTTTACCCCCTTCCACAATTCCCTCCAGCACTAAACTTGTGATCCCTTGATGTCTCAGAATGTGTCCTACCAACCGATCCCTTATTTTGACTAAGTTGTATCACAAATTTCCTGTCCTCCCAATTCTGTGTAGTACCTTCTCATTAGTTACTTGATCTACCCATCTAATCTTCAACAGTCTTCAGTAGCACATTTCGAAAGCTTCTATTTTCTTTTTGTGGAAACTCTTTATCGGCCATGTTTCACGATTCTCTGGTTGAAGGCATATGCGACACTCATTGGCGAAGAGAACGTGATACCAATCCTGAGCGGTCCATTCGGCATGTTTTTGGACCCATCTGTACCGCACTGCGTGGTATCGTGGTATTGGCCATCTAATCGTGGTTGAACCACTGATAACAGGAGCCGTGTACCTCCTTCTTGGTGGAATGACTGGAACTGATCGGCTGTGGGACCATCTCCGTCTAATGGACACTGCTCATGCATGGTAATTTACATCTTTGGGCGGGTTTAGTGACATCTCTGAATAGTCAAAGAGACTGTGTGTGTGATACAATACCCACAGTCAACGTCTATCTTCAGGAGTTCTGGGAACTGGGGTGATGCAAAGCTTTTCTTGATTTGTGTATTTTCTCCTTTCATCATTTAAATTCAATATCTCTCGTAGTATAAAAGGATTTCTGCTAGGCCTTGTCTGTTTACCTATTTGATCATCCGCTGTCTTCATTATTTCATCTCTTAAAGCTACCCATTCGTCTTGTATTCCTCTGTTCAAGTCAATCGTTGCCTAATGCTCCCTCTGAAACTTTCGGCAAACTCTCGTTCTTTCAACTTATCCAGGTCCCATCTCCTTAACTTCCTACCTATTTGCAATTTCTTTAGATTTAATCTACAGTTCATAACCAAAAAATTGTGGTCAGAGTCCACATCTGCCTCTGGAAATGTTTTACAATTTAAAACCTGGTTCCTAAAGCTCTATCTTACAATTATACACTGAAGAGCCAAAGAAACTGCTACACCTGAGTAATATCGTGTAGGGCCCCCGCCAGCACGCAGAAGTGCCGCAACACATCATGGCATGGGCTCGACTAATGTTTAAAGTAGTGTTGGAGGGAACTGAAACCATGAACCCTGCAGGGCTGTCCATAAATCCGTAAGAGTACAAGTGATGGATATCTCTTCTGGACAGAATGTTTCAAGGCATCCCAGGTATGCTCAATAATGTTCATGTCTGAGAAGTTTGGGGGACAGTAGAAGTGTTTAAACTCAGTATAGTGCTCCTGGAGCCACTGTGTAGCAATTCTGGACGTTTGGGGTGTTGCATTGTCCTGCTGGAATTGCCTAAGTCCGCCGGAATGCACAATAGACATGAATGGATGCCGATGATCAGACAGGATTCTTACCCATGTGTCACCTGTCAGAATCATATCTAGACGTATCACGGGTCCCATATCACTCCAACTGCACACCGTCCACGCCATTAAAGAGCATCCACGAGCTTGAACAGCTGCTGACATGCAAGTTCCATGCATTCATGAGGTTGTCTCCATACCTGTACTCGTCCATCCACTCGATACAATTTGAAATGAGACTCGTCCTCCCAGGTAACATGTTTCTAGTCACAAACAGGCCAATTTCGATGTTGATGGGCTCTGGCGAGGCTCAAAGCTTTGTGTCGTGTAGTCATCAAGAGTACACTAGTGTGCCTTTAGCTCCAAAAGCTCATTTCGATGATGTTTCGTTGAATGATTCGCACACTGACACTTGTTGACACCCCAACACAGAAATCTGCAACAATTTGTGTAAGGATTGCACCTCTGCCACGTTAACAATTCTCTTCAGTTTGTAGTTAGTCCCGTTTTTGCAAGATATTTTTCCGGCCTTAGTGATATCGGAGAGTTGATGTTTTACCAGATTCCTGATATTCATGGTTCACTTGAGAAGTGGTCGTATGGGAGAATCCCCACTTCATTGCTACCTCGGAGATTCTGTGCCCCACTACTCGTGCTCTGACTGTAACACCCCTTGAAACTCACTTAAATCTTGATAACCTGCCACTGTAGCAACAGTAACCGGTCTAACAACTGCATCAGGCACTTGTTCTCTTATACAGGCGTTGCCGACCGCAGCGCCGTATTCTGCCTATTTACATATCTTTGTATTTGAATACACATGTCTTTAAGAGTTTCTTTGGCGCTTCAATGTATATATATAATTTGTTTACGATTCAGTACATAAGCTACATTATATTAAAAAAACAAAAACAACTGATTCACTTTTTACAGTACTTCCTGAATAACTATTTCTTGTACGCAGTAAATTCAGGATATATTTCTCTCAAACAGATGGGTGTCACTTCGGTGTTTTTCTTTTCTTTTTTTTAACACCGTAGTGAAACACTCTTCTAATCATCTGCATGTACACTTTACATATGGAGACGGTTCACAATATCTTTATACTCAGTTTGAACACATGGCAGTTCAGTCTTTCCAGCACAAAACATAGCACTGTCCGCAGGACAAACATGTTTGTAATGGTGAAGTGTTCCAGATAAATGGATCGAACTCCAGGTCTCACCAAGAGCATTGCGCCGTTGTATCATGGTGATACAGTGTCACAACAGCAGAGTAAATTTCCAGAGTTTGAGAATACTTGGAGTTATCTGCTGGTTGATGTAGTGTCCTGCACTAAGCACTTCATCCCATTCCAATTCCATAAACACCACTTTAACACTGTGCGATGCATTTTCAATCTCTAACACAATACGCCAGTCACTGTTCACTACAATTACATCGCCGGAAAAAGATTCTGCAAGAAAGGGACCAACAACAACTGAAGAGAATCGTTCAATATGACAAAAGTGCAAACCTTACGCAAATTGCTGCAGATTTCAATGTTGGGCGTCAAAAAGTGTCAGCGTGAGAACCATTGAACGAAACATCATCGATATGGGCTTTCGGAGCTGTAGTACCACTCGTGTACTCTTGATGTCTGCACATCACAAAGCTTTACGCTTCGCCTGGGTCCGCCAACACCGGCGTTGGGCTATTGATGACTGGAAACGTGTTGCCTATTCGGGTAAGTCTCATTTCAAATTGTATCAAGTGGATGGACGTGTACAGGTATGGAGACAACCTCATGTATCCGTGGATGTTGCATATCAGCAGGGGACTGTTCGAGGTGATGGAGGTCCTGTAATGGTGTGGGTCGTGTGCAGATGGAGTGCTATGGGACCCCTGATATGTCTAGATACGACTCTGAAAGGTGACGTACGTAAGCTTCCTATCTGACCACCTGCATCCACTTACGTCCACTGTGCATTCGGACGGGCTTGGGTAAATCCAGCAGGACAATGCGACACCCCATGTATCCAGTATTGCTGCAGAGTTTCTCCAGGAACAATCTTCTGAGTTTAAACGCTTTCGCTGCCACCAAACATTAACATTATTGAGCATATCTGGGATGCCTTGTAACATACTGTTCAGAAGAGATCTCCATCCATTCGTACTTTTACGGATTTCTGGGCAGCCCTGCAGGATTCATGGTGTCATATCCCTCCAGCACTACTTCAGGCATTAGCCGCGTCCATGCTACGTCGTATTGCGGCACTTCAACGTGGTTGCGGAGGCCCTACATGATATTAGGTAGGTGTACAATTTCTTTGGCTGTTCAGTGTTTAATGGCAAATCTTTGTTGTTTTCCTTATTTAACCACCCTATCATTATATAATGGCGCGTGTAACCAATGTAGCTCAATGGGTAGCATGATTGTGCTATAGTGGCTATATATATTATTGTTATTACAAGTGATCATGTTTCTACAAAAGCCCATTACACACCATAACCTGATGTAGTCAGCATCATGGCCTTGTGGGTGAAGCAAGAGGACTTTGTTGTTGATGTCTGGTCCTGTGGTACCGCAAAAGAAGATCGAAGGAAGAAGAATAATGGGTTACTCCTACTCGATAATGCAAGGGTGATAATTGTAGGTCCATCCAACTGTGGCAAGACAAATATCCTCGTCTCACTACTAACATACCTGGATGGAGTCCACTTTGAGCACAGTCCACCACGAACAATGGCTACGGTAAACCATCCATTACCATGACCGAAAGAATCGTTTATATCTAAACTAAAATTGAGTCTGCAACTGACGAAAACAGCAGGACCATCCAGAAGAGCTTGTGCAGCGACAGACTTAACTGGAATACGATTCTTCTTGTCTCCAGCTGTTGTAGCAAATTCGACGTTCTCGATGGTCTTGTAGACTGTTTGTTTAGAACGCCGCCGTACAAAATGGCTGTCCACGGTAAAATGATACACCAGTTACTTGGGCATAATGAGACAGTGGGTCATTTTACCCATATATAGTGTGCCATTTTACCCTGCCAAATAAATCGTATATTTTGAATGTTTACATTTTCAATTAATTACAATACTAAAAACAACAAAACAGTGTTAATAAGATAATGAAATTATACATCGTAAATGTTTTATATATAGAAATATTTGTAGTCTTAGGCCGTAAATGCTGGCTGATGGTAATTGACGCAATATAATAATATCATATGCCTAACTTTAAGTATGCTGTCTATGTAGGATCATAAAACAGTAGATGCGTAATACTCAGCTTCTTTTCAGCACAAAGAGAGAGACAGATCATCAGTCAAGGAGCGAAGACTCAATGAAGCAAGCTATTCAAGCTATTGAAAGAAAAGATATGAGATGGCTGAAAGCTTCAATGACATTTGGTGTTCCAAAAGCTACGTTACATCGAAGAGTTATGGGAAAAAACAAACGTATCACTGGAGCAGACAAAGGCTTGGGACGATTAATCCCTACATTTTCTAAGAGACTTGAAACATTGCTGGTTGATCACATAAAAGATTTAGAATCCCAAATGTTTGGTCTTACATGTAATGATATATGAAAATTAGCTTTTCAGTTAGCAGAAAAATAGAATACCTCACTGATTCAGCAAAAAAGATGAAATGCCAGGCTGCGATTGGCTTAGGGTACTTCGAAAGAGAAATCCAGACATTTCTCTCAGAAAACCAGAGCCCACTTCAGCAGCTAGAGCCTAGTCTTTTAACAAACCGCAAGTAGAAATTTTTTTTAACGTTCTTGAACAAACATTAAAGAAAAATAATATTGAGCCCGCTGGAATATGGAATGTTGACGAATCAGCACTTTCAGCAGTGCAGAAACCTCAAAAAGTGTTTGCGGCAACTGGTAAAAAACAAGTTGGGACAATCACCAGTGCAGAGAGAGGACAGCATGTTACTGTTGTATGCTGCATGTGTTCATCAGGAAACTTTATCCTGCCAACTCTACTTTTTACCAGGAAAAGATGGAAGCATGAGCTTTTAGATGGTCCACCTATAGGATCAATAGGGATGCCTAGTGAGTCTGGCTGGATGACAGAGATTCATTTCTCACTTTGCTTAAACATTTTCAAAAGTATGCAAATGGAACCAAAGGTAACAAGGTTTTATTACTATTAGATGGACATAGTACGCATAAAGGCTTAGAAGTAGTCACTTACGCGAGAGAAAACGGCATAATTATGATTTCTTTTCCTCCTCATTGCACACACAAGCTGCAACCTCTAGACGTATGTTTCTATGATGCCCTGAAGACTTACTATGATCAGTCCGCCAAAATGTGGTTAAAAATCATCCTGAAAGAGTCATAACTCAATTTCAGGTAGCTGAAATCTTTTGTGAGGCGTATGGGAAAGCTGCTACTGCACTCCTGGAAATTGAAATAAGAACACCGTGAATTCATTGTCCCAGGAAGGGGAAACTTTATTGACACATTCCTGGGGTCAGATACATCACATGATCACACTGACAGAACCACAGGCACATAGACACAGGCAACAGAGCATGCACAATGTCGGCACTAGTACAGTGTATATCCACCTTTCGCAGCAATGCAGGCTGCTATTCTCCCATGGAGACGATCGTAGAGATGCTGGATGTAGTCCTGTGGAACGGCTTGCCATGCCATTTCCACCTGGCGCCTCAGTTGGACCAGCGTTCGTGCTGGACGTGCAGACCGCGTGAGACGACGCTTCATCCAGGCCCAAACATACTCAATGGGGGACAGATCCGGAGGTCTTGCTGGCCAGGGTAGTTGACTTACACCTTCTAGAGCACGTTGGGTGGCACAGGATACATGCGGACGTGCATTGTCCTGTTGGAACAGCAAGTTCCCTTGCCGGTCTAGGAATGGTAGAACAATGGGTTCGATGACGGTTTGGATGTATCGTGCACTATTCAGTGTCCCCTCGACGATCACCAGAGGTGTACGGCCAGTGTAGGAGATCGCTCCCCACACCATGATGCCGGGTGTTGGCCCTGTGTGCCTCGGTCGTATGCAGTCCTGATTGTAGCGCTCACCTGCACGGCGCCAAACACGCATACGACCATCATTGGCACCAAGGCAGAAGCGACTCTCATCGCTGAAGACGACACATCTCCATTCGTCCCTCCATTCACGCCTGTCGCGACACCACTGGAGGCGGGCTGCACGATGTTGGGGTGTGAGCGGAAGACGGCCTAACGGTGTGCGGGACCGTAGCCCAGCTGCATGGAGACGGTTGCGAATGGTCCTCGCCGATACCCCAGGAGCAACAGTGTCCCTAATTTGCTGGGAAGTGGCGGTGCGGTCCCCTACGGCACTGCGTAGGATCCTACGGTCTTGGCGTGCATCTGTGCGTCGCTGCGGTCCGGTCCCAGGTCGACGAGCATGTGCACCTTCCGCCGACCACTGGCGACAACATCGATGTACTGTGGAGACCTCACGCCCCACATGTTGAGCAATTCGGCGGTACGTCCACCCGGCCTCCCGCATGCCCACTATACGCCCTCGCTCAAAGTCCGTCAACTGCACATACGGTTCACGTCCACGCTGTCGCGGCATGCTACCAGTGTTAAAGAATGCGATGGAGCTCCGTATGCCACGGCAAACTGGCTGACACTGAGGGCGGCGGTGCACAAATGCTGCGCAGCTAGCGCCATTCGACGGCCAACACCGCGGTTCCTGGTGTGTCCGCTGTGCCGTGCGTGTGATCATTGCTTGTACAGACATCTCGCAGTGTCCGGAGCAAGTATGGTGGGTCTGACACACCGGTGTCAATGTGTTCTTTTTTCCATTTCCAGGAGTGTATTTGTAATGAAATAAGTGGTTTCAGGATAACTGGAATTTGGCCTTTCAACCCACAATTATTTACGGAGCACGAATTTTTGCCTTCTTCAGTAACAAACATTAATGAAGAGCGCAAAGGGACTGGCATTGGAGAAGTTACGGTGGAGAATATAGTTGAGCCAATACATTCAGAAGAATAACATATCCAGGATGACTCGACTTCAAAAGAAGACGTTACACTCCCATACGGTTCTAATGAAAATAGTGAAAATAGTCCAGATGCCCCTCTACCCGATCTAAGGGAAACATACTGTTCCGAGAGCCAACATATCCGAGTTTCACCACAATCCCATCAGCTTCTGGATCTTATGTTCGAAGCTAAAGAAAACGGGTTGGTTCCCAAATTTTAACCAGTAGTCCATACCTATTAAATTTACAAACAAAGGTTGCAGGAAAGCGAGCATTAGAAGAGAGAAAAGCGGGAAGAAATGCAAAAAGACAACTGACGTGCAGGGATGATAGTGAAGACAAAGCAGATATTTTGGGTGGAGATGCTGACGAGGATGATGCTCCTTGTATTTACTCCAATGACATTTTTAGTTGTTCTAAGCCTAGGGAAACTTGGCTGCGGTGTGTAAAATATGCCTAGGACAGCTACGAAATTGGTATGTGACATATGCAAAGACTGAATACTTTGTAACATGATATTTTTACTAGGGTAAAATGACCTACACACGCTCATTTTACCCCCAGTAACTAGGGTAAAATGAAACACTGAAGTAGTTTTGCAATGCTAATTTTCTGCAAAAAAGTATTTTCTTTTTTAAACTATCTTGTGTACTAAAATATGTGTTTGTTAGTTATCTTCGTGTTTGCAACTTTGTACAAACAAATACAAATAAATATCGAGTACAGAGTCAGTTTTGCTTAGGGTGTGTTATTTTAGGCCAGTTCCGCTACAGGGTATAAGATTGTTAAGATCCCAACCAATGCTATTTACCCTCCAGCAACAGTTCAGGCTTTGGAATATATGGAGCTGCGAATTGTGGACCAGGATAATCAACGTTTGATTTCCGAGGTGAGTAATCGTTGTATGACTACATCTAAAGCGATACCAGTGACCTTGAATGTGCAGAGACCCAAAACCGGTGGCGGTCCTCAACCAGCCAAATACTCTTGGGGGCAGAATTGGCGGCCTTTAACCTGCTGGACCAGAAGCATCGGCGGCAAGCTTCAACCAGCCAGAGGATAGCAGCAGACCCATATTGTCAATGAAGGTAGGATGGGTGTAAGGTATAAAACCGAAGTACACAATATGCAGAGTGGTACTTCACAACAGAACAGCAAGGTGATAACACATGCAAACCATGAGTTCCTTAAAACAGTTGGTCTGAAGCTGCGTGATGACGTTGTTTGATACAACTAGTCTGGTGGAACATGATGAGAGTATTATGCACCAGGAATAGTTCTTGCATAAACTATATGTATGAACCACATTTATCAAGAATGATGAAATTAGGATTGTCATCCAACCCTCCCATGCAAGAGTTTCATATATCTTGATGTATCATTTACAAAAAGGGATGGTACTGCTACAGCGGCACTGAACCTTACAGGTAATGCTTTAGTGTACCTGTTTAATAGATACTGTACCATCAGGGTCGAGATTGACTAGACATGCAATGTAGGCATAACATCAACTCTTAAAACGTATATCTCTGCTTCTGCCTCTGATTTAGAAAATGCTAGGTGGTTCATTGAAGACCCATTGAATAGAATAGTGGAACAGCACAAGAGATATAGTGAGTGTATACCTTTAAAATTGCTTATGGGATACATTGAGGACATGTGGCGAATTGTTCTGAATGCTAAACAGGAACTTATTCTGATACAGGGTGCAACGTATAACAACTCATACCGTCAAGGTAGTCAAGAGGAGAACGAAATCACAATCAATAGAATAAAATGGAAAATGCCACATATCACAGAACCTGATGAGCAGCGTTTAAAGCTTTTAAAGGTTCTGAATGACGGTGTATTTCTACCACTATCTTTTCATTCATGGGAGATGTTTGAGAACCCAGAACTACTGACTGCAGGCACACAAAAATGGTCTATTAAAACCTCCTTTCAGGTGAAGAAATCCAGGTTCATCATACTTACATTTCAGACCAATAGAAGACGGAATATGGCAAATGATTCGATCAAATTTGACAACATCAAGTTAACCGATGCCAGAGTCTACCTGAACTCTGTATTAAACCCGTGTGATAATTTACATCTTCAGTGGGATGAAACATATACAGTCTAGAATTTGACATGAATGTGAGGTTCTGTGCTTCATACTATGAAGAAAGGGGATATCTCATCAGTCCATGAAAATTCAAGGAGCTGGCGCCAGTCATGGTAATAGACTGCTCAAAACAGAATGATAGAATTAAATCAGGACCTACAGATGTACAAATTGAATCTGAATCTTCAGCAAATTTTCTGGAACACACTGCATTGTATTCTCTATTTCTACATGACCATGTGATGAACTACTGCCTGCTCACCGGAGATGAGCAACGAGCTGTATAAATGAACAGGTGCTGCGCCGTACCCAGAGCATTCCACAATCATATCTCAGGGCATGAACATCATTGCAGATGCACAGGGTTTCTATGATGATGAGTGTAGTCAGTTCATATTTAAAGATGTTATATTCATAGCGTACACTTAAGACGCCAGAATAAAAGAGATATTCTCAGCAAACAGTGCATGCCGAGGTCTTTGAAGGATGTGAAGTGTGCTAATACACGGGTGAGTGCAAACTGGTCAGCACATTTCTGCCATGGAATTCAGCAGGATGAACCTGGCATATCCTATAAAGATTTGGTGACGTCGCTTTGATTATCCAGCCACATATATACTATCATCTACATGAAGGGGAAGAAGAAGATCTCATGAATTCATTGAATCTTCAAGTTTGCTATTGTTCAAGACCTGATCTTCTTTAACTCAAGAAGAAGATGTATGAAAATAATGTTGCTGTATCTGCTTATGAAAATGTAAAATTGCTTTCAAGTTGGATGAGAAATAAATGAATTTTTAGCCCATAATATGTGTGTACTTTTTTACTGGTCACCTAGATGCTATGTCTGGGGCTTTCTTCAAGCACATAAGGTATAATTTTAGACTTGTTAGCTACATGTCTTTGGAAGCAGACACAGTCTTGTGTCTCCTGCTCCCATAAGCCAATTCACACTGCATGACAGGCATAACCCAATACAGCCATTCTATATATTTTGTTATCTTCCATCTTAAACTTCACCTCCTTAGTAGCACTTATCTTTATAAAAACTAATGTCATTTGTGTCATGCACATCCTTGGTTTCGTACACTCTACTACAGCCTTTTTCATCTCCACAGCAACAAAGTGCTGACTGAATATGGTGACCTGCTTAAAATTTGGTCTGCCAATACATTTTCCTACGCCCATTCCATTCGGTTCTAATCAAAATTTCACACTGTTTCCTCTCTAATTCTCACTTGTTTTGCCAAAAATTGAATTATTTGTTAATTTGTAAAAATCTTCCTCACAGTCACACACTGCATTCAAATCAATATACTCCTTCAAACAGGGGGACTGCTTGGAGGAGATAGCCTGGGTGATTCTAAGGAGCTCCATCCCCAACCTGAGACACTGCTAGAGATTATGATAATGAATTATGTATCTCCACTTATTCCCCAGCATTGTCATCAGTTTTGGGGTAGAGCCTCCTTGCAGAACTAGTTTCTCTGGACACAGTGGAAAATCACCGTGTGCATCATGCAAACTAATAGGGTACGTGAGTTATGCCTCCATCACATACTCCACATCAGGATCAGCTATCATACTCTTCATTTTTCCACCTAATCCTTGGACTGGTCTTCAGGCACCCATGGGAACCTCACCAATGGACTGTGATTGTTGCATGGCATTTCCATATAAGTTATTCACATCCAGGTACATGATGTAACTCAAATCACAGGATGCATTTAAACTGTCATCCATCATCCGAGGGTTATTCGGATGGGCACACCTAAGGACACATTGGCGAAGTCCCCCATGAATCCCTCACTCAAAGAAAAGAAGCATGTCAGCATCTATCAATAATTTAGTGCAGCACTTCATTTTCTTGAGCATTATGTCCCACGACAACCCAGGTGCTATGTAATAAAAGGCAGGATACAGAGAATATATGGTCATGTGTAGTTTCTGGAACTTCTCGAAAACGCCCACAAGCAAGTGCAAATCCCTGTCCTTGTAAAGTCGTGCTTACTCTCTTAAAATGGTGGTGATGAATTCCCACCAGGTGTCCACGGCATGCTCATGCTCTGCATTTGCTATGGCATCACCTGTAAGGTTGCTGGAGAATGCAGCCTGGTTTCATTGAGTTTTGCCATACTATCAACATACTCATATGGAAATCCCCCTTCCTAGTCACATGCTGAAACTTTTTCTCACTGGGAAATGCAGCTATAGTGATATGCGTATTCTTCTGAGTTATAGTTTAAATGAGTGGTGCCTGCATAAAACATAGCGTGTCAAAGAAGCAGAGAGTAATTCTCGGCATCATTTGTTTGGAGAATGAAATATATTTCTCGTTGCTTTCAGGTAGAATACTGACCTGATCTGTCTTCATGACGAAATCAGCCAAGCACTCAAAAAGAAAGTGAGTGTCATTCCCACTCAAATTATGGCTGGAAAATGGGTATGTGCCTTGGTAGCGTGTACTTCAAATTGCACATGTTGTGAGCTCTGCCAAGGAACTTCCCTTAAAGATGACAGTGGTCCCTACAAGGAATTCTGCTTTATCATCTAATGGCAGTCCAAATATGAAGCCAACCGTGTTGCTGTACAGATATTCATTCTCCTTGGATTTGATCATGGGAACGTTGTCGCTGTAAAGTTTATCAACCTCCCATGAAAGGTTTTCAAGCTCACTGAGCAGCCAAATCGCAGGATTATCCCCGACATTTGATTCATAACTGTTAAGACTTGAATCATAGGACTATTTGGTACACTGCCGCAAATGGTACGTTTTTTTCTGTAAAGGTGGTATGCGAGATTGTGAGGTCACCTTCACAGTTCAAAAATGGTTCAAATGGCTCTGAGCACTATAGGACTTAACATCTGAGGTCATCAGTCCCCTAGAACTTAGAACTACTTAAACCTAACTAACCTAAGGACATCACACACATCCATGCCCGAGGCAGGATTCAAACCTGCTACCGTAGCAGTCGCACGGTTCCGGACTGAGCACCTAGAACAGCGAGACCACTGCGGCCGGCACCTTCACAGTAGGTCACAGGAGTGAGGAGGTATTCAAAGTTGGTGTACACTGCAAATTGACATCAGTCCTGGCGGTGAGCATTTTTAAATTTCATGAATTTGTATTCTTCAGTGTGCATAATAACACGTACTGGGTCCTTGGAAGTGCGGTCTACTAGATGGGCCACTAATAGCTTCTTGAGAAAAAAATAATCAAGACTCCTTAAGCAAATACGTTGTTTATGTTCATGTTTACTCACCTCAAAGGAGAAAAGGCGGGACATGTCTTTGATCCAAACATAACAATAATTGTCTTTCTCCTTTTTCTCAACGGAGAATAAGAGCATGTTTACATGCATCTTACGCTCACCGGCAAATTTTAAGAAATGGAGGGGGCCGATAAATATATGCTTGTCCTGCTCACCTGACTTGCTTTTCTTCTCCAGGCCACAAACATGGACGAAATTCAAGTATTCTGCACCTCAAATTTAGGTATGGCCTGGATGTTGACGGGGAACTCGGTGCCGTCAAAATTGTAACACTTATGAATGTGAAAATATCTACCATACTGAGATGTTAGCTCTGGATGTACCTTGTAATTTCTTTTGCAGGCCAGGACTGACTGTGTAAAACAAGGCTGACACTTTTTTATTTTGGACATTAATTCATGCCTGCTTATCAGCTATGTCCTTAGGTAGCTTGATGTAGCTAGACCTTCCATTTACTGGATCATAGACATGTGTGTGAATGTCCAGGTGTAATAGTCAACTGAGTGCTTTAGCTGACACCTTAACTTCCATTTTAGAAAACTCAGCCAGCTCTCAAGGTGGATTCACAGAACCACTCAGCGACTGATGTGCTCCATGTTGTTAAGCCAAGCAAAGATAATGAAGACGTCTTCTCTTCAATGCCAGAGCTATGCTGGTTCAGTTTTCCAATGTGGAATCACAGACCTGTTATACTTAACAACCTCTGCAGGAATCCCGTTTTCACCTGGAGCCTTCCTGTTAACAAGGAAACGTATTGCTCTACTCAGTTTATTCACAATATGCATTGCAACTAACACTTCCTTAACTAGCATTTGTTTGATGGCGCCAAGTGCATCACTACTAACTTCATTCTCAGCTGCATACAACTCAAAGTAGTGTTCAGACCCAGCATTCCATTTGCTTGCCTTCATCAGTAATGACTTCACCTTTCTTGGACGTCAGAAGAGGTGTTTTTCTGACAGTTGGACCTACTGCTTTCTTAATACCATCATATATTGCCTTAGCGTTCCCAGTACCGACAGCTTTCTGTGTATCTACACATAAATTCAGCCTGTAGTTATTTGCACATTTCCTGTATGTCTGCTGTGCCCTGTTCTTTGCTCCTCGCAAGTTATTCTGATATATTCCATTTGGGTTTCTTTTGTATGCAAGCAATACTTCCTGTTTAGCCTCCATGGAAACATTCAATAACACAACAATAAAAAATAAGTTACTTTTGTTACATACTTTTTCGAGTGTTCATGTTTTTCTGCAAACTGGTTACAGCATTTCTCTAATCTATTCATCATTTTGTGATATTGCGATTTACAGAACTTGTGTCTTGAGCACAGTGAGTCACACACAAAAGTGAGATAAGTGTTTTGCTACAATCTTTTGTTAATGAGTATTTTTCTTTTGAAACCTTCTTTCAAAATACAATAGTTGAACAACCACTGTTTCAGTTCTGCATACAACTGTTGTTCCAGCAGCTCAAACAATGTATGCAGCTGCTGAATCCTTGTTGAAATGCGAGGGCTCCCCCCCCCCCCCCTCCCCCCCAAACAGCAGCAAATGGATTTTACAAAAATGAAATTTTAATTGTCTTTTCAAAATACTAAATCCACCATTTATTTCTTCAGAGAGATTAGACATGATATGTATATATGCTTCCATTTCCACCAGAACTTTGGGAATGGTTTCAGTCTCAAGCTCTTTCCAAAACAGTCTTAATTTCTTATAAAAACTAAGCACACACTGAAACATATCAGATATACGGTTTTGACTCTATTGCAATGATATATTTGGTATCTGTAAAAATTCTACATCTTTAGTAAAAGCATAAAACCACCGTGGTGACCAAGTAAAGGGAAAGATTTTCCTTTTCCTTGCAGAAATTGTCAGACTCAATCCAATAACTGGAGGAAAAACCTGTCTAGACCATCACCTACTGACAGCCATCTCACTAACCAATATGGTGAAACAACTTCAGGAAGCTAGTCATTCTTCATTTCTTACATGAAGGAGTTGACAGATCAGCAGTCTTTTTTAGGGTAGGGAGAGCAGAAATAAAAGATGTTCAGAGACAGGCTGAAAATGACATTCACTTTGGTAAAACAGGCAGCCAGAAAGCAAATTTTAATGTACACAAGATACTAGAGATACGCAAAAATTGGCAGGAAAATTAGGTTCAACCAGTTTTAACTCAGCTAGTGCTCAAAATCAGTGATCACAATTGCATCAGAATATCCAAGGGCTAAGGGGTAAGTTTAATGAGTGCTGAAGAATCAGAGTTGAACAAACCAGTTGCCTCTCTGAACATCATGTGACCACTGGTATAGATATGTTAAATGTTACAGGATTCAAGTTAGCTTCTTATTTCTGTAGAGAAAATATGGAGAAAGGAGGAGTTGCCATATTTATCAGAAACTTTTGACTTCAAGAATAGTGATATTAATAAATTTTGCTCAGAGCAGCACTTAGAAGCTTGTGCAACAGAAGTAATATTTCATAATAAGTCCTTTATGATAGTAGGTATATACTTATGACCTTCAGGAAATTTTAATCTCTTCATAAAAAATCTGGACACTCTGCTGTCCCATCTCATAGTAAAAAACAAGGAAACAGTGGTTGCTGGGGATTTTAATGTTGATTTTTTGATAAGCTCTGTCAGTGAACAATTTGCGGCCAGTAAGACTATCATTCAATTTAGTTCCTACTGTGAACTTTGCTATTAGGATATGTAAATGCTCTGAGACTTCCACTGATGATCTCTATGTAGACAAACATAAGGAAAAGAGTCATATCACAAAACCAATAGTAAATGGGCTATCTGATCATGACAAGCAGCGTCTTGTGTTAAATGATGAAACTTATCAGGATAAGATATCTATTAAATCTGAGTACAGGAGGGTAATAAGTAAGTCAAAAATTGAGAAATTCAGGAAATTGGTCAAAGATATGAACTGGATAGATGTTTACAATACATCTGACTTAACGGGAAATACAAAGCATTCATTAATAAAGTTGCCTCCACTTTTGAAAATTGTTTTCCCCTAAAGGTAACTCAAATCACACATAAGTAAAAAAATAAACTGTGGATTACACAAGAAATAAAGATATCATGTAGGTCAAAAAGGAGACTACATACTATCTAGGAATAGCTCTGATGTTAGAACTGTAATGTAATACAAAGAATACTGCAAAATATTGAAGCAAGTAATCCAGAAATCAAAGCAGCTTTATTATGAGAAAAAGATAATTACATCAGGTAACAAAGTGAAAACTGCATAGGATATCGCGAAGACAGAGACAAGTGGGGCCAAAACTGAAGAGGAACAGATAGCTCCAAAAATAAATGAGACTTTGGTAATAAGTACATTTAGTGTTGCAAATCTATTAAACAACTACTTCATTTCTGTTACCGAGAGCTTGTGGTTATCAGATTTGGCTAAGTGCTAGCATCCATCATAAAATCCATAAAATCTAAAGTTTTCCATTGGGCATGATAACATATCAACAAAGTCAATCAAAGAGTGCTCATGCGAAATGAGTGCTATCTTAAGTTATTTGTGTAATCAATCTCTTATAAGCAGAACATTTTCAGACTGGCTAAAATATGCTGCAGTTAAGCCTCTTAACAAGAAGGGGGATAATGAGATACCATCAAACTATTGACCAATTTCACTTTTGCTTGCTATCTCAAACTATTTGAAAAGGTTGTGTTCAAGCGTCTACTTACGCACCTGCCTGCAAATGATATATTGTCCAAGACACAGTTTGGATTTCTTATAAGGGTTCTGATACAGAGAAAGCTATTTACACTTACAGAGAGATTGTACTTAATTCATTAGATAATAAATTAGAGGCTTCTGGCATTTTCTGTGAACTGTCAAAAGCCTTTAACTGTGTGAACCACAGCATTCTCTTAAGTAAATTAGATTATTATGGTGTCACTGGTAATGCTGCAATATGGTTTGAGTCTTATCTAACAAGAGACAAAGGGTGTCGTTGCGAAATAACAGTGCAGTAAGAAGTCAGTCTTCATTTGACTGGGAATTAATTACATGTGGTGTTCCTCAAGGTTCCATCTTGGGTCTGTTGCTTTTTCTTGTGTACATTAAAGACCTCTCATCTGTTACATTGCCAGATGCTGAGTTTGTTTTATTTGAAGATGATACAAACATTGCAATAAGTAGCAAGTCAAGTACAGATTTAGAAATAGCTGCTAATCAAATTTTTGCAGTTCAGAACTTGTAAGAGATTTCCTTCCAGCATGAATATAATATATGAAGATGTGCAGATCAAAGGTTGATAGTGTTAAATATCTAGGATTACAACTTGACAATATAATCAGTTGGGAAGGGCATACCACAGAATTGCTCAAGTGCCTAAACAAGTCTGTATTTGCCATGAGAATGATGCCAGATGTAGGAGATATAAATAATAAAAAAAAACTAGCATACTTTCATTCTATTGTGTCATAGGGGATCATATTCTAGGGCAATTCCACAAACCAAGCAAAAGTTTTTAGTGTGCAAAAGTGTGTGATAAGAATCATTTGTGGTGTAAATTCAAGAACATCTTGTAGAAACCTGTTCAAGGAACTTTTGTTCTAATCACTGCTTCACAGTATATTTATTTATTAGTCAAATTTGTTGCAAGTAATAGATTATTTCCAACCAATAGCTCAATACATAGCATCAATACTAGGAATAAGAACAAACTACATAAAGACCTAAAATCACTTACCTTGGTCCAAAAAGGGATCCAATGTTCAGGAACACACATTTTCAATAAATTGGCAGCAACCACTAAACACTTGGTTTCAGATAAAGCACAGTTTAGACAGTGTTCAAACGACTTTTTGATAGGCAACACCTTCTACTCCGTAGATCAATATCTTAAAAAGAGACTGTTACCAGCTTAAGTAAAAATATAGGTTAGATTTCAGTTTTGACAACACTTGGTCAAGATAAGGTATTTTGTGTATGATAAATTTATTAGTAGTGCATAACAGTGTTTCATTCTGACAATGTGCTAATTCTGCAAATATTAGATGTTCCAGTTTACTGCATTGCATTAACATATTTCGACTATCTCCTCACAAATGATCTGGGAAGTAAGTATTACATTCAAATGTTTCATGTCATACTTTCTGACATGTTCCACACCCATGAGAATCATCTAATTTTTTGGGTCTATGGAAAGAAAACTAAATCTAAACTGTGATACTGTTGGCATCACTGCACACACCTATGTTTAATGTGTAATTGTTGGAAGTTTAATTGTTGTATGTCCATTAGTATTGTTCAGTGCTGTGTTGAGTAGGACGTTAGTTCTTATGGTCATTAGACATCATGAAAGAGCAGAATGGGGCACTCCATGGAACTCATGGACTTCGAATGTGGTCAGTTGACTGGGTTCACTTGTCATATGTCTGTACGTGAGATTTCAACACTACTAAACATCACTAAGTCCACTGTTTCCAATGTGATAGTGAAGTGGAATTGTGAAAGAACACGTACAGCACAAAAGTGTATAGGCTGACCTTGTCTGTTGACTGACAGAGAACACTGACAGTTGACGAGAGTCGTAATGTGTAATTATCAGACATCAATCCAGACCACTACACAGGAATTCCAAACTGCATCAAGATCCACTGCAAGTACTATGGCAGTTAGGTGGAAGGAAAGAAAACTTGGATATCTTGGTCCAGCAGCTGCTCATAAGCCACACATCAGACCGTTAAAGGCCAAACAACACTTCGCTTGGTGCAAGGAGTGTAAACATTGGACAACTGAACAGTGGAAAAACACTTTGTGGAGTGATGAGTCACGGTACACAATGTGGCGATCCAATGGCAGGATGTGTGTATGGTGAATGCCCGATGAATGTCATCTGCCAGCGTGTGTAGTGCCAACAGTAAAATTCAGAGGCAGAGGTGTTACGGTGTGGTCATGTTTTTGGCAGAGGGGGCTTACACCCCTTTGCCTTTACAAATGTCTGCTTGTGTCTGTGTATGTGCGGATGGATATGTGTGTGTGTCGCACGCGGTGTATACCTGTTCTTTTTTCCCCCTAATGTAAGTCTTTCCGCTCCCAGGATTGGAATGACTCCTTACCCTCTCCCTTAAAACCCACATCCTTTCGTCTTTCCCTCTCCTTCCCTCTTTCCTGATAAAGCAACCGTTGGTTGCAAAAGTTTGAATTTTGTGTGTATGTTTGTGTGTCTATCAACCTGCCAGCACTTTCGTTTGGTAAGTCACATTATCTTTGTTTTTTGATAGGTAATACAATGGAAAAAAAAACGTGTATTTGCATCAAGTATCAACTTACGTTTTCCATGTCCGTATGACAAATCCCATTCTGCAACGTATGATGTCGAGAGCACATCCACTGAGTAAATGTACAGTGGTATACACTTTGCAATTTACTATATTACTTATTGTGAATAACATCATTTGCATCACTATTCATCAAGGTTTGACTTGAGCTTTCCAAGCCTGTCCCTCATTATTGAAAAATTGTATTACAAATAGTAAGTAGTCAAGCAACATATGATATTCACTCCAACTTCATGAAAATACATGTGGTTTTTTCCGTTATATTAGCTCTCAAACATCTTATAAATTAAATAATATGACCATCTTGCAATGTGTGAACACTAACCGCTTGACCACAATGACAACTTACACTTAACATCTTTGCACAGATACATCAGTTACATAGTTGATGCCTGCAACTTCTCTTGTGATTTTCTCGGAACTGCCAGAGTAATGCACTTTACTACTTGTACATTATGTTTTTGTAAAGGCCTATTAATGACGTACAAAGTTTGAAGTACATCCATGATCCCAATGTCGTTGCCTCCCCTTGTAAGATAATTATTAGAGTTGAGAAAGGTATTTTATGTACAGGCAAATCTTAAATGTTTGGGCTTTCATAGCGGCAGGTTTAATTACAGGAACTCCCTCTCCTCAAACACGTTCAACTTTCAAGAAAGACGATTTTAAACACCTGTAGTTTATCAAGTTTGTGGTACAAACTACTTTTTTTTTCCATACAGAACAACACTGAGTGCCAAATCCATAAGAATGCACTGCCAGCAACTGTTCAGAATTTTGGTGCCCATATTGATGGGGGTTTGTTGGCGAAATTCAACACTTGTGCAATTAAAGCTGTTGTTTCCATTCAGTTGAGTGATCCATCTTCCAATACTGTAATTGTATGTGGATCATGTTTTTGGATAAATTCCTAACAAATGGACCTAGAAACGTTTTTCTTTCACCTAGAATGTCATTTATTGTTTTTAGTGTGGTGATTAAGCAATGAAAACAGAATAAATTAAGGTACACATAACTGTGAGAGGAGCAACAATCTCTGCATGAAAAATGTAAGTTTCCCTATTTCCTAAAAAGGGGAAAAAAAGAAAGAAAAAAATCTTTTCACACATAATTTCTCATTCTGAAATAATTTTACTGACACTGTGCAATCCTTATGTTACTTTTCTGTATAGTCATCATTTTTTTTCCAAGCATTTTCTGTAAATTCACACAAATTTTTTCAACAGTGTTGTACCAGGTCTGGCCCTGTGTTCGTAACCAGCAGTTCACTTTTCCCATGACTTCATCACCAGTGTTGGGAGTATTTACCTTTTAGGGTGACTTGGGGGCAAGCTCTAGAAGATGTGGGAATACTTTCCAGTAGAATCTTCCAAGATTAACATGGATCATTACAATTTTATGAGGATGAGCGTTGTCACAAAGTACGATAATTTTGAGAGATGAAAGTCCTGGATTTTTCTTTTGATGCTACTCGCAGATTGCTTAAGACATTACAGGACCTCTCTACATTCTTTGTGGAGTGGTGAGGCAGGTAGTGAATGAGTGCAACCCTCTGAAAGTCCCAACAGATAGCCGCTATAACTTTCCTTGCTGAATGTGTAACTTATGCCTTTTTTGGGACACTTTCACCACGTTTCTTCCACACCTTGCACTGACACACAGTCTCAGGAGTCAAACGACAGACACAGGTCTTATTCCCAGCAACAAGTCATTTGAAGAAAAAATTTCCCTCTTTCTGACGCATTTCAAGAAACATCCTGGTCAAATCCATCCACTGCTGCTTGTGGACATAACTCAGCAAATGCGGCACTCACCTTGCAAAGACTTTGCTGTAGTGAAGATGGTCTGTCAAGATCTTTGTGATGGATGAGTATTAAATTGCAGCCACAAGAAGTAGTCAAAATTAGGACACTATCGGTGGTAACACAATGATCTTCCTCTAATATATTGTGAATTGCAATAATGGTATCATCATGTGTTGCTGTAGTGGACCACCTTGTGCACTGTTCGTCGTGCATATCTTCGTGTAGTTCCACAAACTGTACATGCCACCGTCAAAGCATTTGAAAGCTCAGCAGACTTGCTCGCAGACAGAGGTTAACTCCTAATGAATATTAATAGAAGATAGCTTTTTTTCCATGGAAAATAAATGACAGAGCTAAGCTCACAAGTGTTTACAATTTGTAGTAGAAACTCCACACTAGCTTCCACAGTACTGGCAAGATACTGTGGTATGCTTCATAAGATGTTATGTGCATTGTCAACACATAGCAGTCAAACTCACCTGCCTTCACGTCACGGCATAGTTTATTTTGCAGAGGAATAAAATTGGGAAACTTACTTTTTGATCAACCCTTGTATTTCCATTGCCTATTTAAATTGTGAGGACATTAAAATGTTGTATCACTTGTGGCTACAATAATCTGATTGAGAAAAAAAAAGGCAACACCAACAATAGTAAGGAAAGACTGAAATGAATATTTGGCTACATGTATGTCCTCCTCTTCTATATCTACATCTACATTTATACTCCGCAAGCCACCCAACGGTGTGTGGCGGAGGGCACTTTACGTGCCACTGTCATTACCTCCCTTTCCTGTTCCAGTCGTGTTTGGTTCGCGGGAAGAACGACTGCTGCAAAGCCTCCTTGCATGCTCGAATCTCTCTAATTTTACATTCGTGATCTCCTTGGGAGGTATAAGTAGGGGGAAGCAATATATTCGATACCTCATCCAGAAACGCACCCTCCCGCAACCTGGACAGCAAGCTACACCGCGATTCAGAGCACCTCTCTTGCAGAGTCTGCCACTTGAGTTTGCTAAACATCTCCGTAACGCTATCACACTTACCAAATAACCCTGTCACAAAACGCGTTGCTCTTCTTTGGACCTTCTCTATCTTCCCTGTGAACCTGACCTGGTACGGATCCCACACTGATGAGCAATACTCAAGTGTAGGTCGGATAAGTGTTTTGTAAGCCACCTCCTTTGTTGATGGACTATATTTTCTAAGGACTCTCCCAATGAATCTCAACCTGGCACCCGCCTTACCAACAATTAATTTTATATGATCATTACACTTCAAATTGTCCCATACGCATACTCTCAGACATTTTACAAAAGTAACTGCTACCAGTGTTTGTTCCGCTATCATATAATCATACAATAAAGGATCCTTCTTTCTGTGTATTCACAATACATTACATTTGTCTACGTTAAGGGTCAGCTGCCACTCCCTGCACCAAGGGCCTATCCGCTGCTGATCTTCCTGCATTTCGCTGTGATTTTCTAATGCTGCAACTTCACTGTATACTACAGCATCGTCCGTGAAAAGCTGCGTGGAACTTCCGACACTATCTACTAGGTCATTTATGTATATTCTGATGGGAGAAAAATGCCAGTATGTATTTCACACAACAACGACTGGTTTACACAGTTCTCAGTAAGAAACTTTATTTTACATAGATGAGATCTCGATAGTGATTTATTTTAGATACATATAAAGTTTTGATACAAAATAAATGGTATGGAATGACTGATACCAAAGAATATCTTCTGATGTACCACACACTTTCTAGTTAAAAAGAAGAGTAGCCATATACACTTTCTCTAACACACACACACACACACACACACACACACACACACACACACACGAGACAGACAAATGAGCTGGCACACCAACGTGCCATTATTATTCTGTATGGTACTGGTATTGTACCTCCACACTGACAATATACATCAAAATCTTAGGAAACACAAACACATCTAATACAGTAGCCACATTTCAACTGGTGTCAGATACAAGATGTTCTTTCTACAGGTCTTCTGAAGTTCTAGCAATGTTCACAAATAAAATTCTCTGTCCATATAATAAATATTTTAAGTTCATGATCAGCTAATTACACAAAATCTTCAAAGGACGCTGTCAGGATTACTGTGCTCTGTGGCATTAAGAACCATTACCTGAAAAAAATAAAGACAGATCAGTAAGAACTTCCAGCAGTGGCTCAGTAATTAGAGCAGCAGTTACTATTAACACACCAGAAAATGTTTACATTTTCTCAAACACATACTGTTAGTCCCACTCACAGTATTTTTACACTTCTGGACCTGTCAGTGATGAACTCTATTTAAGGAGTCTGCTTTTCATAATTATTTTCAAATTTGCCCCTAAGTTATGAAAAGCTGTTATTATACCAAGACAGAAATTATATTCATCAGACAACCTGGGGGATACAAAACACATTAGATTCAATTCTCAGTATGACATACTCTTTGTTGTAGTGCTACCAAGATGTGGAATGCAAGCGAAGGTAGTATTTAAAAAAATAGGCCAATGTGAACTTCAGATAATATAGAGTTCCTACTTCAATATGTTGTTTCCATGCCTCATAGGTTCAAAATTCTAACGTGGCCTTTATCATAGCTGTCTAATGTATTGTTACACCTCTTGAGTAGGATGGTAAATTTATCATTTTGAAGTTCCATGTTTTGCTACTGTTTTCCTTCTCTACTCTCATATTACATATTGGATACAAATGAATTACTGTATGATATCATAAGATTATTAACCTACATCTGAGACTTGATGTAGGATATAACAATTTACAGCAAAAATGCAATGGGATATTAATGCTCATACCTTCACAGACGATAGCTTTTTCAGTGTGATTCTGTCAATCATAAATTCACATACCTTTCTACATTTCCAATACTTAAATATTGATAAGACAATTTCAAGATATAAATTCCTCTGTCATATTCTTTTGTTACTCATATATTAATAGTCAAGTGCATATGTATAATCATCTGAGTGTGAGTATCCCATATTCCTTATTATGTTGATATTTCCTTTATTGTGACAATAAGATAAAACAGATACAAAATAACAATCCCATAATGTGTGACTGCAAGTCTTATTAATAGAAAGGTAGAGGTCTGTTCTTGTTCTCATACAGGTGGGTGTCTCTCGGGGTCTAACTGACCTGCTCTTCATTTTTAACATTCCCCTACATACCACTCTCAATCCCCATGATCTAGAAACTATTAATTTCCATTGTTAGGTACTGTCTTCCTTTTACTTTTATGTGTTTCTATCAGTAGTAGTAGTATATATTCCACCTCTTAAAGGTAAGTACTTGCCAGCTGTTCTGTCTCAAATCTATTAATTTATTAGTTTTCTTGACTGAATTTCCTTTCATTTAATTCATATATTACTTTGTCATCCCAAAATAAGAGGACGTAATATGGCTTAACACACTGTGACTTATGTGAAACTTTTAAACTTTCAGCAGTGAGTGAAGGAAAAGCATCTCAATGATTTCCTGTTATTAGAGAAATAATCATAATGAAAACAATGAGGAGAGTAGTGTCAGATCTAGAATTAAAACCAGATCCTTGTTGAGCATTTTCCCATTCATATACTCATCATTTCACAATTAATCAATGTGTTACAGACTTTCCACAAGCTTCTGTCAGAACCAATATTATGAAAATTTAGATCTGGAACTTATGTCACAAAACAGCATGGCCACAGTTTGCCATCTGAAGTGTTCAGAACTTTTCACTATCAACACTATCAATCCTGATTGTGTATCTATTGAAAGTCACTTCTCCCTAGATGTTGGGAGGCAACAACATAATGCAAATTTATGTTGTAGAAAATGCCAATATCCAAAAACAAAACTAGAGTTCAGTATGGGCAATTGGGTTATAAGAATATGCACATTTATTTGAAAGAATGATAGAATGACAAAACTAGCCACAAAGAAAGTTATTTTTGTAATTTTTCATAAATATAATTGAAATTTAAGAAGCATAAGCTTACGAACTACTTCAATGAACTCTGAAATGCTCTGGACATCCACAGACATCGACACACACAGTCAGTGCAAAAGCTGATATGTAAATTCTTTGTGGATGAAGCATGAAACAAAGTACTGTACAAATACAGCAGAAAAATCTGATTATTGACAACAAATGCAATGCATTTTTCACTTTTTTTTATTTCTTGGATAATGGACACAATATGTAGATTGCTTAATGAAAATGAGTTATAACAATTTTCTTCACCATGAAATGTCTCATTCAGAATCAATACTCTATTTACTGAACATGAAAACTGTTTGAAAGCTTTGAAGGTCATAGTAGATCTTAAGACAGTGCTACATGTTCATTTATTTCAGGCAAAGACTAACTTGTCAATAAACAGTGTCTAAATTTTGCACAATTTTCATCAAAATGAATTTATAATTTTAACTACACCAATAATTTCATACTGGAGAAGTTGCTTACACATCTGCATCTAAAATCCATGTCACCTTATGGTGTGTGGTGGAGAGCACTTGGTGTATTAGTGTCACTTCCCCCTCTTCCTGTTCCAGTTGCGAATGGTTTACAGGAAGACTGATTGCTGGTATATCACGATGTGGGCTCAAATCTTTCCATTTTACCTTCATGGTCTTTTCGTGAGATGTATGCAGGAGGAAGCAATGTGCATGTATCTACCGCATTCTGGGTCTTGTGGACAAATAGGGCATCTTGACTTTCAGATTTTTTTAAAAGTCAAGTTGATTCCTATACAGACGATTTTTGATATTCAGGAATGTCATAGTTCCTGGGCATAAAACATGTCGCAAAATTCTACAACAGATCTACGTCAAGAGATATATGCCTATAGTTTTGCGCTTCTGTTTGACAAATATTCCTGAACATGGGAATGACCTGCACTTTTTTCTGATCTTATGAATGCATTGCTCCTCCAACAACCTGTGGTGCACTGCAGCTGGAAGGTGAATAAGGTCTTTCACATATTCTACATAGAATCATATCGGTATCCCATCAGGTCCTATGGCCTTCCCTCTGTCCAGCAATTTCAGTTGCTTTTCAATGGCATTGTCACTTATTTTGGTATCTGTCATTCTGATGCTTGCACGACAGTTTAAAGGAGGAACTATAATGTGCACTTCGCATGTGAAGCAGTTTTGGAAAAGACATTTAGTATTTCAACCTCCTATGTGTCCCTCTCCATTTCGATGCTATTATGGTCACAAAGTGCCTTGACAGGTGGCTTCGATCTGTTTACTGATTTAACATAAGACCGAAAGTTTTTACTATTTTCTGCCAATTTGATAGACGGGAGTTTACTTTCAAATCTGTTGAATGTTTGACATAACTCTGTACACCAATTTTAACTTCATTCAGTTTTTGTTTGTCTGTGAGGCTTTGACTAAATTAAATTTGCCTTGATTCTCTCTCTGTTTTTGTACCAGATTTCTAACATGGCAATTGAACCATGGTGGGTCTTCCCCACCCCTCAAACATTGCTCAGGACATACTTGTCTATGGTGCATTTGCACAATATTCTTAAACTTTGTACGTTGATTTTCATTGTCAGTACTGGAGATGAAATTTTTGTTCGCCACTCAGGAAATCTGAAGATTCTTTCTTGTCACTCTTGCTAAGAAAAAATATCTTCCTACTTTTCTTTATATTCCTACATACAGAACTGAAAGAAATGACCTGCATTGCAATTTCTTAAAAACAGTGAAATTTTAAGAGCTTCAGTTCTTAGGTGTTTGAAACCTCAAGTGGCGTAATTCTACACAGAGTATTTAAAACAATTTGTTCAACTAAATTTGAATACCTTGAAGGAACAATAGAGATAATGTTGAAAAATGGGAAGCAAGTGTATGAGTCTTAATCTCGAATGAAATTTTTCATCAGGATCACCTTCAATTTTATCTAATTCAATCTTATACTGTTCATTTATTATTATAAGGAAAACATAAACCAGTAACATAGTACACATGACTAGAACGCGGATAATATATTACTGATGACTGGCACTTACCTGAAATGTTAGGATTTCGTGGCCGGTCTTTCCTTTTGACCAGTGATATGTTGCCACTCCGAAGTAAACGTTGCAAGTTCACATTGGTACTATGTTCTTCAGATTCAGCATCTTCACTGTCTGCTCAAAGATTTCATTACATTAGGTTAATGAAGACTAAACAAACCCGAGAGGCATTATCATAATAACTAGCAAAAGACTGCAGATTGAAAACCAGCAAAACAGTGTTTCTATTCAAACTCCAGCACTATTGATACACATATTTAAAAGTAGAAAAAACATTACCTAGCTTGTAGAAGTGTTATTTCCTTGCCCAGAAAGGGAATAGGAATGAGCTTTCAAAGGAGGAGCAGGTCACTCAAACAAGATGTTGAGAGGGCCCACATGTAGTAAAAAGAAGACATGAAGTGGGATGTATGATGCTTTAGAGAGAGAGAGAGAGAGAGAGAGAGAGAGAGAGAGAGAGAGAGAGAGAGAGAGGTATAAGATAGTGCACAAAGAAGTGCAATGAAACTGCATTTAAGAACAAGCAAGAAATTAAAAAGATGATCTGCAAAAACCAGAGAAAGAGGTGGGGGGGATGAAGCTGGAGTAAAAAAGAAGAAAGAGTAAATAATGAAATATTATGTCCCCATGCCTCTCCCTTCTCTCTTCTTCTTGTACGTATTTTTGTATTTAATGATCTACTTTTATTATTTGGTTTATTTCCCTTTCAGCTGCCATTACAGTTCATTCAATGACTAGCTCCTTTCATATAATTATTTATTATGTACAGAATCTTTCCACTGTTCTACATGTTTCTCCCTCACCATGTGGCCTTCAACAGAGTAAGTCACTTCCCTTTTCTCACTAGCTCATCATATCCCTTAACCCTACCTTATAATACCTACCTTCCTGTACACATGCTCTCACTACAGTCAATCAACAGTCCCATATATCTTTCTTCCAAAACTGGACATTTTTTGTGCTGCTCCTACAGGCCTTTTCTTAAAAATTTCCCATTTGTGTCTGTAACCCATCTTCCCACCAATCGTTCCTTAAATACCAAACTGATCAATTCCTAGACCTTATTCACCTTGTCCTTGACCAGTACACTGTCTCTGCCAACCATCATTTCCACCCGCTGTCTCTTTGAAAACCATGCTTAGCTTGTCTTTGACATACTCTCAGGTCTTGCTAATCTGCTGGACTTGTAACCATTGTTAACAAATTCCCTAGCCTCATTTTTTCATATTTTCCCTCACCTTTTCTTCATTAGGAGTGTTTCATTATTTATTCAATTATCTCTCTCTCTCTCTCTCTCTCTCTCTCTCTCTCTCTCTCTCTCTCTCTCTCCTTTTCTGGTTTCGTCCTAGTTTTTAATCGTATTATTCATTTACTTCTTGTTTCCCATCTCCGTAACCCTGCCTTATTTTTTGCCCGGTTCTTTAATTTTCTAGACTCAGAATTGGACATGCAGAGCATTCTTGAAACACAACTATCTCTGATGCCTTCCCCTCCATCTTTGTCTTCCCTTCTTGCATTTACCTCAAAAGTGCAGGAATTTCACCTCCAGAAGGTAAAAAAATTCTCCTTTCAATAAATTAATATAGAAAATTTATTTTGGCTAATGTGCCATTAATAACACACCAGTCTGTCAAATAAGTGTTGGATTACAATTACAGGCTGTTTCCCCAGGTGCAAACTTGGAAACACATAATTTCACAGCACCTATATCTTAAACAAACAAACAAACAAAGGTTTAAAGCACATTTGGTCAAAAACTCAAGCTTCAGGAACACCATATTTTTGTCACATTAATAGAAGATTCACTTTCTCCATATCTACTCCTTTAAATTTTATTGGTGTCAGTCCCCAGGATTTATAGAAGTGAAACCAAGTTTCAAACTGTCAAACAAAGTGAATATAATCTTCATTTCTCTGGCTTAAATCAAACACTTGCATACACATGGTGCACAATAATTTTATTAATATAAGCTTCAAAATGATATTATATTTTAGTTACCAATTGAAATTAAAATGAAAAATAATACTAAGTAAATGACATGGATCTCAACGTCTCCACCGTTACCAAAGGAACTCAATGCATTATGCAAATCAACAGGCTGCAAATTCACAAAAGGCTTACAAGAAAACTCAGTTTTAATATCAAACTGAAGAAAAGATCATTACGGATGGTGAATATTGAAAATATCCTCTCTAGCTTGTATCAATGAGTTAGTGTTTTCCCTTCACAGCTCCACTACACCACTACACATCACTGAACAGTACTCACATCCATTACTAAACCCTGCAGATATTGTACAAATGTCTTCAGATGTAAAAGTGTGTTACTCCTTCTGCTAAAAGAAAATCTGTTGTTGCATGCCAATTGATTGCACATCACATTCACTCATTTTGGAAAAATATTACAATAAAGTCACCAGCTAATTATGGAAGCAAATGACATCTCATCAGAATGAATAAAATCTGAATTGTGCACTTCTTCCATTCATTTAACTCTTAGAAAACATAATAAAAAATTAAATTATGATTATTTCTAATTATCTGGTCATAAAGACGCAAGCTGATTTTCAGACACCTGTCCCCATATGTGTAATACACACAAATCCATTTGCTTCAATCATGCAGCACTGGATATCCACCAACTACAATTAATTATGAACTGGGGATTAAATCTGAAGATCTTGCAGAAATATAGGCAATTAAAAGAACTGAACTTGGATAAATTAAAAGAACCAGATGCTGTTGTTAGCTGCAAAGTGAGCATAAGGCAAAGACTGATTGAAACAGCCGAAAGGAGTACAACAGAAGGTGAATGGGTATCTTCGAGAGATGAAATAGTGAAGGCTGCAAAGAATCTCAAACACTCAAATAACACATGGGATACTGAATTTAATTGATGAAAGAAGCAAATATAAAATGAAATAGGCAAAACGGAACACATATGCCAAACAAATGAGGTTGACAGAAAGTACAAAACAGCAAAGCAGAAAAAATTACGGGGGAAATTCAAAGTTGCAGAAGCAAGTGTGATTATGGTAAAGATAGATGCCACCTATCAGAAAAACAAAAAGACTTTCAGAGAAAAGAGAAGTACTTGTATGCATACTAAGAGCTCAGATGGCAAACCAATACGAAGCAAAGGAAAATAATGTGTGGAAAAGAAACCCATCAACAGACTTTCAGAGGTGTTAGTATGGAGTAAAACAAGTAATGTCCAGTAAACATGGGCTCTAATTGCATTCCTTTCAAGCTATGAGCACTTGCTCATCTTCACTACTGTGAAGAAAACTTCTTTTCTACTCAACAAGTACTCACAGCTCTTAAAGTATACATTTCAGAGCCCATTTCTACTATAATTTTTTTTCTCTCGTTTTGGCCCATACTACCAACTCTGAAAGTTTGTGGGTGAAGTTATGGTTCACCCGACGTACAAGGGACACAACAAAAATGAACTTTAAGACATTATTATTATTATTATTATTATTATTATTATTATTGACATTGAAGAGGAATTAGATGAAGATGAGCTAAGACAGATATGATATTGCCAGAGAAATTTGGCAAAACACTGAAAGACATAAGTTGAAACAAAGCAAATTGTGTAGACAACATCCCCTCAGAGTTATTGACGTCTTTGGGAGATAATTCCATGACATGCCTATTTCAACTGGTATGCAACATATACCGTGTAAAGCAGATGAAATACCATCAGACTTTCACACGTAGTATGAATATGGCAATCTAGCTGAAATGAACCCATCACAATAAAAGCATTAAACTACTATAGAAGCAGCCTGGACTTTAACACATACATTACTGATTGCTTTAATGAATCCATACTTGAAACGCACTTTCTTAAGATGAGACTCATCCCGAGATCACAGCAACAGATTAATTGTAAATGATGCATGTTGCATAAAACAATATATTCGCCTGTATTCTCTGGACTAGTATTCACATGTTATTTTGTGTGCTAATCTTATGTTAGGATGTTTTGCAGCTAGTGGGTAATAGACCACCATAGAAGCTGGACACGGTATTGAAAACGGTCCTATAAACAAGCTTCATTAATAATGGCAATACAACCATATGCTGATATGCCAAGGCATTATCACCACTACCCACTACGAGACTGAATGCCACCTGGTAGCATTACAGCATATGATGCAATAAGAAAAGTATGTAAGTGTATGAATGGGGAATCAATTTAGTGATGATACCGGCCAAAAAAGAGGAAATCCACTGACACAAGCAGCTTGGACAAAGGGCAATATAAAAATCGCAAGGAAAGTCCTGGCAGCCTGTAGATGATTTAGGAATAAAGCAAACAACTCACCAAACACAGATATAGTTACACTGTTCTGGCTGAACACACAACAGCTGTTTGGCAGGTAGACTGGGGTGAACAGCTGTGTTGGGGGTGTGGGTGGGAGTGAGGGGCAGAGGAAGGAGAAAGATGGAAGGTGGGGAGGGAGGCTCAGAGAAAGATGGTTTACTCCTCAGAGGAAGACAACACATGTGTCTGATATGAAAGCAGGAGAAAGAACATGGCAGGGAGGAGGATGGGATTGACGGGGCAGTGCGGAACAGTATGAGGGGAGGCTGAAGGGTAGAGGGTGTGGTGCAGGGGGTTAGTGGAAACTGAGGTCAGGACTATGGTAACAAAGGATTTGTTGTAATGATGACTACCTTCTGCAGGATACAGATATGATGGTGCTGGGTTAAGGATTCAGATGGCACAGGTTGGGAAGCATCTATTGAATCTGAGCATTATATGCTTAGTAGCATGTTCTGCCGCTGGCAGGGTCACCAAGTCACCTGTATTTCACAGGTTTTCTCATATTTTGACCTCAATGTCATCAGTCTTCTGCCTCACTAATTTAAGAATATTTTCTCTAGTTTTCTTTCGAGTATAATATTGTGTGGTTGAAGTGCGATACTTTTTTGATTTTTAATGATTCGACTTTAATTATCAAAATATTCTATGTGATAAAATATTCTAAGTGATAAATTGAACTGCACATTTGTGTCACAGCTTTGTTCCAAAGCAGTAACAAAAGTACTATGCAGCTCACTAGTGTCACTGAGAACATTAAATTAGTTTTACAAGTATATATTCAAATGTGCATGTAAGTAAGTTCAACAAACCTCCAAGTTCAGCAACGATCACTGGTGACAAATCTTTGAAGGCAGAATATTCCATACAGCAAGGTATGGTTTAAGTAGCAATTGTATGAATTATGGCAATAAACTTTTAAAGGTATTATTAATGAGAAAGTATAAAAATGCAGTAAATGAAGCAGGCAAAAAGGAATACAAACGTCTCAAAAATGAGATCGACAGGAAGTGCAGAATGGCTAAGCAGGGATGGCTAGAGGACAAATGTAAGGATGTAGAGGCTTATCTCACTAGGGGTAAGATAGATACTGCCTACATGAAAATTAAAGAGACCTTTGGAGATAAGAGAACCACTTGTATTAACATCAAGAGCTCAGATGGAAACCCAGTTCTAAGCAAAGAAGGGAAAGCAGAAAGGTGGAAGGAGTATATAGAGGGTCTATACAAGGGCGATGTACTTGAGGACAATATTCTGGAAATGAAAGAGAATGTAGATGAAGACGAAATGGGAGATACAGTACCGCGTGAAGAGTTTGACAGAGCACTGAAAAACCTCAGTCGAAACAAGGCCCCGGGAGTAGACAACATTCCTTTAGAACTACTGACGGCCTTGGGAGAACCAGTCTTGACAAAACTCTACCATCTGGTGAGCAAGATGTATGAGACAGGCGAAATACCCTCAGACTTCAAGAAGAATATAATAATTCCAATCCCAAAGAAAGCAGGTGTTGACAGATGTGAAAATTACCAAACGATCAGTTTAATAAGCCACAGCTGCAAAATACTAATGCGAATTCTTTACAGACGAATGGAAAAACTAGTAGAAGCCAATCTTGGGGAAGATCAGTTTGGATTCCATAGAAATATTGGAACACATGAGGCAATACTGACCCTTAAGACTTATCTTAGAAGAAAGATTAAGGAAAGGCAAACCTATGTTTCTACCATTTGTAGACTTAGAGAAAACTTTTGACAACGTTGACTGGAATACTCTCTTTCAAATTCTAAAGGTGGCAGGGATAAAATACAGGGAGTGAAAAGCTATTTACAATTTGTACAGATACCAGATGGCAGTTATAAGAGTTGAGGGGCACGAAAGGGAAGCAGCGGTTCGGGAGGGAGTGAGACAGGGTTGTAGCCTCTACCCGATGCTATTCAATCTGTATATTGAGCAAGCAATAAAACAAACAAAAGAAAAATTCGGAGTATGTATTAAAATCCACAGAGAAGAAATAAAAACACTGAGGTTCGCCGATGACATCGTAGTTCTGTCAGAGACAGCAAAGGACTAGGAAGAGCAGCTGAACGGAATGGACAGTGTCTTGAAAGGAGGATATAAGATGAACATCATCAAAAGCAAAACAAGGATAATAGAATGTATTCGAATTAAGTCGGGTGATGCTGAGGGACTTAGATTAGGAAATGAGACACTTAAAGTAGTAAAGGAGTTTTGTTATTTGGGGAGCAAAATAACAGATGATGGTCGAAGTACAGAGGATATAAAATGTCGACTGGCAATGGCAAGGAAAGCGTTTCTGAAGAAGTGAAATTTGTTAACATCGAGTATAGATTTAAGTGTCAGGAAGTTGTTTCTGAAAGTATTTGTATGGAGTGTAGCCATGTATTGAAGTGAAACATGGACGATGAATAGTTTACACAAGAAGAGAATAGAAGCTTTCAAAATGTGGTGCTACAGAAGAATGCTGAAGATTAGATGGTTAGATCACATAACTAACGAGGAGGTATTGCACAGAAGTGGGGAGAAGAGGAGTTTGTGACACAACTTGACTAGAAGAAGGGATTGGCTGGTAGGACATATTCTGAGGCATCAAGGGATCATCAATGTAGTACTGGAGGGCAGCATGGAGGGTAAAAATCATAGAGGGAGACCAAGAGATGAATACACTAAGCATATTCAGAAGGATGTATGTTGCAGTAGGTACTGGGAGACGAAGAAGCTTGCACAAGATAGAGTAGCATGGAGAGCTGCATCAAACCAGTCTCAGGACTGAAGACCACAACAACATTAATAACTATGCTGTAGCAGGAAAAATATCCTGGGATGCACAAATGCAGAAACAATAGATGGAAACATTTTAGCCCCAAAACGTGTTGAAGATAATGTAAGAAATCTTAACCCTTTGACTGCTACATATGTGCTCCCTGCATTCCGTGCTGGGTGCGGCTTTGTTGTTGCTGTACTGCTTGCCTAGTGCTACTATACATAATGAGACAGCGTTCCAGCTGTCATGAAATACTTATCGCCCTATTTTGAGGAGACCACAGTCAGATATTTTCCAACAACAGAAAGTCCAGGTTGGATTATTAGTAATACTATGAAAAGGATAGACTGCTGCTCACCGTATAGACAACACGTTGAGTCACAGACAGGCACAATGAAAAGATTGTTACACACTGAGTTTCGGCCAAAGCCTTCTTCAGAAAGGAAAGAAAAACAAACATGTTCACACAAGTAAACACACTTCAGACACACATGACCACCACCTCAGGGCACTCGGGGCATAAGCCAAAGTCAGCAGTCGTGTGGTGTGTGTGTGTGTGTGTGTGTGTGTGTGTGTGTGTGTGTGTGTGTGTTCCTTTCTTTCCTGAAGAAAGGTTTGTCTGAAAGCTCACCCTGTAACAGTCTTTTATTGTGCCTGTCTGGAACTGGAAGCATTATCTTTATGGTGAGTAACAATCTAGCCTTTTAAGAAGTGTCTGATATCTTCACTTGATGAAGGACGGAATTTCTTTTTATTATTCATCATAATGACCATGTTGCATCGAACTAAGTAAAGCACTGCACGAAATTTTAAAGGTTCGCAGAGGTAAAGACACATTACGAAAAATTTGTGTATGGTTGATTTTAGTTCAACATTACTGTTGTCTAAAATACAGATAATATATTGAACTTTTATATAAAACTGAGAGCAGAATGATATCTCATTACATTCTCAAGTTATTAGTTTTTATATCCAATGGACAGTTGCAGCAGTACACCTAGTTCTGTCCCCACACATTGGGAAACATGACATAACAACTGTCATTATTTCATAAAAGTCTCAAGATACCAGAACGAGTGTTTTTTTTTTTTTTTTTTTTTTTTTTTTTTTTTTTTTTTTTTTTTTTTTTTTTTTGCAGGTGATAGCAAGCAAAGAGGGATGTTTGCTGTATTGTAAATACTAAAAACTTTTTTATTCAGCATGATATGGAAGTAAATCATTCACGGCAGTGACAGGGTCAACACACAACAAAGAGTGTAAAAATGCCAATAGTGCCTAAGGAATACCCAGAGGCCACTTTTCAAACACTTTCTCAGTACCTGGGGAATGACAGAACAAGATGACTTATCATGTCCACAGCACTCAAAAGCATAAAGGCCCCAGTAAGCCACAATTTTTTCAGTTACCATAGATGCTTTGAATTTCAAAGATACAAAGAAGAAAATGTTCCTCACAATAATGGGTGGGTATATTGATCCCCATGAGCGTATTAAAAACAAACTTTTAGACTTTACTGAGCAAGCATATAAAAGTGCATGTGGGATTTGTAGTTTGCTGAAAGGCATAATTGAAAAACATGGTTTGAGGTTGGAAAATGAGTCACATTTTGGTCAGACAATGACAACATAAATTTTGGCAAACATCTCTCTTTAACAAAGCTCTTAAATGATGAAAATGATAGTATAATCATTGCCAATTGCTGTAAGCATATTTTATACAATGCTTGTGAACATGCTTGCAATTCATTAGATTTAGATTTTGAAGTAATTGTCTTAAAATTATATTGTCACTTTTCTTCTTTAGCTAAACAAAGAGAGGAACAGCAATCATTTTTTTTTTACATTAGTAGACTTAGAACAGTCAGAAATACTGAGACATGTGCCTACCGGGTGTCTTTTTTCCTCACACCTACTATGAGCAGGATTTTATGTTATTTGAATCACATTAAAAGTTATATGAGAAGTGTTGAGGATTGTCCTACAACTTTACAGAACCATTGTAGTGATGCTGAATATAGAAAGGACTTCCTGCACACTAATTTAATTAAGGACTCAATTTAACTTAGATTTTTCACATCTTGCAACACACAATGAAACCTGAAATGCAATAGCCAAGTAGCAATAACATTCTTTTTCTTTAAATTTCAAAGAGTAATAATGTTATTAGGCCAATATTATCACAGCAAACACTTTACAAACACACATAAATACAAATAGTAATTTGTCATGTTACCACATCACCATGTCCACTGCAGCATAGTCAGTTCAATACATCAACTAATCTTCCTGGAAACTGAATTTCAAGACTAAATCCTGTTTTTTTTCCCCTCTGTAGAGTCTGGTTGTTGGTCCTGGGCTGACAGTTCATCTGGAGTGTTTTCAGGCTGTTTATCATTTTCATTTATCAGGTATGCTAGTTTTAATCGATCAATGGAGATATTCTTGAGCTTTTCTTTCACTTATAAAGACCACAAAGTTTATGGGTCCTTTCAATTACTTCATGTGGGCTTCCATATCGAGGCTCTACTGCCTTCTTCGCTTGGTTTTCTAACAGGCAGTACAGGTTTTTGACCAATTTCAGACATCCTGTTTTATATTGATCGAGACATGGCTTGATGAGATCATGTTTACCATCTTAATGCATGGATAAGTCAAGTTATGGTAGTGTTGGAAAACAGGATATTGAGATGCTTCAGGAATAAAAGGGCAAATAATATGTGTTGACACACCAAACCACAATTGTTTTCCTCCATGTGTCAAATGGTATGTTAATTTAAGTGATTTATGAAAGCTGGACTGTCGCTGGTGAAGCTCTTCGTCATCTTCTTGTGCTAGAGTTTGAGTTCTTCATAGTTAACAAGAACGAATTCTTCAAGTCTTGATATCAGCAACATCATTTTCTTTACTAGATATATAATGCATATCTGTAGTAAATTGTGAAATATACTGGTTATAACATAACTGGGTTAGCATTGCTTTGCCATTCTTTTGCTTAAATGCGTAAGTTAAAGGAGCACAGTTAATATAAATAATGAAGTCTTTTCCTTCTAATACATATTTGTAATATTTGACAGCCATGTATAAACTAAGTAGCTTTTGTCACATAAAGAATACTACTCCTGTGTCACTGTGAACATTTTTGGAAAAAATCCAACTGGTCTCCATTGTTTACTTTGCCGCTGTTGTGGTGCAGCATCTGCCACCACATCTTATGCATCCACAAATAATGTGAGGTGATTGTACAAACCAGGAAAAGTCAAAAGCATGGCATTTGTCAGATCATCTTTATATTTTTGGTACTGAGCAATTGTTTCTTCTACCCAGGCAATATGTCTTCGATCATTTTTAGTTGCAGCTTTCAATTATCATTCAGTAAACCTTGGATTTCAGCAGCATGTTCCAAGTGTCAACAACAGGAACTGATGCTCTCTAAGAATGCTTTAAGTTCACTAACTGTTTCTGGTAATTTGTAGTTTTTTTACTGTCACAACCCTTTCTGGATCCTGCAGGGGTAATTAAATGTCCTAAGAGAGTTAGCTGTTGTACACCAAATACTAATTTTCCAACATTTATTATATCATACTTATTCAGATTCTATTAAAATATCATTCAAATATGGGAAACAGACATCCAGTTCTCTTACAACTTCACACATAAACCTGTGAAACATGGTAGGAGCATTACGAAGTCCAACAGGCATTTAATTACTAATGGAATTCGGTAAAATGCTTTGAGTAGGTCACTTTTAGACAATATCCTCTTATTTTGAACTGTAACATTTACGTCAACTCGTGGAACTGGATACAGGTCTGGGTGAGTTCTGTCATTCAAACAGCGCTAATCTTCATCAACTCCCACTGACTATCTGGCTTCATAACAAGGTGTAGTGACTAGCCCATTGTGACTGTGATTTAACAGAAACTAAAGTTCTTTTTTAGCAATTTGTGATTTGTGTGGGTCCAATCTACAAGCCTTGCTGTATACTGGTGGACTACCAGACACAGTGATGTATTGGTGCACTTTGGGCTTCAACACCTTTGTTACTGTGGGTGGTTTTGTTAGTTTAGGAAATTTCTCCAAAGGTTTGGAAAAGTGGCCTGCACGTACAGTGGGCTTACTGAGTCTTTAGCATTCACAGTGGTTACCTCTGCAGGGATTTTTTAATTTTTTTTCTTTATTTTTGAGATCAATGAGTAAACCCAAAATGATGAAGAAAAATGATTTTGGTATGTCTGCTACAATTAGAGGCCATTCAAAACTGCATTTGAGGCCTAAATCAATGGTTAACAGCTTTAAATGTAAGTTTCTATCTCTGATCTGTTTGCAGTCTAAAGACTTGAGACAGTTAGTTAAAACTTTCTTGCTTTTTGAAACTGGAATCTGCACCACTATCTACCAGAAATTATCTTCACCATTTAGATCTTTAACAAATAGGTGATTTTGGTGGCTTGATGTGGGTACTAGGGGAGAACACTCAGCCGCTCGTGTTTCTATCCTTTCTAGTTTTTCTTATTTGATGCTCTTCACTTTCTTTAAGTATTGTGAAAAGTCATTCTTTTGCAAAACAATATTTATTGTTCTCGTCACTTGCAACTGATCACATCCATTTTCAACTAATTTTGGTGCCAGCTGACCAAGCAAATAGTTACATTTAATCGCCTCTGTAGCTATACCAGCAACTGTAAATCATGCTTCAGCTTGACAAAACCCAGTGTCTGGCTTGATCTGGTTCATCAGGACTACTTTAACTTTTCCCCTCACACTGGAAAGAGTCTTTTAGAGTTCAAAGTCCATAGAAAATGCAAATCTAAGTAAGAACTTCCAGCATGCTGGAATAATTGCAGGTCAGCAACTTCGTCAATCAGTATGATGAAAAACCAACCAATGGTGCAAATTTCACTTTTTTTATTTACTTGATGACTAGTTTTGGGCTGGGATCCAATTTCAAATCATTGTGCCAGATAGTCAAAATGATATTTCCAAAAATTCAAAACCCATGTCAAAAATATATACGTAAGTGTAGCACTGTAACTGTTCATTTCCAACTTTGGCTGGTTTTTCGTTATGTTGTGCGATTCTAAGTGTCATGGAAACTTGTGTTCCCATAAAGGAATTTCTTAAGAAAATACAGCAGAAAAAGAATGACAATTTTTTTGGAAGTACAACATATGAAGTTTTGAATTTGTTACATGCTGCACATTACATTAATACTCACTGAACCATTTCAATATTTCACAGAATATGAAAATTAATTATCTTCTTCCTTCCTGACTAATCAAAGAAATTAATGTCAGTGAGCTACAGGATGTTTTAAAATATTCTGAATTAGATGTAAATGAATATAAAATGTATAATGAGTTTTGTAGTCTCAGGGAAATTTTAAATGATGAAGTCAATCTTGCTGGTAATACTTGTGAAAAAAGCTTATCTGTGTTTTGTAATTCTGAACGCAAAGGAATTAGTGTACAGAATTTGAAAAAATCTGTATGTTTTGCTATTTGTATTCCAGCATCTAACGCCCTCACAGGCAGAGTGTTTTCAATTATGAATAATAAGTGGACTGAAGTGAGAAATTTTGTTAAACTCATTAAATCTGAACTGAAAATTGTAACAAATTTCATATTAACTTATAAAGAAATTTTTAAATATGAGAAAGATGATGTCACGTTTCTTTCTGAGAGCAAATCAAACTTTAAGTATTTGTAACCATGTTTGTGCATTCAAGTGTTTTATGTTTTTGAAGTATGTGAGAGTAAAAATTCTACTGGACTCATCAAAGCTAATAACTGAAATACATACAATGGCAAATCCATAAAAGAAAACACACACACACACACATTCAGACAAGCAGGCACACTACAGACATACATGACTACTCTCACCAGCCAGATCATTTATGTGCGAGGTGTATCTGCTTGTGTGAATGTGTGTGTGCTTTCTTTTCTGAAGAAGGCCCTTTGGATGAAGAGTAAGCATGGAACAGTCCTTTTGTTGTGCTTTTCTGCAACTCTGTGTGTAAGCCTAACGACAGGCAAAAAACTATCCTTTTCAGAAAATTTTTAAAAACTGAACTGCTATACAAAATGGCGATAGTGTAGTGTTATATCCGAAATTGTGTTTTCAATTAGAAAACCTCGTAACACTCGCCACTGGGTGTTGAACTCTGTTCTCTTGGAAACAGTTTGGCAATGGCCATTCATCCTGCTGGACAGTTGGTTGATGGTCACGGTCACATGAAATGCTATGCAGAAACTGTAGCTGGGTGGGAGAACTGGACATGTCTTTCACTTGGGCTTTGCACAGGAATATGAGCCCTGGGGCAATGGGTTGGTAGTGGGAGCAGCATAGCAATGTACCAGAATGTTGTGCATTTGGGTGGGTTGTAGAATACCATTTCAGGAGGGATGGGAAGGATTCTGAGTAAGATGTCGCTCATTTCTGGACATGTTAATAGATGGTTGAAGCCCTGGTGATGGACACAGTACTGCTTCTCTAGTGAAAAATGATACTCATTGATGGAGAGGGAGCTCCTTTGCAGCTGGTTCTTATGGCTGATGGGAGGATTAAAGATGTGTAATGAGGATAATCTGTTTGTGGATTAGATTTTGGGATGCCTGTCTGTAAAGGCCTTTTTGAGACCTTCAGCACACTGAACTAGGGGATTCTAATCACTGCAGATACACTATCCACCACTAGCCAGACTACATAGGAGCAATTTTTTATGTGGTAGGGATGACAGCTGTCCAAATGCAGGTACTATTGATGGCTAAGTATGGATGGAGTCATCAGAGATGTGGAGGTCAACATCCAAGGAAGAAGGTGGCATGTCTGACTGAGGAGGAGCAGGTAAAGCCAATTGGAGAGAAGGTATTGACCTTGTGGAGGACTGAAGAAGGAGTATTTGGACCCTGGATCCAGATCATGAAGATATCATTAATGAACCTGAACCAGATGGGATTTGGGGTCTTTGGAGGCTAGCAACATTTCCTCTATATGGCCCACAAACAAATTGACATAGGAAAGTGACACACAGTTGGTCATGACTGTGTTATGGATTTGTTTATATATCTTCCCCTCAAAGGAGTAGTTGTGCTTGAGAATGTAGTTGATTAAAGTTGATTAGATGTATACAGAATGAAGTAGTGAATCTAGAGTTGGAAGAATGTCAGGAGAGGTAGTGTTCAATAACAGCAAGGCCATTAGTATGGGGGATGTTGGGGTTTACAGAAATGGCAGGTAGGGATCAAAGCAGCAATGGAGTGAAGCAAGTGGTTTGTATACTTAATATGAGAAGGTAGGGTATGAGTTATTAGTTGGGTGTTTGGTCGACTATTCAGCCCAATCTTCCTGGACTTTGACATTCACCTCTGATGGCACTATCCAATGAGGGACCACAAAGGACACAGGTAACAGCATGCTGTCTGGTGAAACCGCTTGTTCTTGAAGGTGAGAGGCAACACAATTAGCAGTTGAAGACAGCATAAAGCAGACGTAAAATGTGCATGGGCAGTGAAGTTTTATTAGTGTTGAAATCTAACTAAAAAAAAAAAAAAAAAAAAAAAAAAAAAAAAAAAAAAAAAAAAAAAAAACGATAAATTCAGTTCTATGTGTGTTTGATTGGCCAGACAGATGGAACACTGTGGATATTGCTGTGCTGTACAAACGTAGGCACACCACCAGAATAATGAGGTCAGGTCACTAAAATCCAAGTTGCAGGAACTATTTACTGCACTAAAAGCTTGGTGAACATTGAAAGCAGCTTCTGAATCCAGAAACTCAATGGAAAGATATGATTAAAATTACTGTAATGATATGTTCATTATTAAAGCAGTAGAACAACAATCTGACAGAATACTGTTTTAGCTTTTGAGTGGTAAAATCAGTGATAATCGCATAAGTGGCAACCTTTTAAACCATCATTAAGTAATGAAGTTTTGAAGACTGAAGTGGATGCTGTAAATAAGTCAATATATTTCTTGATTCTGAAGACCTCTGCGATTTTTCTACCCGTTCTATTCCATGACAGAGGAGAGCTGACCCGTACACTTGTTGGTAATCCTTTCTATTCCAATCAAGCATGTTCAAGATGTACGAGTATAAGAATGGAAAAGGTAGGGAACCTACAAAATGCAGAAGAACACTAAGACAGTAGAGCAGATATTATGATAAAGTCAGAAAGCAAGTACTGTCACACACGCATAAGAATAACTAAGAAAGGTGCTCAGTTATTTATTATCTTGTGTTTTAAATTTATGTAAGCTTTCTCTCTCTCTCTCTCTCTCTCTCTCTCTCTCTCTCTCTCTCTCTCTCTTCCTATCTGAACATGAACACCCTGAAACATGGGTCTGCTATTTGAATTCAGTAATTGTTATTGGATGGTGTTTTGCAGTTCACCTCACAATATTTGTGCAATGGAAATTGTTGGCCAGGTTAACCGTTACAGAAGTTCTAGCTTGATGCAATCTTAAGTTCAGAAGTGCAGTATAGTTTTTTGTAGAGTTTTGCTAACATTTAGTCTACAAATGTACAATCGGCCAGACTTTCTGAAGTTTGTCAGTCACTTTCCAGTATTGTGGTCATTTATGTCTGTTGAAGTACAGTGGAATAAATGTGTCTCTGCAATTGCTCAAGTCAAATGAAAGAGGACTGTATTGAACTTCAACAAAGATTGCTGTCACTGAGGCTGGTAAGGTGAATGATGGCACAGAAAGGGAATGATGGGAGGGTGTTCGGGGGGGGGGGGATGGTTCCCAGTGCCCGACATGCTCCTTTTATTGTTCAAGGAGTCATAGATCACTGGCCAGAAGACCTCCCGCATAACAGGATAGTACCATGCTACCACGATTGCAACTGGAGAGGCTGAATTATCTAACTGCATGTCTTTAACTTCAAAAAGCTATTACAATTAAAGAACCTCATTGATTATAGTAACTGAGAGGGTCCTTGACAATGTGTGACCAAGACTTTTAGTAATAGCACTCAAGGGCATGGGGAGAGTGAGGGGGTCTTGGCTTAACTTGTTGCAAACTTTGAATCATCGAAGTGTAATAAAAACATTAACTGAATTTTCAGTCGGTGCTTGGGTGAACATAATAATAATAATAACAATAATAATAATAATAACAATAGTATTAATAATGATGATATTAAAAGGAAAAACACACATGCCGAGGGCATCTTCACAGTCCCTTCTACAGTGGTATTCTACTGTCCACCCAAATTAAACAACATTCTGGTCCATCCTTGTGCCTCTCCCATTCCAAATCCCTTGCCACAGCTACATACCCCTGAGGAAGACCCAGGTCCAAGACCTGCCAGATTCACCCACCCAGCACGTCCTACTCTAGTTCTGCCATGGGCTTACCTCATCCCATCACAGGCAGGGTCACTTCTGGAAGTAGCCATTTTATATATCAGCTCTGGTGCAATTTCTGCATTTTATGTGGGCTTGGCCACCAACCAGCTGTCCACTAGAATGAATGGCTGGTTACAAGTGGAGTTGAACACCCAGTAGAAGAATACACTGCCGCTCAACATCGAGTTCAATGATTGATTCACAACCTGTACCATCTGGATCCTTCCCACAATGCCAGCTTTTTTAAAATATGTACATGGGAGATATTCTTGCAATACAGCCTTCTTTCCCTTAAGGGGAGCCGAAACAATGAAAATGACAAAATTAATGTTTTTTGGTTTGTTTCACTATAAAATTATTTGGTGTTTTCTGAATAAAACAAATCTAAGTTTCACCCTTCTAAGTGAATTCTAAGTGTGTTTTTTATCACTGCAAAGTTCACGCACAGCGTAGACGGTTGTAGCGACTTGGTGTGTCACCTCTAACGGTGCCGCTTGCTGGCTGCAAGCAGGGTATCTTTGCGGAATTAGACTGTGTTTTGTTTTCCAACGCTGCATGGCTTCATCTCTGTGACAAGTGATAGTTCATATCAGTAAACATAAATGCTAAACTGTGTCTGCTGACTTGTGGAGTTTGCTTTGTGTTGTTTAGCTGTTCAATTTTGCATATTTGACTAATTTTGCTTGTACCTGTTTTACGTATTTGGTTTGTGGATATCAATATGCCTTGTTTCAGCAATCGAGTTTTTAAGAAAAGGCACAATGAGTGGAAGAAGAAATCTTTTGTTGTCTCGAAGGGAGATGCTGCTCACACTGCTTCACTGACTACTCCAAATGAATGTGATAGAACTTCTTCCAGCAAGAAACTTTGCGAAAGCAAAGAAAAATTTGAAAACTGTGAAAGTGATAGTAATGATGTGAATGAAATAATTAACATTTGCTTGCTCTCCAATATTTTGAAACATAATGTATTATGCCAAGTTTGCAAAGAAAGAGGACTGGAATTGAAAATAACTTCACACATTGGTTTGGCATGTAAAATGTTATTGAAGTGTAACAAATGTGCTGCAGAAGTTTCGTTTTCTAATTGTAATAGTATTCCTCGTATTGGTAATAGTGGAAAGAAGGTATATGATATAAATGTTAAGGCAAGTGTATAACTTGTGTTGCATTGGCAAGGGCGGTGCTGGAGGGACAATGTTATGTGGAATTATGAACTTCCCAAAACCACCAACCATTTTTGGATTTTATAATGAATTGGTGGGATGATCTGCTGAAGATATTGCTCAAGGAACAACGAAGAAAGCAGCTGAAGAAGCTGTGACAGAAAATGGGAATTGTGACAGCTACTAGTGGAGACAGTTGCACAGTAATTGATGTTGCTATTCTCTCAAAACATTGTAGGTGTAAGGGCAATACCAAGAACGAATATAGCAACATAGTGAAAGTTGTGAAGCAAATTTTCACAGCAAGAGTGGAGCGATGGAGCTAGAGGGAGTAAAAGGAATTTTTACCAGATCAAAGGAGTGGGATAATGTACGATACACTAATTATCTAGAAGATGGTGATTCTAAGGGATATAAAGCTGTATAGGAACTCAAACCTTATGGCAATGAAATTCACATTTAAAAAACAGGAGTGCACTGGATATGTGGAGAAGCGCATGGGGGTTCACTTGCGCAAACTAAAGCAGACATTAGGATGCCAGAAACTTAGTAATGGTAAAACCCTTGGAGGAAGTGGAAGATTGACAGATGAAGCAACTGACAGATGAAGCAATTGATAGATTGCAAGGTATTATGGGTGTGCAATTAAGCAAAATACAAGAAGCATTGAGCATATGAGGGGAGCAGTATGGGCATTATTTTTTCATACTGCATCAACAAATGAGCACCCACAACAAGCACTGTGCCTCACAGGTGATGACTTATGGTGTAAATACCAATCAGGAAAGGAATATGCCCATATAAACAGTTTTCCAAATGCTGTAATTGATGTAATTAAGCCCACATTCAGAGATTTATCACAGCCAAGTTTATTGGAAAAGTGTTTACATGGGAAAACACAAAATCCAAATAAAAGTGTAAATAATTTAATTTGGATTAGGATTCCCACAACAGTGTTTATACAGATAAAAACATTGCATTTTGGAGTGTATGATGCAGTGGCAACAAGGAAGGAAACATTATCAAATGTGATATGCTGAAACATTTAGGTTTCCAACCAGGACACAACACCATTTCCCCAATGTGCCTAATTGATGATGAAAGACTAAGAGGTGCAGGTAGAAGAGAGAAAAGCCTACAACATGCAGCAAAAGGGAAGAAAAGACCAGTGAAAAAGAAACTAATACTGGAAAAAGAAGAGGATGCTGATGATCCATCATATAGCGCAGTAATGTATTAAAAAACTTTGGAAGCCATTCACTTAAAATTTTCATCTTTGAGGAACATTTTCTCAAAAACTGCTTACAGTGTACCAATGAAATTTGTACACAATATTGTTTATTTCCTTTTCTTCATTTTTATAACAAATTGTAAAAAAATATTGTACAATTCAAGAGTTATACAAGAAAAAGTGCAAAATTTTAGAGAAAAAAATAAACATGTTTAAAAATATTGTAAAACAAAAACCAATAAATATTTCTTAACATGGCATTATAACTTCGTAGAGAAATATTCACTGAACATGTAGTGCAAATTTCAGAGCAATATGTTTAATGGTTTTAGAAAAAATGTTCTTCTATTTTCTAAAATTAACATGGAGGAAACGGATCGTTCCGGCTCGCCTTAATACTCCTTGCCTCAATCTCTGCCAACCCAGTCCACCAACACCCTGTACCCAACAGTCTTCATTGTCCTGCACCCCGTACCAAACCAACCCTCCGCACAATCATTATTGTGTGCATGATGAGCTCACTAGTTTGAGTAATGTGCTGTATTCCTATTCCATGCACCTGCTGCCTCTCCCCCCCACATTCCTATTCCACACACTTGCCACTCCCTTCTGAGCTATCCCACCTTCCCCAATCTTCCCTCTCACCACTTTTCTCCCTCTACCAGCCCCACACAGCAACTCCTAACCCCAGTCTACCTGCCAAACTGCATTCGAAGCATTAAGCTAGCAGAGTTTTCACTCTTTGCGCCAGAAACTCAATGCTTCCACTATTCAGCAAGTTGTCTCCTTTACTCACAAATTATTTACACCTGTTCAGATGAAACTGTCATAAAAATATGAAAGCACAAGTAGACGACAAGATGTTGGATGTCTCAGACATGGAGGTCGGAGACTTTTCTGCTTAGTACAACACTTGTGCTTGTGCAAGTGCTTCAGAAGATACCATTATACCATTCAGCACACACTGTTGAACATGGGTCTCCACAGCTGCCAACCCCTACGTTTTCCCATGCTGACCAAATGACATCATCGATTATGATTGCAGCAGGCTTGGAATCATTAAGAGTGGTCTCTCACTTGATAAAATAAATCACATTTCTTGTCACACCAGGTGGAGGGCCATGCTTCATGTCCTGATATAGTGTCTGCAAGGGAACGACAGCTCAAACCTTGTGCCACACGATGTTTGCCAGAGTGTGTGTGTGTGTGTGTGTGTGTGTGGGGGGGGGGGGGGGGGGGGGGTTTAGTATGCTATTGATGACATTCACTGGACTTTCATAGGCGTTGTGGTAGTAATCGAAGGCAGTAACTGCTTCACAACCTGTGCCATCCCTTCCCCAATGCCACAGTTTTTGAACTATGTAGATGGGACCACCATCCAGTGATGCTTATGACAGTAGCATGTAAACAGGTGACCATCTTCAAGTTCCAAGACGCTAATTCCTAGGTGAAAGGCCATAACAAACTGCCCTCTGTGGACTATGTGGCCATTATTGCGTACCGTCTACACCCCTTCAAGCTTGATGTCTTATCCAACACCAATGGCATCTTCCAGAAGGATAGCTTTTATTGTCTCAAGGCCAGAATGTGCAATAGTGGTTTTAGAAAAGTGAACTCACATTGATGTCTTGGCAACCAAATTTGCCTGATATCAACCCTATGGTAAACATAGATATGCTACTGGGCACTAGCTACACACCCACAAACTACCAGCCCGTAATTTATAGAATTTGTACAACCTGTGCATAGACATCTGGTGTCACATACATAAAAATTTTTACCAAAGACTTGGGAAAATTCATGCTAAACTGGGTTCCAAAGTTCAAGAGATGTGGGATGAAGGAAGGCAAGGGTAGGAGGTTGGTGAAGGAGGGGGAGGAGGAGGTAGAGATGGAGCAGGAAGTAGAGGGGGAAGAGGAGGGGGGATGGAGGGGGAGGGGGAGGGGGAAGAGGAGGAGGGGGATGGAGGAGGAGGGGGAAGAGGAGGAGAGGGGTGGAGGAGGGAGAGGGAGAGTGTACTCTTGTGCTGAGAGCTTACCCAGGACTGTTACTATATTCTCATCAACATCATCATCTTCCTCTTCCTCCTCTTCCTCTTCAACATCTTCCAGCTGCCCTGGTGGGATGGTTCTTGTAAGAGTCATGACAGTTTCACGTTCAACAGGCTCATGCTGATGCAAAACGTCTTCCTGTTCTTCAGCTTCCTATGGATGAAAATTAAATGTTTCTCTAAATATAACAAAGTCGATGAAATAATATAAAGAGAAAAAGATTATTTCAATTACTAATCAAAGAGTGTATAAAATGAATTATAACATTTACCTGAAATTCTTCTTCATAATCATATGCATCCTCATTATCATCTTCTGCATAATCTGGTTCCACACCACACACATATGGTTGGTGTTCATCTCCGCTAGCATATTCAGCTTCACCATTTGGATGATGGTACTGGCTGTCTTCTTCCACATGCTGGTAGTGTGGATCAGCAGCATGTTCCTGGTACTCAGAACTGTCAGTCGGGTCCTGATACTGACTATGGTCTCCCGGTGTGTTATATTCAGGGTCCTCCTCTCCCTGGTACTCTGGTGCACCAGTGTCATTTGTATATAGTGGGTCATGATACTCTGGTTCTTCTGTATCCTAGAGCAAAAATATTTCCCTTTCATATAGTGAGATCTTTCAAATCATATGATCCTAACGTAACCTATGAATCGGCAGTTCACTTCAAATCTCTATCCAACAAAATATTTCCCCCTCCCAGAAATCTTTCTAAGATCAATGCCTTCAACTAAAATCTCATAGATAAGCACTATTGTGAAGCACATCGGCACATTGTACCAAAATGTAATATGGGACTTCACTGACACAGCTGACATCAATCCTGATTCGCAAAATGCAAATCCATTCATAATATGGAACTAGTTGGAAGAGAGGGTTAGATGCATCTAAAGCCCAAGGACTCAGTTACAGAAATAGGTGTGCCAAGTCAGTAGCAACTAACTTTGAGGTTTCAAACTCAAAAAGGGATTGATGGCTCAATGATGATAAATTATATTTTCATAGATAACTTTAAATCCAAAAACAAGCAAGAAACAGATGCCTCTAAAGTAAGTGAACTTAAAAATAAAAGGAGATGAATAAATTATATGGGATTTAAACCAAGAACAAGCAAATAACAGTGGAGGTAGAGGAAAACCAGGAGCTAACTTAAGAAAGAGCTTACAAGAGTGGAATGGTTGAGAGGAGTTGTGCTGATGGTGGTTGGTGGTAGTGGTGGTAGTATTTGTTTCGATTCATTTAGAGAAACCATGGAAAATCTAAATCAGAATGTCTGGGTGGGGATTATAGCCTCTATCCCACCACCAGATACAAGGCCAGACTGTTAAAAATAGCATAACCTCTTCACAAAAAAAAAAAAAAAAAAAAAAAATTGAAGAAAGATGGAAACAGAAGAGGAGCAGAAACTGAACGAAAGGACAGCGAATTTTACAAAAATTAAAGGAAGAAACCTGGAGGTAACAATTTTTAAGATAGATCAAAATGACTGCACATAACAAAAGAGTGACAGTTTTGATGAAGACTGTTTAAAATTAATACCACAAGAACATTTCTTGTTATTATGACTCAAGAGAACCGTCTCATAAAAACTGCATTTTCGTTTGTGTGAAACATAGCACTGCTTTAATGTCAGTACCTGCAGAACTCTGAGAAACAATAAACAAAATCCAGCTAACGACCTGCCATATAGTGAATGAATAAGGTGGTTAGATGTGCCCATAAACAAGAATTAGAATGAGGTGGCTCACCTTATGAACTTGTGATAGGGGCACAGACTTAGAAGAAGTATGATTAATGTATCTATTAAACAAGTAACACACACCAAACAGCAGGTGTACAACAGAAGCAAATGAATTAACAGAGAAAGTTGAAGTTTACAACTGATCTGAACAATGTAAGCAGTAAGATGATTTGTGTGGAGGTTCATACAGATATAGATTTGGCTTGAAAACAGAAATGTCACATCATAATGAACCAAAAATCAGGTATTATGGTATCAATCAAGTTGTAGATTTGAGACTGTGATTTTTAAAAAGTATTGTATTTCAAACTCCAACAGTCATTTGACAAATTTCAAGTGGAAATAAGACACTTTCACCTTCTCAGAGAAATAAATAATACAATACTGATGAAAATTAATAGACTGTGAGGAATGTTTGACAAGTCCATCTGACTTTCTAGTACAGAATTCTTCTCTTGTTAGACAAACTTTGCTCCCAGCTGATTACCTCTGAGTTACTGTATCCTTGCTTAATTGAGCATCACATTATTCCGACAAAAACAATGTGGGTGCTTCAGATTCTGAAGGCAGGATGTGACATACATGACTCTCACTATCGATTGGCCTTGCAATGGAATGGTCCAATAAGACATGTGAAAACCTACCCTGAAATTTTTTACACAGGAAGAAGACAATGAAAGAAATGCACTGCCAAAATTTTAGCTGCTAACTGGTACTGCAAGTATTTTGTAAAATATGTTGACATTACACATTTTTGCCACGTGAAGAACAGCTTATAACAGCGGTTTGTACAGCACTGCCTGCCTAGCGCACGACTCGGCAAATCATTCATGCAGCGCTGTGTAGCAGAATTATCCGGATTTCACAGACACCAATTTGAAGCACCTAAAGTCTGGTTTACAATGGAGTGAATGGAAGTGAACACGTGCAAATGACCATTTGCAATGAATTTACTCTATTCACTTGTATATGTGTAGAACTGTTTATACTACAGGGAATGGAAGAGAACACAAGGTAGTGAACACTGCCTATGAATGCTGTATTATTAGTTTTTAGAGCTAATATTCGGCATACAGGATACAGCCATATTTTGTTAAGAGCCACAATTATGGTATTCAGGGACGATTACTTTGCAGGGCGAGTGGACTGTTCTTCACAGAATATGCAAAATGGTGCAGGGAAGAAGAATTTCAGTTTCTTAATTTGTATAGAAGTGTGAAATGCATGGAGATCGTGCACTTTACACAGAATTGCATTTCCACCTCTCATTAGCACTGGTCAACAATTTTCCTTCTATGTCGACTGCCATTTTTCCCTGGCTTCTCGTTACTATTGAGGGGAAATTTATAAACAGAACACTAATTACCAATGTCGAGCAAAGAGGTGACATACCTAGCATTTCCACTATGCTCGTAAGGTCTAACAATCATTCCCCTCCCAAAACAAAGATGGTCTAGTGGCAAAGCACTGCTTCATAATCTAGAGAGTGCGGGATCAAATCCTGTTCAGACCACAAATTTTTCACTATGATTTTTAACTGAGCATTTCACGTTAAAATTCAAGTCTCCATTCTCTGATTAGAACTGGCGAAGGTTAGGTACACATAAGCAGCTGCAGTGGCATCCAGTTGAAAGAACTGTAAGAGGCCTACCAGGTATATGAGACAGAATTCTCTTTGGCTCATGCTTGTTAGCTTGTTTGCTCCACTGAAAATCTGGCTTAAACTATACAAACATTTTTTTGAGTAACTTCATATCAACAGTTGAGTTCTTGCACATGTAATTCTAATAAAAGTGGCCAGCAGAGAAAATAAAATCATGGCAGTGTTTGATGTCACAGATGACTTCCATCACAGATGACTTCCATCACCGAAGACTTTTAATTTGTTGAAATGAAATGTGTCTTGCCGTACTACATTTTATAACAGTTTCTGTAGGCCATTCCTTATAATAATGAGCACTGTGAATTTGACTATCTGTGAAACAGTTCTTTGTTTATTCCCTATAGTCGTCAGAAAAACGCGAAGTTCTACTGAATGACTAAAACAAACATTTTTCTTGCACCAGGCACACTGGAGAAAGGAAAAATTGATGAACTCAGGCACTTCGCAGTAACCAGTAGTTTCATTTAGATGGAACTGAGATGGAGTCAGAAATGGCCCTGGCCACTGTTCTGCATACTGCTCTGCATACCAGGTATACCTGATCAAATTCGTAGTGTCGCAAAGAAACTGGTAATGCACAAATCACTGGAGCTTAAGAATACTGTTCTGCTGATAAACCTAAAATGAGAGAGATGTATCAGAAATTATGTTGTCTGATAATTTCCTGGAAAATGCTTTCCACTGTAAAAAAAATTCTTTATCAAAAGGTCGAATCACAGTAGTAGTACCAGCCGGAATCCACTTTACATCTATGGATCTTTTGTCATCTTCCACAAAAACAGAGGCATCATGATGTCCAGACCAAGAATCCAACAAAAGCAATGAATTAGTTTCTCAGCTGGAAGGAATATGTTTCGAACAAAATGTTGAAAATTATTCTTTCCCGTTTTTCCTGATTTTGATACATCGAGTACAAGATTTTTGCAACTCAACAGCCTTCTTTTTTTTTTTTTTTTTTTTTTTTTTTTTTTTTTTTTTTTTTTTTTTTTTTTTGTCCTAATTTGCATTGCGGTTCTTGAAGACAGATATACATTTGCGGAAACATTACACCACTGAAACTTATCACTGGCATTATCATATATGAATTTACTCAATCTTTTTTTCACACCAAATTGATAAAGTGTGGTGTGCACACATTTCTTTCATGAAACCTGACTGATCAGCATTATAAACAGCAGCTGCAGGGATAACACCAAGTTTTGTCTTCATAGACAGATATGAATTTCTCTATAGCAGCATCACTGGCAGCTGCTCTACACGTTTACATCACGTAAACTTTGTAATCTTGTGACTTTCTATTCTGTACAATTTCTTGAACCTGTGTAGCCAGGTCAGTGAAGTCTGGAAATTACCAATGTTCATGTCAGATGCAATTTGGAGGGCCCAGTCTCATAGATCCCCATCGGTAATGGTGCATAGCCTCTCACGAGCAGTTCTAATTCTTTCATAAAGTTTTTCATTTAGATGGTTTTGGGTTTCCACTGGGTGCACATTTCTTACTTCATGTAATTTGTTATTCCATTTGTACAGTTCATGCTCCGATTTTACGAAATGAAAACACCTTTGCACACTGCTTAACTTGAAGCATTTTTTCCCTCCTCCATTTAACCAATATTTCACTGCCTTTTCTTTTTTGCTGAGTGCTGTTGCAGTACTTTCTTTTTCTTTATAGACTTGGAAGGTATTCTTCTTCAGAACTGTTACTGGAGCAGCTGATGTCATCCAAACCACAATTCATGGAATAGTCACAGTTATTTCCTATTTCTTCAAATGTATCCACAGTTTCAAACAAAATGTCGATATCACTTGAAAGAATGTCAAGGAAATCAACTAACAAATGACACACATGTACATCCTCAGAAGAAGCAGGTCATTTCGGTTAGAAACCACATTCTTCATATGTTATCATTGCTAAATTGAGAATGTTAACTGGATTCCACTTTACTGTGAAACTGAGCAGGCATGCCTTAAGAAAGCAGAATACATATTAATTCAGCTTTATCTGTATTGTCAATACTTAACAATACTGCAAAATCAACTAATAATTTGTAATAGATGTTACTTGAGTGGCTAATTTGAGAGAATAGTGACTGTGTACTGCAGTGTTAAAGAAACTATCAATGAATGGTAACCTGAAACGTCCTTTGCAAATTACGATCGGCTTGTGCCGTGTTTCATGTTTACAAACGTACCACTGACCTCAGCTGTGTGTATGCCTAGTTGTGCATGCACAGTTGCTACGGTATCAGCAGAGATATAGATTTCTACCACCGCCTGGCACACTACAAATTTGGCAATTTTCACCTTCTTTCCTTTTAATACTTGCAGTCTCTCTCAGCAGTTAAAATTTTGATACTGCATTTATTTCGTTGTCTTCTTCCTGTGTAAAAAATTTCAGGGTAGGTTTCAACATGTCTTATTGGACCATTCGCTTGTTAGTCTATGCTACTCTTTTTCCTTATGGTTTCTCCATTCCCTTCTACAGGTTTACTTCCACTGGTATAAACATTCTGCATCGTCTCCCTTCTAACATCTAAATCCTTTTCCAGTATTTGATTTTCATAAATGTATGTTATTAATTATTTAATTTTATATTTTATTTCTATCCTTTTATTATACTTTCCCTTAATAATAATATTGTGGTGACAAAATACTTCACTTGATTCCATCCAGTTCTAATTTCTGCCTATTTATTTCTTTTGAAATTAGTTCTCATCTCTGATACATCCGTTGTCAGCAGTAATTACAATTAGCAGTCTGGATTATAAATTATGGCTGTTATCCATTGTTACTTTCAAGTTATTTCCTATTCCTTGTGGCTCAACTAACAAAGGTCTAAATTGTTCTTTTCTTCTTTAAAATCTCTGCATCATCTATAATTCGAAGCATCTGTTTTGCCTGAAAGCTGAAATTTTAACTGTGTTCTTAAACACACAGTGATCTCTCAGACCTACAACAACTGTTTCTGTTTTCGCTGCTGGTAATTAGGGGTTTTCCTTCTATCAAAATATCGTTGCTATTAATTATTGCAAACTTATTGACAACATAACATACCTGAGCAGTATTATCTTCCTCTTCCGCTAGGTCAACGAGACAAACATCATCTTCCTCAGAGCGAACCTTTAAATCCAGAAAAAAAAGTCAAGTTCCATTAAAGCAGCAGGCAGAGCCAGAGAGCAGTTGCAACAGAATAATTTAGAATGGAACTGAAATCATGACAATGAAAAGCAATTAATTATTACTTTAAACTAAATAAATAAAATTATAAAGTTTCTAAATGAACACAAACAGCTTGTAGTTATGGAAATAGTCCATCAGCCACAATGCCGTAGTGCAGACTATTATTATCCCTTCTATAGGACCTTTATTTAACTCATTTTACCTCTAGCTACTGCTTTACTTACACTTCCTTCTTCTCTTAATACTTGGAGGCACTTTTATTTCGCACTGATTATGCATTAATTTTCTATTTATAAGGTCTCAATTTTTGTACCTTGGTTAACTTTAGAGACAATATGGAAGGAAGATTATACAGCAAGTTAATAAAATGCACAAGGTACTGCTTCAAATAAAACCAAAGTGTAGATGCAAAAGGGAATAATGACCAGGCACTTAATCCATAATATATAAACAACTGTTCAACCACAATGAGGCATACCGTATTTACTCGAATCTAAGCCGCACTCGAATCTAAGCCGCACCTGAAAAATGGGACTCGAAATAAAGGAAAAAAAAAAAAAATTTCGCGAATCTAAGCCGCACCTGAAATTCAAGGGTAAAGAAAAGTTTTAGGCCGCACCTCCAAGTCGAAACAAAGTTGGTCCATTGTAATATGAGACAATTTAGGTCGAATGAATGATGATACAGCTACAGCAGTTTGGTTCCAGTCGTAAGCTTAGCAGTTAAGCTGTACCAGGTAGCCATCAGGCGCTCCTCCGTATTTATACGGGTACCCTTCCTCTCATTTGAATCAATTGCTTGTTTTGCTTTGATCTGATAAGTGCCGTTTTCTTTGTTATAGGTGTTTACGGCACTCTAAGCTGAAAATGCATTACTGTACTGTGTCATGCATTGTTTGTCGCATTCTGATAGTGCGCGTTTATGGCCTGTCGCTGCTCGCGGCATGGATTTTGTGCATGCTACCGCCGGTTGTTTTTAAGGAATCATCTCATTAGCGAAACAATGGCAAGAGATTGCTATTTGTTGTTACTTACACTGCTGCTTTCTTTGATAATGATCAACAACAACCAAATAATAGACTGTGTATGATAGAACATGTTCTGAACGAGAGTTAGGAGAATTTTTTTTTGTTTGTAAATCTTTGCGGCTGCTTCTTTAGTACATCAAATTCTGCACAGAAGTTAGAGTAATCTTAGATTTAAAAATTTAGTCAGTTGCCATGCTCCATTTCTGACTGTATCACTATTAGGCATAAGAATAATATGAATATAAACATGACACGATACGTATATTCTTCCGCATTTGCTGTTGTTTCACTCTAGTTCGTAGTTTATTAGGCAGACAGGATTTAAATGAGATAGCAGCAAACACGAAAGAATACATGGCAAAATGTTTATATTCGTATTCTTTCTTATGGTGAAGAGAATACTGCATGTGATTCACATTTCATCAGGTTCCTATTAGCAACCATCTCTTCTCACAGGTAGGAAAAAATTTAGAACGTAGAGTTGGCCATATTGACAAACATCCCAAACAGTCTTGCCAGTCGGATTTTCGTAGTACATTGAAATTCTGCTACATTCGAAGACGAACAATATGGAGTTTGTATTTACTTCGTTGGATAATGTATAAAAATGCGGTGGTCGAAACTCGGGGCGGAGAAAAAAAAAGCCCGTCTTCCAACTTTAAAATAGAAAGAAACTTCCACATGGGAAAAATATATTAAAAACAAAGATTCCAAGACTTACCAAGCGGGAAAGCGCCAGCAGACAGGCACATGAACAAAACACACACACAGAATTACTAGCTTTCGCAACCGATGGTTGCTTCTTCAGGAGGGAGAGGGAAAGACGAAAGGATGTGGGTTTTAAGGGAGAGGGTAAGGAGTCATTCCAATCCCGGGAGCGGAAAGACTTCCCTTAGGGGAAAAAAAGAACAGGTGTACACTCGCACACACACACACACACACACACACACACACACACACACACACACACATCCATCCGCACATACACAGACACAAGCAGACATATGTCTTTCCGCGCCCAGGATTGGAATGACTCCTTACCCTCT